>NC_091470.1:61032830-61383718 GCF_036971445.1 Narcine bancroftii
TACTTACCATTTGGTCATTATCAAGAATTATTGTTCTTGTTAAGCAGTTACATTAATGAGGAGGTCACAAATATTGTGAACAATTAATAATGCATTCTGTCCGAGTGTAAAGTGACAGATTTTACAATTACTAAGGAATACTACTCGCTTCATTCCTTCTACATTCAAAGGTTCCTTTTATTATCATGTAATAAATAATACATTAAAAATGTGATTACATCATATAGTTAAACTTTTATCTGCAATAAAGCAAAGAGTCAGCATGAGAATAGTCCAGCACCCCTAACAATAGGAGAAAGAGAATAAAAGGGCAGTCCCTTCAGAGACACTGACTGTGGATTCACCTCCTGTTCTCCACCAGCCTCTGGATCTGCACAAACTCCTGTTCAAACCATCAGCAACCAGAGCTCCAGATCCAAACATCCAAAACGATCATGAAGCTTTCTTGCCTTCAGCACGCCCCTCGACTCCCAGTTCTGATACCTGATTCCCATGAACCAGTCTACAGCAGCCCACAGCCTGTGAGGGTCTTTCACCCTCAAGTTGCCAGCTGCTTGCAGCCTGTGTGAGTCCCTTGACTGTAAGTCGCCAGCAGCCTGCAGTCTGTGTGTGTCCTTCAGCCACTGAACCCTCTTGCTGGTCCACTGATGTGGTCACTGGCCTGTAGTATAATCTTCTATGCTTCTCCATCTCATTCTCCATTCTCTCCATTTCCCCACTAACTGCTACTTTTTCACTGCAATTTGGGATGAGAAGGAGATGAAATGAAGGAATTCCTGTTTACTGTTCATCAACCAAGAAAATCTAGAAATAGATCTCTAAGAAGCGGTCCTAAAAGGGGCATTCAGCCATGGATAAAGAAAGAAGAGTATATATGCCTTTCAGTGATACCGTTTGCCAGATAAATTTCAAGTTCTTGGGTGTTTATTTCTGTGATTTTCTTTGCCTTGTGTATTCTCTTTCAAATTTTCTCTGATTGTGAAGTTGCCAGTACTACAGTTTGTTTCAGATGAAATAGCCAATTTAGTGATGCTGGGAGAGGGTCCAGCAATTCATTTTCAGGATGTATATTGAACAAGCCTGGAGTAATTTTGTAGAGTCCATTTGAAGGGCAGTGCTTCAGGCAGCTGATCAAGCAGGCAATGATTTTCCCACGGGCTCCTTCAGATTGCTATCTGTAATGTCTTACTCAACTCCAGACCTTCCATCAATAATGTTTTGATGAGTTGAGCTAACAACAGAAGGTCTGAAAAAATTGAATGTAAGAGACGTTTTGGAACCAGGTTGATGGCGATAGAAGTGGAAATTGACCAGTGGTCAGTTTAGCAGCCATTAGTGCCAAATGTGGTGTGGGACATGAACGGTTTTCCTGCTTGGACAACAACATATAATAGTAGCAGTTAGTACAGGGACTGCCATGTTCCCATGATGTCTTGTTGGTACAGGGACTGCCATGTTCCCATGATGTCTTGTTGGTACAGGGACTGCCATGTTCCCATGATGTCTTGATGGTACAGGGACTACCATGTTCTCACGATGTCTTGTTGGTACAGGGACTGCCATGTTCCCACGATGTCTTGTTGGTACAGGGACTGCCATGTTCCCATGATGTCTTGTTGGTACAGGGACTGCCATGTTCCCACGATGTCTTGTTGGTACAGGGACTGCCATGTTCCCAGGATGTCTTGTTGGTATAAGGACTGCCATGTTCCCACGATGTCTTGTTGGTACAGGGACTGCCATGTTCCCAGGATGTCTTGTTGGTACAGGGACTGCCATGTTCCCACGATGTCTTGTTGGTACAGGGACTGCCATGTTCCCATGATGTCTTGTTGGTACAGGGACTGCCATGTTCCCACGATGTCTTATTGGTACAGGGACTGCTATGTTCCCACGATGTCTTGTTGGTACAGGGACTGCCATGTTCCCACGATGTCTTGTTGGTACAGGGACTGCCATGTTCCCACGATGTCTTATTGGTACAGGGACTGCCATGTTCCCACGATGTCTTGTTGGTATAGGGACTGCCATGTTCTCATGATGTCTTGTTGGTACAGGGACTGCCATGTTCCCAGGATGTCTTGTTGGTACAGGGACTGCCATGTTCCCACGATGTCTTGTTGGTACAGGGACTGCCATGTTCCCATGATGTCTTGTTGGTACAGGGACTGCCATGTTCCCACGATGTCTTGTTGGTACAGGGACTGCCATGTTCCCAGGATGTCTTGTTGGTATAAGGACTGCCATGTTCCCACGATGTCTTGTTGGTACAGGGACTGCCATGTTCCCAGGATGTCTTGTTGGTACAGGGACTGCCATGTTCCCACGATGTCTTGTTGGTACAGGGACTGCCATGTTCCCATGATGTCTTGTTGGTACAGGGACTGCCATGTTCCCACGATGTCTTGTTGGTACAGGGACTGCCATGTTCCCACGATGTCTTGTTGGTACAGGGACTGCCATGTTCCCACGATGTCTTGTTGGTACAGGGACTGCCATGTTCCCACGATGTCTTGTTGGTACAGGGACTGCCATGTTCCCACGATGTCTTGTTGGTACAGGGACTGCCATGTTCCCACGATTCTTGTTGGTACAGGGACTGCCATGTTCCCATGATGTCTTGTTGGTACAGGGACTGCCATGTTCCCACAATGTCTTGTTGGTACAGGGACTGCCATGTTCCCATGATGTCTTGTTGTTGCAGGGACTGCCATTTTCCCACGATGTCTTGTTGGTACAGGGACTGCCATGTTCCCACGATGTCTTGTTGGTACAGGGACTGCCATGTTCCCACGATGTCTTGTTGGTACAGGGACTGCCAAGTTCCCACGATGTCTTGTTGGTACAGGGACTGCCAAGTTCCCACGATGTCTTGTTGGTACAGGGACTGCCATGTTCCCATGATGTCTTGCGCTTATGACTTACTACAACAAGGCCATATGAATCTTGCCACATTTGCCATAATTCAGTCAAATTACAACAGCTCTACTGGCCTTCATCAGCAGTGTACCTTATTCATCCCATGGAGAAAACTTGGGCAATGAAATATGCTAACTGAATATTTACTCCTGGCGAATAGAGAAAGGTAAAGTAAGCATGTAAATGATAAGAAGGCAACTTCACTCACTGAGGGAAGAATTAACAAGAGAATTTGTGGTGAGAGAGCAGAGGCACTTACCAAAAGCCCTACCATGATTACAGTTACCTTTAAGTTTTATTGATGTAACCCAATGTTTTCATACAATTGTCTGTCTTTGAAAGGGAAGAAATGCTGCAACATATCCTATCACATTAGAATCAATCTGTTGCACTCTAATTCCCAAATGGCACTGGACAAATTTGTGCATGTTGCAAATTCTTAACTCATTCTCACAGTGATAAGCATGTGATGACTCCAGTTTTTTGCATTGAAAATTATACATGTGAATAGGGAGAAAGTGGGCAAGCTGTAGGCAAGAAAGTGTGAAAGGAGAGACAAAAAAGGGGAATACATATAGTACATTTCCAGCAATGATATATCTTTTGAAGAATATGAAAGGCTAGTGGCTCATAGTCAGAGAGATTTGGCGAGGCAGTATCAGTAATGTTAAATGAAGTAATAAGAATTGTGTGATTTATGTTTAAATTACATTTCTAATAGCTGGAGGTTGTCACTGGTTTAAACATAAGAATTTTCTGCTTTTTGGAAATGTTAAAAGTTGATAACAACACTCTCCACATTGAAGTTTATAAAATTGATATTCACTCTATGCTTCTTTAAGTCCAATGGGAAGAAAAGAAATATGAGGAGGCTGAAGGCGAGATGTATAGGTTGAAAGAATGAAGGAATGAACAGATGTCTGAATGCAGAGATATTTTAAAAATATCTATAAGATGTTTAAAGGGCTTGAAAGGAAACTGGCTAACTTCTAAGAGCAGTAGATGATGTATAATTTAAGGATATAGGTACTCATGATGTTGATGGGGTTCAGCTTTTGAGACTAGTGGTAAGCATATATATTAACATTGTACCTTAATGATTTCTGTAAAAAATTTGCTGGAATTCTTATTGTCAAACTCTTAAGCAGTGCATTTATTGTAACATTGGGAAGCAATGTGAACTTTATTCTAAAGTTACTTAACAAAACTTGTTTATAAAAATCTAATTAAATTTTAAAATGTTTAAATTCACACCCAATTATCCTATAACCCCTGGTATCTTTGAATGGTGGGAGAATCTGGAAGCCCTCAGGGAAAACCCACGTAGACATGGGGAGAATGTAAAAACTCCTTACAGACAGCGTGAGATTCGAATTCCAGTCCCAATCACAGGCGCTGTAAAGGCATTGCATTAACTGCAATGCAAACCGTGTCGCCCACTCTTCACATTTATTAACGGTGACCTGCTTTGTACATTGTTTGCAAGTGATGCTGTTATCTTGGGTTATCTTGGTGATCCATCAGTTGGCCAAGCCTAAGGTTGTAAGTATAGTATGTTTGTTAATTTTTTAGATTGTATATTCAATTTTTGCATCATGTCAAAGTGCATATTAAAGGAATGCTGATCCATATTGCATGATGTTAAGTTCAGTATATTTCGGCGTATAAATTGACTGGTAGATAGGTCAACCCTCCTTTTTTTAGCTTAATTTTAATGGCTATATGGTCTATTGGGCGTATAAGTCGATCCCCCATTTTCAGGATGTTCGGGCCTCCCAGCAACAACTCAAAATTTGTTATAACACCCCAATTACCAAGTAATAAAGCTGTAAATTAAGCAATTAAAAAAAAGTTCAAAAAACCCTTGGCCTAATGGGCAGGAGAAGGAACCTCAGTATACCAGGTGGAAACAGCGACCTCGTTCTCCCGAGTAGGAGTGGTTACGTCCTGCCTGGAGAATGAGGTCGTCACTCCTGCTCGAGAGAATGAGGTTGCCTCTTCTGTTATGTGGTGACCTTGTTCTCCCGGCAGGAGCAGCGACCTTCACCTATGCGAGAGAAATGGAGCGGGGACCTCAGGCTCTACAATTGGTAGAATGTCTGGGTGGGTTATGGCGGTGCACAGTGGTGGAGAGATGTTGGGGAATGGTGGAACCGGCGGTGGGGAGGTGCTTCCAGGGTCAATTTGTGTGCCAGATCAGCGTCAGTTTTTGACCTGAATTTAAGGTCTTAAAAGTATATCTGGTGAATAAGACAATGCCAATTATATTTTTAGTGATTTTTGAGGGTTTCATGACTCGGCTTTTATATGCAAAAATATACAGTTACTCTATGATAGTAAAAACTGCCATATGCTTCAGGGTCTAAGGTGTAAGTGCACTGAATGACTGCCACATGCCCTATAGGTTTTTAAATAGATGATTATATCTTCAACCTCTTTCAAAGTTCAATCTGTCTTTCTGTCTCTAATTACAAACATTTGCTGTCTTCTCATGCTTGGTTCTATGCCAAAAAAAATTATTGCTTCCATTAAACGAGAGCATTTAAAAAAAATAATTGAATGTAAATTCGTCCATTTGGACCTTGAATAAGCCTTATTCCACCAACTCTTTAGCATTGCATGTTATAATCTGCACATTCTTTTTGACGTGATTCCATCTTGTCATTGCAAAGTAATTGTTAGTTGTTCATTACTAATATTAAGTGTTTTATTGGAAATAAAATAATGTTCTGGTAATAGTGAAGCCATTTTTATCAAAGAACCTTAAACCTTAAGTGGTTTAGGTAGATCAAGTTGGTTGCAGGCTAACTTTTAATCTGTGCTTTGTTCATTGATTTCTGCTATCTCCTTTTCAGTCTTTTAATTCTCTGTCTCATTGCTGCTTTTGATCTCATGAAGGAAGAGAAAGCAAAAGCTAGATTCGCATGATCCCTTTTAGATTGAAAGAATGGAATCTCACCAGGCATGCTGTGTGGGTGCACTGATAAAATCTGATGTCACAATCTGCCTTTACATTCACTGTTAACCAAGGCAACAGCAAAGGGTCACCCATGAGGTTCTTAGTATTGTGGCATGCTTTCGTGGACATGGTGGACCACAGATTAATGCCATATTTGAAAGATGTTATTTCCAGATGTAGTACACTCCTTCAATGGGACTATGAAGTATTGGTCTTGCTTTTGCTCTGATGAGTCTGAAGGCTTGAACTCAAAGCCTTCTGTCATAAAGATGAGAGTGCTACCAAAAGGCTTAGATGGTACCTTTCTGTAGGTAGTCCCTTCCACATATTCTCTGAATTCAGGCAAAATCAGTCTGCTTAGTGTAAAATTAGTAATTTTCACAGAGTAGCGGATTGCGGATATCAAGCAAACACTAGAAATCAAATAATGTAAATATAAAATTTTATTAATATAATACTAAAAGAAACTACTGAAGAAATGTGTGATATAACAGTCTACAAGTACTATGAACTGACATAACTTTTATATTAATGAATGTACACAACTTGACTGTAAGGAGAGCATTATCCACATCAACTTATCCCATCACTTTAAATATTACTTGCAGTTACACTTCACTTTAAATACTGGAATGCTTTTGAACATAAGTCATCCTGGCATTATTTGGTATCTTTGGCTTGGCTTCGCGGACGAAGATTTATGGAGGGGGTAAAAAGTCCACGTCAGCTGCAGGCTCGTTTGTGGCTGACAAGTCCGATGCGGGACAGGCAGACACGATTGCAGCGGTTGCAGGGGAAAATTGGTTGGTTGGGGTTGGGTGTTGGGTTTTTCCTCCTTTGCCTTTTGTCAGTGAGCTGGGCTCTGCGGTCTTCTTCAAAGGAGGTTGCTGCCCGCCAAACTGTGAGGCGCCAAGATGCACGGTTTGAGGCGTTATCAGCCCACTGGCGGTGGTCAATGTGGCAGGCACCAAGAGATTTCTTTAGGCAGTCCTTGTACCTTTTCTTTGGTGCACCTCTGTCACGGTGGCCAGTGGAGAGCTCGCCATATAACACGATCTTGGGAAGGCGATGGTCCTCCATTCTGGAGACGTGACCCATCCAGCGCAGCTGGATCTTCAGCAGCGTGGACTCGATGCTGTCGACCTCTGCCATCTCGAGTACTTCGACGTTAGGGATGTAAGCGCTCCAATGGATGTTGAGGATGGAGCGGAGACAACGCTGGTGGAAGCGTTCTAGGAGCCGTAGGTGGTGCCGGTAGAGGACCCATGATTCGGAGCCGAACAGGAGTGTGGGTATGACAACGGCTCTGTATACGCTTATCTTTGTGAGGTTTTTCAGTTGGTTGTTTTTCCAGACTCTTTTGTGTAGTCTTCCAAAGGTGCTATTTGTCTTGGCGAGTCTGTTGTCTATCTCATTGTCGATCCTTGCATCTGATGAAATGGTGCAGCCGAGATAGGTAAACTGGTTGACCGTTTTGAGTTTTGTGTGCCTGATGGAGATGTGGGGGGGCTGGCTGATGGAGGACCTCAGTTTTCTTCAGGCTGACTTCCAGGCCAAACATTTTGGCAGTTTCCGCAAAGCAGGACGTCAAGCGCTGAAGAGCTGGCTCTGAATGGGCAACTAAAGCGGCATCATCTGCAAAGAGTAGTTCACGGACAAGTTTCTCTTGTGTCTTGGTGAGAGCTTGCAGGCGCCTCAGATTGAAGAGACTGCCATCCGTGCGGTACCGGATGTAAACAGCGTCTTCATTGTTGGGGTCTTTCATGGCTTGGTTCAGCATCATGCTGAAGAAGATTGAAAAGAGGGTTGGTGCGAGAACACAGCCTTGCTTCACGCCATTGTTAATGGAAAAGGGTTCAGAGAGCTCATTGCTGTATCTGACCCGACCTTGTTGGTTTTCGTGCAGTTGGATAATCATGTTGAGGAACTTTGGGGGACATCCGATGCGCTCTAGTATTTGCCAAAGCCCTTTCCTGCTCACGGTGTCGAAGGCTTTGGTGAGGTCAACAAAGGTGATGTAGAGTCCTTTGTTTTGTTCTCTGCACTTTTCTTGGAGCTCTCTGAGGGCAACGACCATGTCAGTAGTTCCTCTGTTTGCGCGAAAGCCGCACTGTGATTCTGGGAGAATATTCTCGGCGACACTAGGTATTATTCTATTTAGTAGAATCCTAGCCAGGAAATCCAGGAGCTGCTGGCAAAGAAGCGAGCTGCCCACCAGGCTCACTTTATTTGGTATAGTCTGTTCCCAAATGTACAGGAGAAGGGCCCAGGCTAGAAATATTGGTTACCCTTTACTTCCCTTTCTTCAGCACATTTGTGTATTACCCTCTACCCCAGAATCTGCAGACTTTCTTGTTACTGCCAACCATTTGGACTCTTTCTCTATTATACAGTTCTGTTCCATTTCATTAGCCTGATCTTATCCTATGGTTGAACCAGTTCCTGCTCTTATCTCCTTTTTCTGAGTCAGGCACCAGTATCTGAAACTATTAGCTATGATCATATATTTTTACAACTTTTTTGGTCAGCACCCAAGGGATCTCACACTTCCTGTTACTGCAAACTCTTGCTGACCTAAGATAAGGCACCAACATTTGGGACTTGGTACATTAGTCACACATAGTTTTACACTTTTTCCATAGCACACACAACACAGGGACACCCTGTTTTTACATCAAAGATGAACATTGTCTTAGAATTTAACTTGTATCTAACTCTTTACATTTCTTTTTCCTGGGAATTTTTCTTGTAAGTCACATGATTTGGGGAACTCAAGGCTGGTGGAAATTTACTAGCTTAAGCTGGGGTTTCTTGGTAACACATATTATGGTGCCCCTCACTTATCTAAAGTATTTACAATCCTCTCAGCATTTTTTCACAAAGCACATGTGGGCATTAATTAAAACTGAGCAATCTACATTAGTGCACACGAGGCAGACCCTTATTTCCACAATAGCTCCAACAAACATCCTTCATTTCAAAACCATAGCTATCTGGCTGTTATGTGCTACAATACACTGCTTTGGGGAGGGGGAGGCGGCAGCCCCGACCTCGGTAGAGTGAGGCAGACGGAGGCCCCGGTCCGGGCAGAAGCGAGGGGGAGGCGGTGGCCCCGGCCTCGGCAGAGTGAAGCAGTCAGTGGCCCCAGTCCGGGCAGAAAGAAGGAGGTGGTGGCCCCGGTCCGGGCACAGGGAAGGTGGCAGCGGCCCCGGCCTCAGTCCGAGCAGAAGGTAGGTGGCGGTGGCCCCGATCCGGGCAAAAGTGAGGGGGAGGCGGCGGCCCCGGCCTCGGTAGAGCGAAGCAGGCAGAGGCCCCGGTCCGGGCAGAAACCTGGCCAGGAATCCTGGGCAAGCATGGTGTCAGCAAGTGCAATAACAACGGGCGCCTCCTGTTAGAGCTCTGCACAGAACAGCAGCTTGTCATTACAAACACCCTTTTTCAGCAGAGGGACAGCCTGAAGACTACCTGGATGCATCCCCGATCCAAACACTGGCACCTCCTGGACTACGTCCTGGTGCGAGAAAGAGACAAACGAGATGCGCTCCACCCCAGGGTCATGCCCAGCATGGAATGCCACACTGACCACTGGCTGGTTCGCTACAAGCTCAACCTTCACTTCAAGCCAAAGTCCAGGAACAGTAAAGCCCCCAGAAAGAGGTTCAATGTTGGAAACTTACAGTCAGACGAAGTGAGAGGAAACTTCCATGCAAACCTCAAAGCAAAGCTCGAGGATGCAATCCGCCTCACAGACTCGTCCCCAGAAACCCTCTGGGATCTGCTGAAGACTGCCATACTGCAATCCACTGAAGAGGTACTAGGCTTCTCCTCCAGGAAAAACAAGGACTGGTTCGACAAAAACAACCAGGAAATCCAGGAGCTGCTGGCAAAGAAGCAAGCTGCCCACCAGGCTCACCTTGCAAAGCCGTCCTGGCCAGAGAAGAAACGAGCCTTCCGTCGCACATGCAGCCATCTTCAGCGCAAACTCCGGGAGATCCAAAATGAGAGGTGGACTAGCCTCGCCAAACGCTCAGCACGGACATTGGCGACTTCAGGGGTTTTTACGAGGCTCCAAAGGCTGTGTATGGCCCCTCACCCCATGTCCAAAGCCCGCTGCGCAGCTCAGACGGCAAAGTCCTCCTCAGCGACAAGATCTCCATCCTCAACCGATGGTCAGAACACTTCCAATCTCTTTTCAGTGCCAACCGCTCAGTCCAAGAATCCGCCCTGCTCCAGCTCCCTCAACAGCCCTTAAGGCTAAAGCTGGATGAGGTCCTCACCCGGGAAGAGACATATAAGGCAATTGAACAACTGAAAAGTGGCGAAGCAGCAGGTATGGATGGAATCCCCCCCAGAGGTCTGGAAGGCTGGCGGCAAAACTCTGCATGCCAAACTGCATGAGTTTTTCAAGCTGTGCTGGGACCAAGGAAAGCTGCCTCAGGACCTTCGTGATGCCATCATCATCACCCTGTACAAAAACAAAGGCGAGAAATCAGACTGCTCAAAATACAGGGGAATCACGCTGCTCTCCATTGCAAGCAAAATTTTCACCAGGATTCTCCTAAATAGAATAATACCTAGTGTCATCGAAAATGTTCTCCCAGAATCACAGTGCGGCTTTTGCGCAAACAGAGGAACTACTGACATGGTCTTTGGCCTCAGAGAGCTTCAAGAAAAGTGCAGAGAACAAAACAAAGGACTCTACATCACCTTTGTTGACCTCACCAAAGCCTTCGACACCGTGAGTAGGAAAGGGCTTTGGCAAATACTAGAGTGCCTTGGATGCCCCCCAAAGTTCCTCAACATGGTTATCCAACTGCACGAAAACCAACAAGGTCGGGTCAGATACAGCAATGAGCTCTCTGAACCCTTCTCCATTAACAATGGCGTGAAGCAAGGCTGCGTTCTCGCACCAACCCTCTTTTCAATCTTCTTCAGCATGATGCTGAAACAAGCCATGAAAGACCTCAATAATGAAGACGCTGTTTACATCCGGTACCGCATGGATGGCAGTCTCTTCAATCTGAGGCGCCTGTAAGCTCACACCAAGACACAAGAGCAACTTGTCCGTGAACTACTCTTTGTAGACGATGCTGCTTTAGTTGCCCATTCAGAGCCAGCTCTTCAGCGCTTGACGTCCTGTATTGCGGAAACTGCCAAAATGTTTGGCCTGGAAGTCAGCCTGAAGAAAACTGAGGTCCTCCATCAGCCAGCTCCCCACCATGACTACCAGACCCTCCAGATCTCCATTGGGCACACAAAACTCAAAACGGTCAACCAGTTTACCTATCTCAGCTGCACCATTTCATCGGATGCAAGGATCGACAATGAGATAGACAACAGACTCGCCAAGGCAAATAGTGCCTTTGGAAGACTACACAAAAGAATCTGGAAAAACAACCAACTGAAAAACCTCACAAAGATTAGCGTATACAGAGCCGTTGTCATACCCACACTCCTGTTCGGCTCCGAATCATGGGTCCTTTACCGGCATCACCTACGGTTCCTAGAACGCTTCCACCAGCGTTGTCTCCGCTCCATCCTCAACATTCATTGGAGCGACTTCATCTCCAACATCGAAGTATTCGAGATGGCAGAGGCCGACAGCATCGAATCCACGCTGCTGAAGATCAAACTGTGCTGGGTAGGTCACGTCTCCAGAATGGAGGACCATCACCTTCCCAAGATTGTGTTACATGGCGAGCTCACCGACACAGAGGTGCATCAAAAAAGAGGTACAAGGACTGCCTAAAGAAATCTCTTGGTGCCTGCCACATTGACCATCGCCAGTGGGCTGATATTGCCTCAAACTGTGCATCTTGGCGCCTCACAGTTCGGCGGGCAGCAACCTCCTTTGAAGAAGACTGGAGAGCCCACCTCACTGTCAAAAGGTAAAGGAGGAAAAACCCCAACCAACCAATTTTCCCTTGCAACCGCTCCAACCGTGTTTGCCTGTCCAGCATCGGACTTGTCAGTCACAAACGAGCCTGCAGCTAACGTGGACATTACCCCTCCATAAATCTTCGTCCGCGAAGCCAAGCCAAAGAAGAAGAAGACACTGCTTTGGAAACATTGGAACTTCTGGGTTGTGTTTTTTATGTTATGAACATCTTTCCTGGCATCACTGACCTCAGGAGATAACTCTTAATGAGAATGTTGGCAAATGAATAGTGTATGTACAATTTTGGAAGAAAATTGGCAGAGTTCCCCTGGAATCAGTGGAAACTAAAGAACAGTTTGTGAAGGAGGCTGCTTCTTTAAGCAAAGAGCACAAGGTTAGAAGCTGCCAGGGAGGTATCTGTAATGATGCACAACCCCTGCATGCCTGTTTGCATTTTTGATCCCAGTGGTCCCTATCTAGAACTGTTCTTTAAAATTTTTGGAATGAGGTTGTTGGGGGAAAATGTTCACGTGGGACAAATTCTAATACAGAGATCTTGTAAAGATCCCGAAGCAAGTTCCTAAGATCACTGATGGGAACAACTTGCAGCGCAAGACCGGTATGAGTAACTGCATTTGTTTGCTTGGAAACTTCTCAGTGGAAGTCAGAGTTACCCTTTCTCTCAGAAACTTTACCTCACTTCAGGTAGTATTCAATGGATACCCCGAATGAGATTTGCCACATGTGGCAAAAATCAAGAGAGCTTCTTGATTAGCGTAGCAGTTAGTGCAATGCTGCTACAGCATCAATTTTTAAAAAAACTTTATTTATTCATTCAAAAAACAAATAATATATGACATATATAACAATTAACCATAAACATGAACATTTTTTTATATATAAAAAATAGAGAAAAGCACCCCCCCCTTCAGCCAACTCTCCTAAGGAGAGCCATAAAGAAAGAAAAAAGAAAAAATATTAAAGAAAAATTAAATATACATATTAAGATCTAATCAATGTAAATTAAAATGTAAATATTCTGAATATAATGACCACTTATTAATAAAAAATTATAATTATCATGCAAAACATATGTAATTTTTTCCATTATTAAACAATATTTCATCTCATTATGCCATCTATTAATATCAATCATATTTGTATCTTTCCATGTACTAGCATTTTTTCACCACGGATAAAGCTAAATATACAAAAGCAAGCTGAAACTTATCTAATCCCAAGCCTTTCAAAGGTTGCAAACTACCCAATAAAAATACTGTTGGATCTAAAACTATTTTAATCTTATTTTTCTTTTATTTTTTTCTTTGGCTTGGCTTCGTGGATGAAGATTTATGGAGGGGTATGTCCATGTCTGCTGCAGGCTCGTTGGTGACTGACAAGTCCGATGTGGGACAGGCAGGCATGGTTGCAGTGTTTGCAAGGGAAAATTGGTTGGTTGGGATTGGGTGTTGGGTTTTTCTTCCTTTGACTTTTGTCAGTGAGGTGGGCTCTGTGGTCTTCTTCAAAGGAGGTTGCTGCTCACCGAACTTTGAGGCGCCAAGATGCACGGTTGGAGGCGATATCAGCCCACTGGCGGTGGTCAATGTGGCAGGCACCAAGAGATTTCTTTAAGTAGTCCTTGTACCTCTTCTTTGGTGCACCTCTGTCTCAGTGGCCAGTGGAGAGCTCACCATAGAACACGATCTTGGGAAGGCGATGGTCCTCCATTCTGGAGACGTGACCCACCCAGCGCAGTTGGGTCTTCAGCAGCATGGATTCGATGCTTGCGGACTCTGCCAGCTCGAGTACTTCGATGTTGGTGATGAAGTCATTCCAATGAATGTTGAGGATGGAGTGGAGACAGCGCTGATGGAAAACGATTGAATTTTCTTCCAAAAAGATTGTATATGTATACATGACCAAATGGCATGAAAAAAAGTTCCAACCGTATCACCACATCTAAAACACAAGTTTGATTCATGAAAACCATACTTTTTTAATTTTTCTGGTGTTAAGTATAATTGATGTAAACAATTATAGTTAATCATTGTATAACGAGCATTTATCAATCTAGTTACACTATCATAACAAATATCTAACCAATCATCTTCGGAAAAAATAAAACCAGTATCCGCTTCCCATTTACTTTTAGATCTATCCCAACCCTTTTTATCCATACCCATCCTGTAATATTTGATACATAGATGAAATATAACCCTTCTCTGGTACCTTCATAAGAAAAGTCTCAAATTTAGTCATTTCAGGAAAAATCATATCTCTACCAAACATACATCTTACCAAAGATCGAATTTGATAATAAAGAAACAAAGAGTTCTTATCAATACCAAGACCTTCCCTCACCTGATTAAAAGATAAAAATTTATCCTCTTTAAAACAATCTCCCAAATTTTTCACACCTTTAAATCTCCAATGCAATAAACTTCGATTATGTATTGAAAAAGGAGTAAGTTGATTATAATACAATGGAGTGAAAGCCGATAATTTACCCCTAGAGCCTGTCATTTTATTTTTCTTTATCCATAACTTCATTAAATATTTTAGTATAGGCACATTATATTGTTGTTACAAATTTATATTCCATCTAAACAAAAATTGATGTATTTCAAATTCAGAAATATTTGCCATCTCAATTTTGGCCCAACTAGGAGGCCGTACCAAATCCATCAATGAACTAATAAATTTAAGTTTGGCTGCTTCATAATAATTTTGAAAATGTGGTAAGCGTAATCCCCCTAACTCATATTTCCAAGTTAATTTATTCAAAGTTACTCTCGAAAATTTACCTCTCCATAAAAACTCCCTAACCATTTTATTCAAATCTCAAAAAAAATTATTATCAAGTAAATACGGAATAGATTGAAACAAATATTGTATATGTGGAAAGATATTCATCTTAATTGTATTTATCCTACCCATTATATTAATAGGTAAATCTTTCCATTTGATCAAATCAGTTTGAATTTTTTTCATTAACAGAACATAATTTAATTTATATAAAGATTGATAATTAACATTCAAAATTATACCCAAATATTTAATTCGATCAGTCAATTTCAAATTAATAATATTCTTATAAACTGAATAATCTCCTTCACTTACTGGTAATATTTCACTTTTTTCTCAATTAACTTTATATCCAGAAAGACATCCATATTGTATTAAACACTCCTTCAAGTGCAAAAGTGACTGAGCTGGGTTTATTAAATACACCAATACATCATCAGCAAATAAATTAATTTTATACTCCTCGTCTAAAACTTTTATACCTTGTATCTGTGTATTTTGTCTTATCAATTGTGCTAAAGGTTCAATCACTAATGCAAACAAAGCCGGTGATAAAGGACAACCCTTGATGAGTTGATCGAGATAGCTTAAAGGGTTCTGAAATCAAACCATTCGTCAATACTCTAGCTACTAGTTTACTATATAGAGCCCTAATTCAACCAATAAAAAAAGGACCAAACTTGAATTTCTCCAAAACTTTAAACAAAAGTTCCATTCAACTCTATCAAATGCCTTTTCTGCATCTAGAGATATCACCATTGGATGATCTGAAGGAACCTGTTTGATCCATATGAATCAACTTAGGTAAACATTTAGCCAATCTATTCGCTAATATTTTAGCTATTATTTTATAATCTACATTTAACAATGAAATTGGTCTATATGAAGATACCTTCAAAGGATCTCTATCTTTTTTTGGAATTACTGTAATTAAAGCACTAGAACAAGACTCAGGTAATTCATAATGTTCTTCAACTTGATGTAATACATCCCCAAACACTGTAGATAAATCATCATAAAAAGTTTTATAAAATTCAACCGAAAATCCATCATCACCAGGTGATTTACCGTTCGGCATTTCCAGCATAGCCATTTTAATTTCTGAATCAGTAAATGGTTCTTCTAACTCCTGCATATCTGCATCCTCTAAAATTGGTAAATTCAGCTGTGATTAAAAAAAGATCAATCGATCCAGTTCTTGTTTTCCTTCAGATGTGTATAACTCTTTATAAAATGAGTAAAATTCATCATTAATCTCATGAGGTTTATAAGGGAATTCCATCTAACAGCATTAATAGTCCTCGAAATCTGTTCTTTCTTTAATTGCCATGCCAGTACCTTATGTGCTTTCTCTCCCCATTCATAATACCTTTGCTTAGTCCTATTAATCACACATTCAAATTGATAAGATTGCAAATTATTATATTTCAATTTCAACCTAGATTAATTCTATTTTCTGATCTTCTGTAGCATCTTTTTGAAATTCCTTTTCTAACTCATCATTCTGTTTCTCTAATTCAAAACTCTGATTTAATCAATTCTTCTTTATTTTAGAAGTATAACTAATTATTTGTCCTCTCAAATAGGCTTTCATAGCATTGCTACTGCATCAATGATCGGGGCTGGGGTTTGAATCCCATGCTGGCTGTAAGGAGTTGTCCCCATGTCTGCTTGTGTTTTCTCCGGGTGCTCCAGTTTCTCCCACTTTTCAAAATAACGTACCGGAGTGTAGGTCAATTGGGTGTAATTGGGTGGCACAGGCTCATGGGCCGAAAGGGCCTATTACCATGCTGTATGTTGAAATTAAATTCAAGTGGAGGACCTTCCAGATTTGATTCTAGTAACTTTAGAATTCACTGCTGTAAGTGGCAGCGTGAAAAAAGTATGTCAGTGCCTCTACTTCCTCAGGAGTTTACGGAGGTTCAGTATGTCATCGAAAACTTGGCAAAATTCTCCAGAAAGTATGCTGACCAGTTGCATCATAGCATGGCAATACCTCTGAGCAAAAAGCCCTGCCTGCAAAAGGTAGTGGACATAGTCCAATATATCACAGGGAAAATTCTCCCCACCATTGAGAACATCTACGGGAGAACAGTAGCAATCATTAAAGATCCACACCACCCAGGACATGCTGTGTTTTCACAGCTGACATTGGGAAGGAGGTATAGGTGCCACAAAACCTGAACCTTCAGGTTCAGGAATAGCTCTCAACCGTCAGACTCCTGAACGACAGACTCATTCAGGGATTCATTTAAAGATTCTCACTTTGCTTATTATTTATTGTTGAATATTTATTGCTGAAAAATGGCAGTGCTGCCAGATTGCTACAATGGAAAGCAAGGAGAGGAGATGCAGCACTCCCCTGCAGAGTTCTACTACCTAGTCCAACTACTGATGGCTCCATGCAGGCTTTAAATGGCCTGCTAAAAGAGCTGACAATTTAGGCGGCAGGATTGTAGCCCCACTGCCTGGGCCCACTGCCCCGCTGCCTGACAGCTCTACCACCCCTCTCTTTTCCTCCTCCATTCCCCTCCCTCCCCACCCCTTTCTTCCATTCCTACTCTCTCTTGCCTCATCTCTCCCCATCAGCTCCACACTGATCCCACCTCCCCGCTCTATCCTGACAGCCCCGTTGCCCCGCTGCCTACAGCCCTGTCAGGACTGGGGGGGTGGGGGCGTGAGGGAGCGGGCGGTGTGAGGGTGCACAGCCAGACAGCTCCACCAGCTGCTCTGTGACAGCGCAGCGGGGCTATGGGGCTGGAGCCGATTTCTGAGGCTGTCCTTTTACGCAGGAGGTGGACCGTCTTCGTGTCACCTCTGACACTACCAGACTTGGTGGAGGGAACCTGGAGCTAGTTGGACCAGCCAATCCACCTTTGGGCCTTTTATGAAGGTAAGTGGAGCATATTAAAAACAGAGGAAATCTGTCTTTACAGGTCGCTAATTTTCACTATAAAAGGGCCTTTAGATGACACATGGAGTCCAGAGGAACCAAAGGGCCGTGATCCGCACACATCTTGCTGTAGACTTGTTTTCAATCCCATGATACATGGGTCTATTTCACTAAGATTTTCTTCAGTGCTCCTTATCCTGTGCTTCTCCTCCTGGTGCACATGCGTAGGTGTGGTATCCCCCACACCTCTGCCCTGGCATATCTTCCAGTTTAATGGTATTAAATAATTCCTTATGCAAATTTTACATGTTAAAAAAAACTCAGAAAATTATTGATGATTGTCTTCAGGAAATTAATGAATGACAAAGGAAGTTTATATCTGTAAAAATGGAGTTTGATTGGTTTTGTTTTACCCTTAAAGGAAAAGTGATTTCTCATTGAGAAGTAGGTAGTTGGAAATTAGGTAGCAATGCAATATATCAAATTTGTAGGCTTTATTTTAAAATGAAACTAGATTTGTGTAGCAGATCAGAATTAAAATAAAAACCTCCATAATTATTTAGTTTTCTGATGAATTTGGGCTTATTGTTCAGAAAAGTAATTTCCTTTCTAAGGGGAATAACATTTCCTTGCAATCTAAATCTCCTTCATATTTCAAACATTTCAAATCTGCGTAACTGGCAGTTTTAAAAAAAAATCACACCATATGTGATCTCTGACACTCCAGAATAAGTAAATAACCATATAGTTTTAATTGAACAAAGGGAAACAGAATTGCTGCTAAAAACAAAAGATTTTTATTCAAAATTCAATAACACTGGATAGCGTTTATGTGTGACGCACAATGGAATTTTATCAGAAACCAATCACTTTCCATGATCTTATTGAAAATTGTGAAATTGCTTGTGAGTCTGTTGTAGATGTATTGTTCAAAAATATACAATGCTGCTTTTGCAAACCTCAGTCACAGTCACTCAAGCATAACAAACTTTCAGAACAAATGTGAAGTATTCTTCAATAGAAGCCTGCCTGAGTGGATTCCAATTAATGGAGCTGATGTTCGAACTGGGTCTTAAACTTATAAATATCCATTGCCTTGGTCCCTTTTGAACATCTCAAAATAACTTAGTCTGATAGTGAACTCTTGGCCCTCCATAACGTATGGACCTTAACTTCTTCCAAATTGATCATGAGTTGGAACTCCCCCCATAACTTCTTCTCCACCCTCTTAATACAAGGCCCTTTCAAACTGCAGCCCCAGATAGCTCTCCTGGGTGCAATTACTGGGTCGTGGATGTATCTTTCAAATCGCAGGTGGACCTATCTATTAAATTGGCAGGGATCCTACCCCTGCGATGACGCGATAAGCGACGTGTCACGCACTCATGGGAACTATTGGCTGCCAGTCTGTTCTCCCACCGGCCATCAGTAGCACCACCCTCCATCAGTCGCAACCCCCACCATCAATCAACACCCCTCCGTCAGCTGCCATTCCCATCAGGCGCCACCTCCCATCAGTCACCAGCACCACCACCCCCTCCCCAGTGACGTGTTGCTGTCGCGAACAGGGTGAGGGGAGGGGGGGGTTGGTGGTTGCTGCCACAGTGTCATTCTCCATGTTCTTGGTTAAAACTGCTGTAGTATACTAATCTTTTTCATGCTTAATGGTCTGTTGTTGTTAAGTACTCCCAGAGCCAGTACCACTAAGAGAGTTTATTCATCTGTAAAAAGTTTCTGAGTTTAGTCCAGCATTATAATTTATTTCAAGTTCTGACCTTTTAATAGGTCATTAAGTGGTTGTGCTCCCTGGGTGTAAAAGTCAATCCAATTTCAATTAAAGTGACATCGTCCAAGGTATGCCCTTAATTCACTGTTGTATTTGGGGTCTTAGCTTTCCTTGGGCAATCTTCTGCCCCAGATATTTATTCTTAATGAAACCCATTTCTAGCTCTAAGCTAATTGAATTGTTTCAGTTTTTTTTCTGCATATTGTTTTTTGGTTAATACTTTTTACATGAGTAGGCTTACTTTTTTATTATTGTCACTGGGGTGCAATGCACCACTTCTAATCATCCAATGCACTACTTTTAGCGCATGAGCCATAGGTTGGCCATCCCTGCTCTATGGTAACTGTCAGGTTATTCATTTCCTTTTTTGAGGGCTTGGGAGGCAGCCACAATGTAATATACAGAAAGTTGTTAAATGAAAATCTGCAAACAGTGTGATGATAGTTTACACAAAAATGCTGGAGAGACTCCAAATCATGTAGTGTTCTTTGTGCAGCAAATATAAAGATATATATTGAATAAAGATCTACCGGGACCAATGCATGAAGAGGGTGCACAAAATCAGTGAACCGGTGCGGACTCGAAAGGCCAACATGGCCTGTTTCCACTCCGTAAATGGTTATATGGTTATATACAACTTATGCTGGTGCCAATTGCATTTTGTCAATGTTGGCTTTGTGCCCTTTCAAGTGTAGGCCAGACCTACAAGGTTCTCAAATCTTGTTCATATTGCTCCTGGGAGTTAGATGCTATTGAAATGTCATCCTGTAGTGGGGTCGCTATGGTTATAGCTTGAGGTTGAAAGGATTCACGCACCAAGGGAATGTAATCGACAGACTTTATTGGGCTGCAGTGCTTCCTTTTATAGGTAGCTGGCCGTAGCTGGGTGTGGGTTGAATGAGGCTGGCTACTGATTGGCTGTCCCAGATGCATGGGTCTGGACTGGAACCCCTACGATCCGCTGGCGATGATTTGTCGATTCAACTGCTATTCCTGTGTCCTATGGGAGCAAGTGTCTCATCCTGCGAGTTGTCTGCCCAATTGTCATGTTCGATGGCTGTTTGCTGTGTCGGCCTGTGGAGCGTGCCACGTGCTGCTACATGATTTCCCCCCATCCCCACTGAGTACAAGGGATTGGGACACTGTCTTTTGGTGGTTGACCCCTGCACTGTGGGGTGAGGTGAGTAACTGGCTGGTTAACGTCCAAGTGGGCCAGTTTCAGCTGGTTGAGTGTGAAGGTCTCCTCCCTGCCAACAATGTCCAACATGCAGGTGGAATCATTGTGTCTGATGATGCCGTATGGCCCTTTATAAGGCCATTGAAGAGGTGGCCGTGGGCCCCATTTTGGATGAAAATGTAGTGACAGTCTGCAAAGTTCTTTGGGACAAAGGTGCAGGCTTGCCCGTGAGCTCTCAGCTTAATTGGGGCCAGTGAGCCCAGGTGCTTGCGCAGTCGAGACAATTTGGCTGCCTGGAACTCCCCCAAGTCCTCGAAGCTGCCATGAATTCGCCTAGGATGACTAGGGGCACGCCATAGACCAACTCAGCAGTGGATGCCTTGAGATCCTCTTTCGGGGCAGTGCAGATGCCTAGCAGGACCTAAGGGAGTTCTTCGGTCCAGTTTGGTCCAGTGAGTCAGGACATCAGAGCTGTCTTCAGGTGCCTGTGAAATCTCTCCACCAGCCCGTTGGCCTGCAGGTCGTATGCTGTGGTGCATTTGCTAAGGTGCTCCACAGGTGAATTGGACCCCCCCCGTCAGATGCTAAGTGTTCGGAGACCCAAAAACGTGCCACCCAGATGTTCAGTAATGCCTGTACACTTGTCTCCTTAGAGATTTCAGATAGCAGCTCTGGCTATCTAGTTATCTGGTCAACCATGGTCAATAGATAACATGCACCTCTGGATAAAGGTAGGGGACCCACAATGTCTATGTGCATATGGCTGAAATGATGGCGTGCTGGTTCAAAGGGCTGTGGAGGGGCTTTAGTGTGGTTTGCTCCTTGGATGCCTAGCATTGAATACATGTTATGGCCCACTGAGTGATGTCTTTACAGAGGTTGTGCCAGACGTTCCTTTTGGCCACCATTTTAACTGTACTCCTGATGGTGGGCTGAACCAAATTGTGGACCGAATCAAAAACTCGCCTCCTCCATGCGACTGGAATGAAAGGGCACAGTTTACTAGTTGAGGTGTCACAGAGCAGCATGCAGTTACCTGGGGTGATCTGGATGTCCTCCAGTTGCAGGCTGGTAAGTGCTGTTCGGTACGCCCATATGTGAGGGTCTGCCATCCGCCAGGGATGCTTAGTTGATACCTGGGACAGGGTCGTGCACCGCTAGGATAACTGGTCGAGATAGGGCATTGGCTACCACATTGGACTTGCCAATGTTATGTTCAATGTCTGTCGAAAATTCAGATACGTAGGACAGGTGCTGCTGTTGCCTGGCTGACCATAGGTCTGACATCTTGGTGTAGGCAAGGGTAAATGGTTTGTGGTCTGTGTAGATTTTGAATTTCCTGCCCTCCAGGAAGTAACAGAAATGTCAAATTGCAAGGTATAACACTAACAGCTCACTATCAAAGGCATTGTACTTGAGCTCAGGTGGCCTGAGATGTTTACTGATAAAGGCCAGCGGCTTCCACTGTCCATTAACCAGTTGCTCAAGTACACCCCCGACTGCTGTGATGGAGGCGTCTACCGTGAGGGCAGTTGGGGCATCTGTCCTTGGATGCACAAGGAAGATGGGTTTGGCTAGGGCATCTTTGGTTGCTTGGAAAGCCTCAGTCGCCTCCTGTATTGAATGTCTTTACTGGGCCCTGTCGTGAGGGAAAATAGAGGGTTCATGATGTGGGCCGCTGCAGATATGAAGCAATGATAATACTGACCATATCTGTAAACTCTTGCGATCCCATCACGGTTAATGGTCTGGGGAAGGAACGAATAGCAATTGTATCTTGGCCAAACTGGCACTTGGCCAGATTGATGGTTAAATCAAACTCACTTTGCCTGGAGAACAATAGTCTTAAGTGAGTGGTGTGCTCGGTGCAGGTGTGGCTGGCTATTAAAATGACATCAAGGTAGACGAAGGCAAAGTGCAGATCTGGCCCACTGCGTCCATCAGCCTCTGGAAAGTCTGAGCCACATTTTTCAGCCCAAATGGCATGCGGAAGAATTCAAACAATCCAAAGGTGTTACGATGGCAGTTTTGGGAATGTCATTGGGGTGAACTGGGATCTGATGATAACCCCTGATGAGGTCCACCTTAGAGAATATCCGTGCCCCTTGCAGATTAGCGGTCCTGGATAAGAGGTATGGGACACCTATCAGGCATGGTGGCCTTGTTAAGGTGGCAATAGTCTCCACACAGTCTCCACCCTCCTGCCTCCATAGTTACCATATGGAGGCGTGAGGCCCATGGGCTGTTGGAGTGCTGTGCAATGCCGAGTTCCTCCATCTTTCAGAACACGCCAGGTTGAGTTTCTTGAGGGGAGACGCTGCGCATTGGCATGGACGGGAGGGCCCTCTTTAATAACTTGGTGTCTCACCCCGTGTTTGGGTTCTGCTAAGTTGAAATGGGGCATAGTGATGTAGGGGAATTCTGCTAAGACCAGTGAATTCATTGTTGGCAGTACTTAACGAGTGTAGATGGGGGTTAGTAAGTTCATTGCCCTTGAGTGAGAGTGTCTGAAATGTTCGGGCATGTACCAGCCGACGCCCCTTAATGTCCACCAGTAGTGAGTTGGCTCTCAGGAAATTGGCACCCAATAATGGTTGTTGTACAGCTGCCACCATAAACTTCCAAGTGAATTGTACGGGTGCCAAATGTCCGAATGTTGGAGCCATTTGCTGCTCAAAGCTCTCGGCCCGCCTTGCCGCTGCAAGCCGAGGGAGGATGCTGTACTATGCCAAGTTGTTGACTGAGAAATATTGGCCCAACAGGGCATCTTTGACATGGAGGAGGCTATGCAGTTGGCTGGTTGTTGCAGCCATCAACGGCGTTTGGCCTTGATATTTCCCTGGAACATGCAGGAGGAACGGCATCAATGGACTTCAGAACCCCACTGTTGATGATAGAAACAGTACTGCTCATTGGTGGGACGCGTCGATCGGGTGGTTGGTCGGTTGGTGAGCTTCCTGGCCGAGCATTGCTGATGAGGTGCCGTTGTCTGTTTGAGTGAAGCACAGGCATCTCTCTTCGCTGCCAATAGCACGTTTGCTTGGGCAGTCACCCTACTGTGGTCGTCAAAGTCTTCCTCCGTGATGAGTAGCCAGATGTCTTAAGACAGCCGCTCCAGGAAGATCTGCTGGAATAGTGTGCAAGAGGTGTGGCCATTATTGAGAGCGAGCATGTCGCTCATGAGGGCAGAAGGGGCCCTGTCCCCAAACCATTGATGTGTAGCTGTCAGCCCGTGATGGCCACAGACTTCCCTTGCTCCGGGGGCTGCTGGAGGAAGTTGATGATGCAGGCTGTGGTATCTTGATCGAGGGCGCTGACCACGTGGTAGTAGCGCATGTCGCCTGAGGAAATCCAGCAAATGGCGAACTGCATCTTGGCCTGCTGGAACTACACTCATAGTTGCGATGTCTAGAAATCTAGCAGCTTCAACACTATGATGTTGATTGTAGGCAGTTTCTCCATTGTTGGATCCAAAACACTGTTGGGACCAGTCGGGGTCACCACTGTAGCGGGTCACTACTGTTATAGCTCGAGGTATAGTTTGAGATTGAAAGAAGACGCACACCAAGGGAGTGTAATTGACACTGGCTTTATGGGGCTGAAGCTCTGCTTTTTATAGGCAGCTGGCTGTGTTACCACTAGGGCGTGGCTTGATTGAGGCTGGCTGCTGATGGCTGCAGATTGGACCCCCTGAGATCCGCTGGGGGTGATTGGTTGATTCGACTGCTATTCCTATGGCCTATGGGAGAGGGCATCTCATCCCGTGGGTTGTCTACCTGGTCATCGTGTTCGACAGCTTTTTGCTGTTGGCCCATGGAGCGGGTCGTTACAATCCAGCAATTGAATAACAGTTGACAGTAAGTGAAATATTCCCTCCCTTTCCCAAATATCCAATTCATACCATTTTAAAACTCTTGTTGTATTCCATTACTTCTCCTGATATTCTCTGCTGATACTTGTTCCAAGTCTACTTTCCACAGACATTTCTCATTGTCTCTCTTGCTGCCCTCCTGACTGCATTAATCTCCTAGGGCTTCAGTAAATGTTTTCAAAGTCTCCGACTCTCAACCAGCAACTATAGAGCTCGTCGAAAGAATCAAAGACTTGTTGATCCAAACCAAGGCTTTTTATTACGAAAAGACAGGAGCTCTTCACAGGTGGCCGACCAGTCCGGAATGGTCTGACCTGGCTCGGGACACAACCCTTTAAGGCCCAGACAGTAGGCGTGGCTAAGCTCTCAGCCAATTGTTGTAAGCACAGTCTAGATACTGTAACTATATACACTATATTCTCCTTTTCTGAACTCTGACCATGGCACGCTGCCAGAGCGGTTTCCGTGCTGGATTATGGGTAATGAAGATGGCCATTGCTCCCGCATTGAGCCGTCACCGAGAATCAGAGTGGCATGGCAGGAGCAGCACATCGTGTACCCCCACTCTCCCCCGATTGCGGCAGTGACCTTTCTCCCTGATCGCAGCTCCCCTCTTCCCCTGCAGCAGTGAACTCTCTCTCCTTCACCCATGGCAGCAACCTCTTTCCACCCCCCCCCACCCCCCGGGGCAGCGACCTCTTCTCCCCTCCCCTCCCCTCTTGGTAGTGACCTTTCTCCCCCCACGGCAGCAGCCTTTCCCCCCCCAATCATAGCAGCAGCCTCTCCCTAATTGCAGCCCACCACTCTGCCCCCCCCGCCCCAATCGCGGCTGATGTCACTAGAATAACTGGGTCGGTCATTTCCCCTTTCAAACCACCGGACCAGGACGCCCAGGTAAGTTTTACTGGGTTCCCTGACTACCTCTGAGGCAGTTCAGGGACCCATTTGGACCTTTCAAATCACCATGTAACGAGGTCATTAACCATGCAGATTGCCCGGTTAACCCCTTTTACATGGTAGTTTGAAAGACAGTGTTACAACACTGATCCCTGACTCACACCAGTTGTCACAGGCCTCCAGTCTGAGAAGCAGTCAGCTACTAATACTCTCTCACTTTTCCCACATAGCCAATTTTAAATCCATTTTACTACTTCACCATGAATACTGAGCATCTGAACCTTCCCAACAAACCTCCCATGTACGACCAACTGACAGGAACCTCCTTTGACTGTGATTCCATCACTCCATATACTTACAGTGATCTATGAAAAGTAACTGGCAGCTTAACCAATTTTGCTGTAGGCTCTGCATTGGCAAGTTTGATAGAGGAATGGCCTCAGTGGGCATTTTCTCTGTTGATACTCAGTGCCTGCAGGCTTTCTTGTTTCATTCTATTTTCTCTGTTATACCTGTTCCACTATGCATATTGCCGCAAGCCATAGAATTTTAAAATGGCAGATTCCCTCCAACAATATCTTGTCTACCACAGAATGCCCATCAGTGTTTACATTTAATCTTTTGAACAGCCCAATTTAAGCAATATCACCAATTGCATTTGAAAAGGCTCATTTATTAAGTGATTTAAAATTGACTCAATTTTTTCTAGTGAAACACAAAAGTCTGCAAACACTATGAGGGCATATAACCAACATTTCGGGTATGAGCCCTTATTCAAGGTATGAGCAAAAAGCAGACACACCTGTATAAAAAGGATGAGGGGAGAAGGAGCAAAGGACAAGGGGAGGAGCACAGGCCATCAAACAAAAGGTGAGAATTGTACATGAACAGGTGAGAATTGATCTGGAGAGGTGGTTCCCCCAGACTACTTTGTGCCTCCCTTCCCCCAAAAGTTTTACTTGCAAATGTTTAGAGGGTTGCTGTGCGAATCAGAACCATCCACCTAGAGTTTAGCGTTTCCTCCAGGAGTTACGGAGGAAAAGAGGGGAGGGATAGATGAGAGGTGGGAGGGGTAGATGAGGGGGTAGATGAGGGGGGAGAGGAGGGGAAAATGAGGGGGGTAAATGAGGGGGGTAAATGAGAGGGGAGGGGGTAAATGAGGGGGGTGAAAAGGATGGACAGGGTTCAAAGCGGGGGGGGTGGTAGTGAGGGGATGGGACGGGCACTGGGGAGGAGGAAAGGGAGAGCAATGACGGCCCCCCCCCCGGCAGAGACCGGGAAGTGGAAGGGATGCGTTGGGTTCCAGTGACCCAGCACTAAGCCAATGTGGCCAGAGCTGAGTGAGGGCATTTTCAGCCCCAACCCCCTCCTATCTTGTTGCCCTCCCCGAGTCTCTCACTCACTCACTGGACAGTCTTTACCTGATCGCCGCGTGTTGGTCGGGGTACTCTGCAAACGCATAGCCGCGCTTGAGTTGACCTTGTCTGACAGCTTGGCATAAGTAAGGATTGCCAAGGCATTGAAAACATTCCAAGTTTTCAAACCAGTGCGCTCGAAAGCCCGGCATCTCGGACTCAAAACAGCTGCCTGGCTGAGGATCAGAGCATACATGCGTCCCAGTCCGAGAAGCAATTTCAAATCGAGTCGGTCTCCTGCAGTGAAACTGTAGCAAGGGTATAGGGCATGGGGAGGGAGGGAGTCGCCTGGCCCCAACAGTACTGAACTGCTACCCTTGCTCCCAATGCAGAAGCATTAGGACACTGGGACACCTCAAAGTCAAAAGCCGGACTGTCCAGCCTATAACCAGATGTCTGGCCACCCTGACTGCGCCCCTCTGTGGTCTGCGCCCTAGGCGGCTGCTTAGTTTGCCTAATGATAGCGCTGCCCATGGGTGTCTCTAAATGCAGGGCCGAGAAAAGGAGTCAATGAAAAGGAGTGGTACAGAGGTAGAGGAAAGGAGATATTGAGATAAGGGAAAAAGAAAGACTCTGGTAAGGGGCAGAGGAGGTCCTAAATGAAACTGGAGGTCGATGTTAATGCCACCTGGTTGGAGGGTGTTCAGGCGAAATACGAGGTGATGTTCCTCCAATTTGCATGGGATTGAACCCCAATCTCAATCACTGGTGCTGTCAAGGCGTTGCGCTAACCGGTACACCTACTATGCCAGTCATGTTGAGACAGATGTAGGAATTGGGAGAAAGGAATGGAATTCTTACAAGGGACAGGGTGTGAAGAGGGGTAGTCAAGTTATCTGTGGGAGATGGTGGGTTTATCTTCGAAGATGAAGACAGAGAGGTCGAGAAGGGGGACAGTTGCTAGAGATAGTACATAGAAAATAGAATACTACAGCACAGTACTAGCCCTTCGGCCCTCGACTTTGTGGTGATCCATATATCCCTTTAAAAAAATACGGAACCCACCCTACACTGTTCGCAAATTTTTAACTGGTGGTGTTAATGTACCGAGATGGATCAGGTAAATTTGAGGTCAGGTGGAAGTTGGCAGCAAAGTGGATCAAGTTGAGGAGCTCATCATGGTTGCATGAGGCAGTACCAATGTGGTCATAAATGTTGTGAAAGCACATTCGAGGTGCCTTTCCCGTGTAGGTTTGTAGCATGGACTGCTCCACATAACCAACAAAAAGGCAGACATAACTGGGCCCCATGCAGGTACCCATGGTTTGATTCCAGGTGATTTCAAACAAAAAGAAATGTAAAACCATTGAACATATAGTGTGTCTCCCCACCATGACTACCAGCACCCCCACATCTCCATCGGACACACAAAACTCAAAACGGTTAACCAGTTTACCTATCTCGGCTGCACCATTTCATCGGATGCAAGGATCGACAACGAGATAGACAACAGACTCGCCAAGGCAAATAGTGCCTTTAGAAGACTACACAAAAGAGTCTGGAAAATCAACCAACTGAAAAACCTCACAAAGATTAGCGTATTCAGAGCCGTTGTCATACCCACACTCCTGTTTGGCTCTGAATCATGGGTCCTCTACCGGCATCACCTACGGCTCCTAGAACGCTTCCACCAGCGTTGTCTCCGCTCCATCCTCAACGTTCATTGGAGCGACTTCATCCCTAACATTGAAGTACTCGAGATGGCAGAGGCCGACAGCATCGAATCCATGCTGCTGAAGATCCAACTGCGTTGGGTAGGTCACGTCTCCAGAATGGAGGACCATTGCCTTCCCAAGATCATGTTATATGGCGAGCTCTCCACTGGCCACCGTGACAGAGGTGCACCAAAGAAGAGGTACAAGGACTGCCTAAAGAAATCTCTTGGTGCCTGCCACATTGACCACCGCCAGTGGGCTGATATCACCTCAAACCGTGCATCTTGGCGCCTCACAGTTCGGCGGGCATCAACCTCCTTTGAAGAAGACCGCAGAGCCCACCTCACTGACAAAAGACAAAGGAGGAAAAACCCAACACCCAATCCCAACCAACCAATTTTCCCTTGCAACCGCTGCAACCGTGTCTGCCTGACCCGCATCGGACTTGTCAGCCACAAACGAGCCTGCAGCTGACGTGGACATACCCCTCCATAAATCTTCATCCACGAAGCCAAGCCAAAGAAAGAAGAAAAGAAATATATATATATTGATTTGTCTATGAACAAAAAAGCTATAAAATTTTAAATGACAAAAGCATAGTTCACTCCAAATGTATGGTTTTTAAAAATAAATTTTCAGTCATAAAGTAGGAGAACCATGCATTTAACAACAGTTGCAAAATATGCTTTATACCCAGAAGTACCCTTATTGTTGATTTATCTCAAAACAGTATTGGCAGCAATTGTGAAAAAATCCACAGCTGTTCAATGGAACTCTCAATTTAAAGATGGGAAAGCAGCTGTCAAAAAATATCGAAGCAGGTTGCATAAAGCAATGTTTTTTTTTAATGTGGAAACACTGGGGAAGAAATGGGATAGCAATGAGAGAGGGCCTGATGATCAGAATGAAAAATTAACGTGGCATTTTGGACTGTTACCTTATTACTACACTTTAAAATTGATAATTGCGAGTCCAGTTTTGGTAGTGGGGGTTGTCAGCTGAAAGAGCCTGCCTGCACTTTATAACAAAGAAGCCTTTTTTTTAGCTTAATAACAGACAGGAGTTAGCGTAGAAGTGCCCCTGATCAAAGACATTAATGAATGCATTTTCAAATACTGTGTTGCACAAATCGCACCATTCACCTCATGCACTGCTAAATGCATTAGACAACTTTCACTCACCTCCAAATATAATTCTGTAAACTGGATAACAACCTCTAACATTTGTATTCTACTCTGCACAATTGCTGTTGATCCATTTCAAAGCTTGAACACATTGCTTGCTATTCAATATGACAGATGTATCAGAAAGAAATTATATGAAGCATGCCACAGATTTCCCCCTCTTAAAGGACACAATTATCAACAATAATAAAAACTGGCAACGGAAATCTTGGCCTCTGGAAGAGAAGGTTTTGTTTATTATTCAAGAAGCTGTACTGAAAGTATGGCCAGTGGCACGTTTGACACTATTGAGGATAATGGCACTACTTTTAGCATTCCCCATCTTTGCGATTGAAATGGCATTTCTAATCTATGCATTGCTGATGACATGAGCAAGCAGTTTTGATTTCCCCTCAGCTCTACCTTAAATACTGCTTGCTCCCAACAGATGTTCAGGATTACAACCTGGCAAGGCAATGCCATTTCAGCCAGTAAAGAGCTAGAATACACATCATCAATCACATAGATACCAGTTCAGACATTCACACCAGAAATAATTTACAAGCTCTCTCAGTGGCTATCATGTCACATTGCAAAGGTAGCCTAGATTCCAGTTACCTCATTGTGAAATATAAAGTGTTCACAATCTCTACTCTGGAGACAAAGTCTTGGAGAATGGGTTCAGCTTTATTTCGAGTCTGCAGTCAGGTGCCTCTGGTCTGGAGACACACTGGAGGTTCAGAATCATCACTCTTTTCTACAGTCCCACGCTCACATCACCCCACCTTCATTTATCTTCTTCCAATCAGAATCCCAATACATTACAACATTCTCCTTCTCCCTTCCATCAATCCAGGTATCACTCAGTTCCTCCCTCTTCATACATTGCATGTTATGTTAATTAGTTCATTCCCTCCTTAGGGGTGTCTAAGTTAATATTCATGTCTCTATTAAGCAAGCGCAGTACTAGCTATAAACTACCTTAGGTCACTGTACCAGCCTGAACCAGATCCTTGCATCCTTGGTGCTCCTGATAAGAAGGGGCCCACTAGCCAGTACTGTCTACTCTCAAGCTTTTATCTACATACTTTGCATTCCATTACTTTTCACAGAATGGTGCGAGTTTAATCATTTTCATCCATATTTCACAATTCCCCTTTTTTTTCTTTACCATGTATTTCTGATTAAACTGCATCAAATCCTGCTGCTATCTGCTTGCGTGCCTAAAATTCATTAGGTACTCCCCTTGATACCCCAATTGAATCAATATAAATTTGGTTATTGAAAAACGTCCCAAGGAACTCCTTCTTACTTTTCTTTTTCCCTCTTACCTTCTCCCATTCAAATGCCAAGGTGAAGGGTATGGCCAATTGAATGATTGCACAGGTGCCCTTCCAGTTGGGAGGAAGAATTGGTCTAAGAATCCTGCCTCTGCAGAACCACCATAGATCCGCTCAAGGTACATTCAAGGCTGTCTGATTCCCTGACACAGCCCAGAATGCTGGCGGAATCCAGACATCATTCCTCTTCAGAGGAGGGAACATCAAGGACAGAGATTGGTTACCCCTGATTCAAAGCCATCGTGCACCTCATTTCTTGTCTGTTTTTACCCCATCCCAACTGAGGTAGAACCACTTGTGCTATCAGACGCCCAAAAGCACATGTATAGCAATTGCTCTTGTTTAAACTCTTCACCGTATAAGTTACCCATCCTACCCAGGCATTTGTATCCCCATATCCTGTCTCACACTCAGTCATCTGTCTAAGGTCCTCTACCTCTATTATCTGTACTATTTTCAGATTATTCTCTGATCCTTCTATGATTATTAAACTACAAGCATTGAACCGTATCACCTGCGGTTTAGAACTCTCAGGAATGGCCCTGAGGGCTTGACGATAGATTCCAATCCTCTCCTTAGATTCTGGTATCTATGTGATTGGTATGAATCCCATCAGCCCAACCCTGGTTTCCATTTACCAACTCTATTCAGCATATCCATCACCATCTCATGTTTCTTTCTACCGAAGGAGGAGGGTTGTACATAGATATTTATATTCACAAACTATTCAAAGTCCTGTTCTAATGACCATCACTGTCTTTTCAACTGGATCTTGAGTGGGTTTTCGGTGGGATGTATGTGCAAAGTTGACAGCTCAGCAGGGGTCCTCACCGGTCCTTTCATTCTGGTGTGATGTATCCATCTTTTTCTGCAGTTTTTATCACTGTCTCAGTGGACAGGAGGGTTAGAAATGACCCCTCCCAACTTGGATGAAGCTTGGCATCCTTCCATGTCTTTTGTGAACGGCAATTTCGAGTGAGGTGTCTGGGTTAAGAGACCTTTTTTCTTAAGAACAAATAAAGAAGATGCGAGCACCAATACATAGTTCCTTAGAAATTTGTCAGTTATTTCAACAGTAGGCAATTCCCCTTCTCTTCCCAAAAATGGCAGTCCGAATAGCATCTCATAAGGGGACAATCTGACATTCCTTCGAAGTGCTGTTCGGACTAAATAGGCAGGCATTTAGTCCAGGGTAACTTTGTTTCTAGCACCAATTTGGACAATGTCTGATTCATTCGTTCTACCCATCCTGAGGAAGGGAGATGCCATGGGGTATGAAAATCCCATGTTATTTCTAACTTTTGCACTGTTTCTTGAAGTATCCTAGAGGTGAAGTATAAATTTCTAGTCTTTTGTGCATATGAATCTATCCACAGTCGACAATAACCTATCAGTCCCTTCTTTGTTTTCAGGAGAACCAGTTCCAATAACCCCTTAATCCTTTCGGGACTCATTTTCTTTTTCCCTTACTTGTTAAGTATCCCAAATATTTTACCCTTGTTTCTAACCCCAGTTATAACCCAGGAGGTTACTCCCAATATCCATAATGTATAATAATTGCCACATTACTTCCTCATGATCCATTCCGATCATAATGAGCTCCAAAATAGGTACAGGAAACTCTTCCCCTTTTACCCCTGATACCTTTAATTGTTGATTAGTGAATCTAACTCCCTCCGGTATAATATTTAATGATGATCTAGTGGCCTCTGTGTCCACCAGAAAAACAGCATCCTTTTTGTTGGGTCCACCTGGAAGATCCCACTAATCCACCCCAAAAGTCATCAGAAGGATACCATCCCTTTTCCTCTTTAATTCGGGACATTGCTATTTGAAATGTCCCACTTTCCCACAATAGTAACACCCTGCCTGCTGGGGTTACCCAAAACTCAAGTACATCAACATAATAACAACCAGAACATTTCCATCGCTCAATTTCTCTATCAGAGGCATTCCTCTGGTGGAGTCTAATCTCCTGGATGGAAGGTATAAGGCTCATTGAGGAGGACTCATGTTAAACTAAATCTTTGGGGCCCCAATCCTGATATCCCTTTAGATACTTTAGCTACTTTATCTGCAGCCTCATTAAGTTAAGAAATCACATTTTTATCATGGGTATGTGCTCAACTTTAAACTGCAAACAAATTGGTATCTTGAGTGGCTTCTTTAAGAGTATTCCAGGCTGTCTTCGTTCTCTGCTCTGTAGTATTCTGTACAAAATGGCTGTGTTATCTCTTCTTCTGGGCTTCCTGCCAATTTGCCTGGCTGGTATCTTATGTTTTTCTGCTGAGTTCTCTCTGTCCTTACAGAGAATAGCTTAATTTTCAAACTGTGCAAATGCACACAAACATGTTTTAACAAAAGCCTCTAGAATTTAATACAGACTTTCTTTAAATCACTTCTTTGTTGTAGTGATTTATCATGGCTCTGGGTTCGAGCATTAACAGGATCCAAAAATACTTTGGATATTGCTGGCTAGGGGTCTAGATACAGGCAGACGATATGCTAGTGGTGGTCCTTAGGGGGTCCCCGACGAGTACTCGGGGTCACTCGTCTCTCCCTCCTCCATCAGTCTTAGGACTTCCATTTGACTATGTAGTCTTTGTTTATCCTCCTGTGCAGGCTTCTCCTGCCTACCCTTTGCTTTTTTTCCTGACCTGCTCCTTTCTATGTGCACATTCTTTCTGGAGGACATCCATAGGTTTACTGTCCCCCCCACATTTGCCAGTTTTAGCAACCTGCAAGCCTATCTCTTTTCTTTCTTGCGATAACAGGTGCCACTTTCCAATGAGCTCTTTAATGAATTCATCATCCCAGTACCTCCCCCCCACCCAATGGCCAGCCTTCTCTAATTCCTTTTATTATTAGATCTCTTAAATCCCTTCTCCTGATTCTGTGGCAGCTCCCTGGTGGTCTCCGGGGGGGTGGGGGGGGGGCGGTGCTCTCTCTCTCAAATTCTCATTCCTGCCTGCCGGACCATTTGTCTTTCTTCTGCAGTGAATAAAGTTCCTAATATCGATTGCATTTCACCCCAGGTATAAATGTTAGGTCCCAAGAATTGATCGAACTGTTCAGCCAAGCCTAAGGGGTCTTCTAAGAGACATTTCATCTCCTTTTTAAAGTTTCTCACTTCTGTACTGGTAAGAGGAAAGTTGACGAATCCCAACACCCCTTCTCCTATTGGAACCTCCCTCAAAGGGAACATTTGCCATTCGGCTTGATCTTTCTTTTCCTTTCTCTCCAACGGAAAGGATTTTATATCATCCTGTAGTATTTCCACCTCGCCCCTTCTCTTTTTCTCAGGTTTTGCTGGCCCATCCGTGCCCCTGTCTTGCCTCCTCAGGCTCAGGGGCACTGGCCTCTACCCTTCCAACGGGTTCACTCACCAATCGGTGATTCACGGGAGGGATATCCTCCCCTCCCCTCTGACTATCATACAGTGGGGGCAGATGCTTCAAAGGATCCCAGGGAGGTACATCTTCCTCCTCATTTCTCACAGTGACCTTAAACAATTCGGTCACTCGGATCCAACACGCTGCATAATCTGACTCCTCTGGATCTGGAGGGCTTTTTCCATTTTCAAATAAATTTAATTTTTGACATATCCAATCTTCATTTGTCCCCAGTCTGGGCCACCAAACCAAAGACCTAAGAGTCTGAGGCCATTTGTAATAACAAAACTTTACCATAGTTTCCTTAGTCTTTCCCTGGGTCCTTCCCTGACCTCAGTTTTCTAACATCCGCCCCAATGGACTATTGTGCGGAATGTCAATCCCGGGACCTCCACTCTGGAGTCCCTTCTTCTCTCGGGTATTCTTATTACCCACATCCCTGTCAGATCGCTCACTCCTGACAGAATCCTGGTCGCCCGAGTAGTACTTAATAGTCAATTTTTCTTAACCAGGTCTCGTGCATGAGAGTTGCCCTGGCTGAACCACTCCTTCTACTGGAGTCCCTTCATTCTGTTCCGCTCCCTCTACCGGAACTTTCCTAGGTCCTTTTCTCCAGAGTCTTCTGTCTGGATATCACTCGCTCAAACCGCTGATGGCAAGCAAGGAAATCGGAGACCACTGAAATCAGTGGGGTGCACCTTCTCGTTCTTCGATAGCTAGTCACCAAGCGGTGGGAGTTGAAGATCCCGGACAAGTCCCCAAGCTTGTGAAATATCACTACTCTGGAGACAAAGTCTTGGAGAACAGGTTCAGCTTTATTTCGAGTCTGCAGAGTCAGGTGCCTCTGGTCTGGAGGCACACCGGAGGTTCAGGATCATCACTCTTTTCTACAGTCCCACGCTCACATCACCCCACCTTCATTTACCTTCTTCCAATCAGAATCCCAATACATTACAACATTCTCCTTCTCCCTTCCATCAATCCAGGTATCACTCAGTTCCTCCCTCTTCACACATCGCATGTTATGTTAATTAGTTAATTCCCTCCTTGGGGGTGTCTAAGTTAATATTCATTTCTCTATTAAGCAAGCGCAGTACTAGCTATAAACTACCTTAGGTCTCTGTACCAGCCTGAACCAGATCCTTGCATCCTTGGTGCTCCTGATAAGAAGGGGCCCACTAGCCAGTACTGTCTACTCTCAAGCTTTTATCTACATACTTTGCATTCCATTACTTTTCACAGAATGGTGCGAGTTTAAACATTTTTATCCATATTTCACATCATGATGAGGAATTTGATGGGCCAGTGTACTAGACAATAAAAGTCATAATATCCATTTAAGTCTTTAATACATTATCAGGATAAGGATGGCAAGGTAGTAGAACATTGGATGACAGAGAGAGATTGTGCATTTACTCAAAGGAAAAGGAAGTATATAAGGCCATGGAAGTTAAAATCAGACAAGTTCCTGGAGGATTATAAAGATGACAGGAAAGAGTTAAAGCAGGGCACGAGAAATGTCCATGGTGAGCAGGATTAAAGAGAATCCCAAGGCATTTTATACTAATCTTAAAACCAAGAGAATGACTCAGGAAAGGTTAGGACCACTCATGGACAAAGGAGGGAATTTCAAGCCAAGTTTATTGTCATCTGATTGCACAAGTACAACCCGACAAAACAGTGTTCTCCGGACCTTGGTGCAAAGCATGTGGACACACAACCAGACATCATACAAATATAGAAAACAATGCCTACACAGGACAAATAATAAATAAATAAATACATTCATACATATTGTTCCATGAATATGAGAGTCTTGGATGGTTAGTGAGCAGTTGCTTTGGTCGTTCAACATTCTCACTGTCTGTTGGAAGAAGCTGTTCCTCAGCCTGATTTTCTTGGCTGTGATACTCTTGCATCTGCAAGATCCTGTGTGCAGGGTGGAAGGGGACTTCAATGATTTTGTGCGCCCTCTTCAGACAATGATCCAGGTAGATTGGGGGGGGGGGTGGGAGGGAGACTCCAGTGATCCTCTCTGCCACTCTTATAGTCCTGTAAATTGTCCTCCAATCCATTTTTCTGCAGCAACCGTACCACACTGTGATACAGCAGGCCAGGGCGCTCTTAATAGAGCTCCTGTAGAAGGTTGACCTGTTGGTGGATGGTAGCCTTCTCCACTTCAGTCTTCTCAGGAAGTGCATTCGCTGTTGCGCCTTCCTGCAGGTGAGGAGATGTTGAGTGTCCATGATGGGCCACCAGTTAAGTGAACTCCAAGGAATTTGGTGCTCTCTACTCTCTCCACTATGGAGTTGTTGATGTGTAATGGAAGGTGGTTATTCATGGTCCCCCTGAAGTCCATGATCATCTTGTTCATCCATATTATTTCTCCTGTACCATTTCACAAGGTTTTTCACCTCTTTGCAGTGCGACTCAGCATTGTTGAGTCATCTGCAAACTTGATGATATTGATGGAGCTGGATCTGGCGATTTTTTTCGTGGGTCAGTAGCGTGAACAAGAGCGGGCTGAGCTCACAGCGCCGAGCTGTGCCATGATTGAATGATACTATTTCTGTGCATTATATTATTAATGCTAATTAGCGTACTACAAGGAGAAAATTACTACGATTTGAAACTAACATGACTGATTTTCTTAATACACATTCTTTATGTCACCTTTCAAATTTCTATGGGATAAATTGGTAAATATCATTGCATTGCTAAATCAACACACTGCTGATAGTCTTTAAATAGCATATTTTAACACTGAAAGCATTGGATGCAGCTTAATTCAACTTTACCTTCTCACTTAGGAAGCAACAATGTCCATTACTCAGGATATATACAACATGGATAACCTACTGCATCATTGAATACTCAGTACTGCCTTACACCTCACAACCTCACACTTATATCTCACAGCATGCACACACTGACAGCTCTTCAATAATAACTCTTACTTCAACCAACATTTTGAATAGCACTCACTGAGACAGCCTTTGACAGGTTGAGGAGGTACCACTGCAGACCATATGGCTGAGTCATGAAGGCCAGACTATATGTGGCCTTGCCCTCATTAATCTGCATGTGGCTGATGGATCTGTCCATCCTCTACTTATCCTGGCCGAGATCTACCTTCACTCTAAGTATTGTGTTGTGTAGAATGAGATGGCATCTCAGTATTAATTCAGCACTGTGAACCACGCACCACACCAGAAATGTATACAGCTACACTCTGTAACATTTGGTCTGGACTATCTCTCACTCAGCTATTATCATCAAGGCAGGGAAACATCCTGAGTGCAACGAGGATTGAAGAAGAGCATGCTGGGAGGATGCTTAACAATATTATAAGGTGCTAGCTTAATGAAGCTGTACATCTCAACTACATGCATACCAACAGCAAAAACAGCATGCAATAAACAGGGCTAAGTAATACCAGAATCAATGGATCAGGGTAAGGCTCTGCAGTTCAGTCGTATCTCATCATAAATAGTCATGGGCAATTAAAAGGTTAATGGGTGGAGGAGGCTCCAAGGACATTCATAATAATATTAGGGCCACCCAGTGCTTAAATCCTTATGATAACACTGAAGTCATTGCAGTTGTGTGTTGCCATTTGTGCTGAATAGACAATGGACGTCAGTTTCCTCCTGAGATACCTGCCATGACAGAAGCAATTCACTAGGAAATTTAGTTCTCCACACCTGATACCTAGGAACAATATTGGATACAATAAAAATGATATGATCCTCACTGTAGTACAGGAGAGCTGTGCTGAAGAACTTGCTGCAGCTCTCTCCTAGCTGAATGAGCGCACTCACCTCATCCTTCTCATTTCACAACAATGTCGGAAATTAGCCAGATAAACCCTGTTCACAAGAAGCAAGATAAATTCAATTCGGTTAATTACCACTCAATTAAATTCACCAACAAAGTGATGGAAGCAGTAATCGATAGTGCTGTGAAGTGGCACTTGCTCACCAACAAACTGTTCATCAATACCCTAGATTCACTAGGACATGAGAGGTTTAGTCTAAACATGAATCAAAGAGTTAAATTCCAGAGCTGAGGATGAAATGACTGTCCTTGAATCAAGGCAGAATTTGGCTGAATGTGGCATCAAAGCAGTTTGGTGTACTGAATTTCAAATGGTAATCATTCCAGTGGTTGGCATCATACCTCAGACAAAAGGAAAATAGTGGTCAATCAACACTGCTTCAGCATACAATTACAAGAGTACTTCTGGGCAGTGACCTAGGACCAAACATCTTCAGCTGTTTAATCGCCGGCCGACCTTTCATCATAAAGTCCAAAGTGGGATTATTTGCTATGATTGTAGAATATTCAATACCATTCACAACCTCCCAACAAGTGAGATCTAAACAACATTTAGGGATGGACAGATAACTGGCAATTAACATTCTCTCATTTAACAATTGGATTAGAGGCTATCATGACAGCCCTTCCCAAATCCACACACTGTCCCTTCAAGATAGTATGTGTGTAAGACAACACCACCTATACATCCCCCTCAAAGTTGCACACTTATCTGGAGCTTTATTGCTATTCCTTTGATGTATCTTGAGACTAAATCCTGAACAAACTCACCAGAAACTACAGCAGTTTAAGAAGATCACCACTGCTTTCATGAGGGCTGTTAAAGGTGAGCAACGAAGTGTTGGCCTTGTCAGCAATCCCTGTGTCTCAAAGAAATGAATACACAAAACAGAAAATTCGAGCAACAACCACTCAAAGTCTATGCTGCTATTGGTGACTGTAGAGTACATTATGGAGGGTCATAAACACCCAGGTATCCTTTCCTCCAGTGGGTGATGAGGATTGAGGAGGGGCTGCCTCCATGCTAAGATGCTGCAATTTGCATTCAAGCCTTTTAGACCTAGACATTATTATTTTCTTCTCAGGTTATCTGTAGATATCCCTACTGGACACTGACATATCAAACATTTTATTGTAAATTCTCCAAATCACTTCATTGTTCCCATGTTTCAGTAATTGGCTGTATTGTATTTCTGTGCCAATGCGAGATATTTTGCATCTGAGTTGTATATACTGTATGTGCGTGGCTGGAGTCAACCATGTCATCAGCAGGTAATAATCCTGGGATTCACAGAATAAAGTATAATTCATCAGTATTAATTATTGCCTAAATTCTTATAGTCACTGATTGCTGAGGCAATGAAATTCCTTAAAAATCAGTGGTTGTTTTGGTACTGGACAGATATGGGAAGTTCTAGACTGATTGAGCCTTTTGGCCCAATTTGTTCATGCCAACCAGATTGGCATTCTAGGTCATTCCTATTTCTCACATTTGGCACATATCCTTCTAAACCCTACCAATCCAAATATCTTTTGAATATTGTAATTGCACCTACTGCTATAGTTTCCTCTGGCAGCTCATTCCAAGCATAGACTGCTCTTTGAGTGAAAAAAGTTACTCCTTAGACCCCGCTTACATTTCTCTCTTCAATTTAAACTTAGTTCTGGAATCATTAAAAGACTGAGAACATTCACTTTATTCATATCCCTTGTGATTTTATATATCTCTGTAAGGCTATCGCTCAACCTTCTACATTCCAGGGATTAAAGTTTCTATCTATATAGCTTCTCCCTATAACTCAAGCCCTCAAGTTCCAAGAGCATCCTGGTGAATTTCTTTTGCACCCTTTCCAACTTAATGACATCCTTCTTATAGCTTCATCACCAGAACTGCACACAGTTCTCCCCAAGTGTAGTCTCACCAATGACTTGTACAGCTGTTTCATTTAACCTTTGTACTCAGTACCCACTGAAGGCAAACATTCACCACCCTGTCCTCTGAGTTGCCACTTTCAGGGAACTACTTACTTGTACTCCCAGGTCTCTCTGTTCTATGACAATCTCCAGGTCTCTACCATTAACTGTGTAAGTGCAACCCTGATCTGAATTACATTCCACTTACCATCCTTGTCCCAGATTCCCAACTAAATTAGGTCCTATTTATATCATGGATTAAATTGATCTACAGTACCCCTTAGCTTACTAATGACAAATCCTCCTCATTTAGGTTGTTTAGGGGAACTAGACACGAATGTCCCCTTAGCCCCTTGCCATTTGATCTAGCTTTAGAACCTCTGGCAATAGCCCTTAGAGACTCTTCTGAGGTTCAAGAGATTGTCAGAGATGGTGTAACTCATGAGGTTTCTTCATATGCAGATGACTTATTAGTTTATATTTCAGATCCCGAAAGATCTTTCCCAGTTATGTTATCTGGATTCAGCTTTCTCTGGATATGAACTAAACCTTCATAAAAGTGAACTTTTTCCAATTAATAGGCACTCAAATTCCACTAAAGATTGTTAGAGATAATTTCACATGCTTAGGGGTTAAAATTACTAAACGATTTAAAGATTTATATAAACACAACTTTTCTCCTCTGTTCGAGCATGAGATTGTCTTTTTCTCAATAGTCTCCTTTATCATTATCTTTAATAGGTCGTGATAATGCAGTTAAAATGATAATGTTACCAAAGTTTTTATATTTATTTCTAGCGATTCCAGTTTTCATCCCAAAATCTTTTTTTTTAATATATTGACTCAAAATTTTCTTCCTTTATTTGGAAGAACAAAATCCTTAGAATTAGTAAATTTCATTTACAAAAATTGAAAATAAATGGAGCTATGGCCTTACCTAATTTTAGAGTTTATTATTGGGCACTAATATTCGCTATTTCCTGTTTTGGATTTTTTATGATGATAATACTCAAACATACATTATGAATCTGGTTCCAATTTAGGAATTTTTTAAATTAAAAAAACACGTTGCCTTAGCTAGTGCTATCTCTCATAATTACTTTTATCAATCATCAATAATTGACCAATCTTTCTCTATATAGAAAATCAAATTAATTTAAGGAAGGTTGTTTTACATTTGTACATTTACCAGATTTAGTTGATAATATTTTTCAATTGAATGTTTCTCAGAAAGGATTAATTGGTATTATATATTGAAATTACGTCCAATTCTTCACGATAAGATTAAAAAGGCTTGGGAACTGAAATTTGCAAGACCCTTATTGGAAGATCAATAGGACAAGATTTTTAAACTGGTAAATTACCTCTTCCACATGTGCCCAACATGCATTAATCCAATTCAAAGTGGTGCATCGTATTCACATATCCAAAGATGAATTAGCTAGCATCTTTTTCTAATATTAACCCTATTTGTGACAGATGCAAATCTGAAATTGCTACATTGATACATAAGTTTTGGTTTTGTTTATTCTTAAAAAACTAGCAGAAAGAAATTTTTAATATCTTTTCAACTATACTCCAGGTGGAGCTACGACGCAATCCAATAACTGTTCTTTCCGGGATTATTGACCCAGACACAGGGAGTTTTTCTGTACCTGTTCAAAGGGTTATGGCCTTCTCTACATTGTTGGCTTGAAGAGCCATCCTAGTCAAATGGAAAGACTTGAGACCTCCAACAGTTTCAATGGTTTTCTCATATTTATGTCTTGTCTAAGCTTAGAAAAAAAATTAGACATAATGTATTTGATTCATCTGTGCGACATGGTGACCTTTTATGCCTTATTTTCATATGATGTAAATGTTTCTAATGTGATTAGATATATTTACTCTTCTTGATGAGATATGGTCTTCCCTTTGTTTTTTGATTTACGTTAGGGTCCAAAAATATATGTAACTCTCAGGATCAGCTGCTCAGCTGTTTTTTTGTTATTTTTGTTCTTTTTTATTTGAGTAGGTTAGGTGGTTTTATTTGTACAATACTTCTGACTTTTTTTCACCCATTGCAGTGTCGGGGGACCAAGTTTTTACAGTTTAAATATATATACATATTTTCAGTTTCATTCCCTTTTCTTCATTGTATTGTATTTCTTATAAAAAGTAATAAAAATATTAAAAGAAAAAGAGATCCTGTTGTAACCTTAGATATCCTTCATTGTCAACTACACCAAGTAAGGTGTCATTTACAAAGTTACCATATCAACTCTTTTGTCATTGAGATTGTTAAAATAGATAACAAATAACAAAGGACCAAGTAACAACACCTGAGGCATACCACCAGCATATCATCGACATACCACTGGCATACCACTGGCCACAAGCCTCAAATCAGAAAAACACCCCTCCATTTGACTTCATCCAAGCCAGTTTTGAATCCAGCTTGGGGACAATGCTATTTAACCTTCTAGACAAGCCTCCCATGTGGGAACTTGTCAAAAGGCTTGCTAAAGTCTGTATAAGCATCATCATCTGCCCTTATCAGTTCTTTTGGTCACCTCTTCAAAAAACTTTCATATTGATAATACACGATCTCCCATGCATGAAGGATTCTTCAGCCTGGGCCCATCCAAATGTTGGGAGACCTATTCCTCACAATCCCCTCTAGCAACTTTCCCACTACTGATATCAGGCACACTGGCCTATGGTTTCCTGGCTTGTCTTTGCTCCCCTTCTTAAATAATGGCATGACATTAGCCACTCTCCAGCCTTTTAGAACTTCACCTGTAGCCAGATATAATGGAAATATCTCTACAAGGTTGGATCTATGAACCCTCAATGTCTCTGAAATGACTCTCTTTTGTTCCTCATCGTCATTTTGATAGCAGTTCTGAAATAGAGCCATCTCTTTGTGCACCTTCACAGGGCAAATAAAAGAAAATACATTTTGTGTATTTCGTGTGCAAGTCAATAAAAGAACTTTGATCTTCTGTAGTTTATTCCCTGGCTTTCCAAAAGCTCCAAGGATGCACTGGGTCAGGCCCTTGGAATTAGTCCACTGTAATACATTCTGAGGTTGTCAACTTGTTTGCATCAGTTTTTTTTTATACCTTCCATGATCTTCTACACAGGTAGTACAATACTGTTATAGTGCCAGTGATCAGGACCGGGGTTCGAATCCTACGCTGCCAGTAAAGAGTTTGTACATTCTCCCTGTGACTATGTGGTTTCCTTTGGATACTCCGGTTTTCTCCCATGTACCAGGGGCTGTAGGTCAATTGGGTGGCACTATGACGTATTCCCCTTTTTCAGTTCATTTTAATTTGTGAGGGACTGCCACCTTAAGAGAACAGATTTAGCAAAAGCCCACAGGTTTTGGAAAGTGACAGTGATCTGGCAGCAAGCTTTGAAGACAGTATGTTCCTAAGTGGATACAATTGCAGAGTGTGGAGAGAAGCTCTGGAAATCCCAGGTGTAGAGACCTTGTGACTAGCATATTGAAGAAGCAGTGCACAGCATTGCTTGGGGGCCATTTTAACGAGACAGCACAGGAGCAAACAGCTCTCTGGAGAAGAAAGACTGTGCTGGATTGGCCTCACATGGTTATAGGCAAACTGCCTGATTCCCTCCTGTTATAGAGAAATGAGAAGATGACTCCATGACCAAAAAGAGTCAAGGTCACTTTTTGTTCTACTGGCCCACGAAAAGGGTTCTACTTGAAGAAGAAATATACTTTTAGATAGTGACCAGAATGAGAGTCACTTGAGTTTGTCTGACCCATGAAAAGGGTTCTGGAAGATTTGCAAGCATCACTTGCCTTGTGTCCTCTACGCCAAAGAAGAGGAGAGTTTTGGTTGGCATTCATCCAACAAGGATATTTTGTTGGAAGCACCTGAACAAGGGTTTCGTGAGTTAATCAATATTTTGTCACCCCCAGTCTCTTTCACTCACTTCATGAAACTGCTAATTTCATCTAAAGCCTGCATGTTACATCCACCTAAGGCCTACGTGTCTCAACCACCTTAAAGCCTGCATGTCACATCAATTATAAGCCTAAGTGTCAACACTGAATTTCTGAAACTGAACTTTGAACTTCCTCTGAGAATTGGGCCTTGATCTGTAGTGGCTTGGGGTAGTCCACACACACACACCAATATATTCGCGCATAGTTTGGAGTTAAGTTAGATAAGTGTAGATAAGTTAATTAAAGTAGATAATGTGTTATATTATTGTTTATTAAAAATTAAAAATATTATTTTAAATATAACACTTGTCTGGGCTCATTTCTATTGCTGCTGTCTGGTACATAAAAGGCATGGGCTTACAGGCAAAAGACCTGTTAAAGAGTAGTATGTATGTCTAAATGTATATCTATGTCTATCTAGTACCTCAGACACTTGCCTTATTTTAATTCCCAAGAGGAGCCCCAGTTTTAGGCTATCTGAAATAAGACTCAATCATTGATTCAGGAAGTTATCCTGCACACTGTGATTTGTGCAGCCTGTGACTTACTGCACCATAGATCACAACACTAGCAAAGCCATGGCTCTTTGTGCAAGCTAATAACTGGCTGATTTTGTGGAGAGTGGCCTTTTGGGCACGAATATGGACTGCAAATGATAAACTATCACAAATATCTTTGGGTCCTGCATGGAAGGAAAGGAAAGAACTTGCCGTCTCCTAAGTATGTTGTTGTACATGGTGATATACTCCCAGCACTTACTTATTTTAGGTGATGTCCCCAGAGTGTCAGCTCATGAACACATCTTGGCATCCTCTTTATTCCTCAAGGAATAAATTAGAAAATTGGCAATTTGATGTTATGTTAAGGTATTTGACCGTGGCCATAAAATAAATTTATTTTTTCTGTACAGACATTAACTGTTCCCCAGATGGCAGTCCAGTTCTACATCTTCAAAGTTTGTACTTTTATAGTGTATGTTATATTTAACGATCTTCTTTTGGAAAAGGGCTTCTCAGGTATTCCTACATAATTCATAGGAAGATAAGATTTCTGGAATGTAGCCACTTCCCTATCTGAAACTCCATTATTGCCTGCTGATATAGCCTGAAATCCCTAGTATTATTAAGGCTGCAATAAGTTTGTCAGTGAAGTTTGTATTCAACTCTGTTAAAACTTATGAAGTTACCTAGTTTCTAAATTTATTTACAGGTCAGGAGAGTGACACATGTATGATTTGGATGTTAATGATTGGTGGAGGTGGTGTCTTTGTGGGGCCTGTTGGTTTGTGTGGTATTGCAGGTATAATGTCCCAGGCTATTGAGATAAGTCACCAAGGGAAAGCCCTAGCACTAATGCTCACAATGACAGATAGAAGGGATCCCTCTGTGGTTGCCTCAGTTGAATTTGTCACCCTTCATGAAGATGGCTATCTCTGACATTTCCTGGTTTATCCTTTTCTTCCCAGAAGTGGAAAAATATAAATGCACAAGAAACAGAAGCTGGTGTGGTTCTTTCAGCCCTTGAGTCTAAACTGACGTTCAGTAAGATCACAGTTGATCACTTACTTCCAGATTATTTTCCTGCAATCACCTTGTCCCTTAATATCTTGAAATCTTTCATTCTCTATCCTGAATGCTATCTTCCAATGCTATCTACAAGTTTGCCAATGACACCACAGTTGTCGACAGCAAACACCAATGAGGAAGTGTACAGGAGGGAGATAGATCAGCTCTTTGAGTGGTGTCACACCAATAACCTTGTGATCAGCATTAGCAAAACCAAGGAGATGATTGTGGGCTTCAGAAGGATGTCAGGGGAACACGACATTGAGGGCTCAGCAGTGGAGGGCCAAGAACTTCAAATTCCTGGGTGTCAACATCTCCGAGGATCTGTCCTGGAGGCTCCATGTTGATGCAATCATAAAGAAAGCTTACCAGCGGCTATACTGTGTGAGGTGTCTGAGGATATTTGGTATGTCACTGAAGACTCTCGAAAACTTTTACAGGTGTACTGTGGAGAGCATTCTGGTTGGCTGCATCACTATCTGTAATGGAGGTGCCAAATTTCATGACAAGAAAAAACTCCAGAGGGTTGTTAACTCTGCCTGTGACATCACAGGCACCAGATTTCACTCTATTGACGACATCTACAGGAGGCCATGCCTTAAAAAAGCAGCATCTATTCTCAAAACCCCCCACCACCTCTTCACTGTGCTACCATTGGGGAAAAGGTATAGGAACCTAAAGGCGAGCACTCAGCGGGGCACGTCAGGTTCTTCGTCACTGTGAGCAGATTCCTGAATAGTCAATGGACCAAAGACACTGTTATTTTTCATGCACTATTATTTAAATTTTTAAAGTATTATTATGTAAGATGTTTTATAATATGAATGTTTGCTCTATGATGCTGCCACAAAACACCAGATTTTGTGACTTGTTCATGACAATAAATTCTGATTCTGATTATACTCAGCAAATAGAATAGTGAATTTGCGACCGTTCTTCTCTGTCCAGTTGGTGAACTTCAGGAATACTATCTGTTCCTGAGACTTGTCATTCTTCAGTTACCATTGACTTGTGGACCATGGCGATGGTGAGTTTAGCTGCATAGATGGCCTTGACGTTGCTGAATAATCTGTGCATATTGTGATTATCAGCAAGATGTGGGACCTCCTGTGGAGTAACCAGATGCATCTCGTAAAGGATATTAAAAAGCTGAGTTGGCAGTAATGTTGCATGCTGGTCATCATGTGCAAAATTGCCAACATTTTTAAACGATGTGGGTGTTTGTATGTGTGCACATGCACGCACATGCCTGCCAGCAAGGCAGCTCAGACAAATGGATTCTAAACAGCAAGACAGCCATTGCCAGCTTAAGGACATTGCGATCTGATCTCCAACTAAACTATTTCACACTTTATGGAAACTCTAGATATACTCCAAAGTACTTACTAGACACTAATCTAAGTGGGTATTGGCATAATTGCAGGGGTTTATTACTTGTAAGATATGTCTGTTCATCCACATCCATGTAATTTATATTTGACATTCATTAATGGTAATTGTGGTAATTGTGTTGGGTGGCCATCATTATATTCTTCATGGGAATGTGGCTGAAAGGATGGAGTCCTCTTGATGAATTGTTTGTTCAAAGTCTAATGAGGAAGATTAAACTTGGAGCACATTCCCCAAAGGGAGACTAATTTTTCTCTCAGTTGTTGTCATTTATGAAACCTCTTATGCAACCCGTGATCCACTCCTTTTCCTCTTCTTCTTGCAACTAACTCCTGAGTTCAAGCCTAATCAGTAGCAATAACTGGTTCTCAATGATTGTGGAATTTGCAGCAAATCATTGTGAATGCGGACACCCCCTTGGCTGAGTACCTCCTGATGGGTTAAGGAACCTAAACTTGAACATCAGTGTGTTCGTGAAAATCAGTTGACGTCGCTTGTTCCTGAGTTAGAAGATAGTGGGTTCTCGAAGGACTTCATTTTGTTGAATACAAACTTCTAGGTTGACTTTGCAGTGTAGTATTGAAGGGGCACTGCTTGGTGAGAGATCTTACCTTTCAGTTTAAGATTTGAACTGGGACCCTGAATACTCTCTGGTATGGATGTACAAGGTCTCTTAGCACCAACTTGAAGAACAGGAGATTTTTTTTTTACTGGCATTCTGATCAATATTTACCCCTGAAGCAACATCACAAAATCTGGTTACACATTGCTCTTTGTAGAAAAATTGTGCGGAAATGACTAAATCTACAGACAATTCAAAGGTAATAAAGTAGCTGGAAAGTTCAGAAGTTGTGAAAGATATCACTTAAATGCACCTATTTATTTTTCCTTTCAGTTGTGTTCCTGGTGACTGAGGTTCAGACTATGTGATTGTTCAGGAATTTTCTGAGTGTGCCCCAGGTGAGTATGAACCATGGTAACAAGTTATTTTTAAACACCTCATGGCCAGCCTTACATTTATGAATCTCAGGGATGGATGAATGCATCATTATAAATGTATAATGCAGCTCTTTGGATAGAAATTGTTATCTAGGGCACCTGATGAGTCCCAGAACTCTTTGCCTTTCATCTTTTCTTGCAGAAGAGAATGATAAAGAGCAATTTCTTAGAGTGTATAGAGGCTCTGTACTCTTATGCATGAGTTCCCAGTAGGATGGAGATACAGGACTGACATCGTGTGGCAGCCAGGAAGCTTTCAGTGGCATAAAAATACAGTCTAGCAATGCCTTGGCTGAGGAATGTGATTCTGACTGATAAAAATTCCTCCCTTCACAAAGCTTTTGTGTTTGGACCTTGATAGAATGGATCTTGCTCATGAACTGGTATTGGATAATGTGATCAGATAATTACTAGGGTATTAAATGCTGAATATCCTGATTAGAATGGCTTTCTTTTGCCTATGCTCTTTCCTTCAGCAATTGCTGATGTGCCTAGTCATAAAATCATAGATACATGCAGTACTGAACAGGCCTTTTGGTCCAACTCATCCATACTGACCATTGGCATTCTGGGCGAGTCCCATTGCCATATCCTTCTAAACCCTTCCTGTCCAAATGGCCTTTAAATATCATAATTATACCTAATTCCATAGCTTTCCTTCTCATCTTAAATCTATGCCTTTTTGTTTCAGAATCTTCTGCCCTGGGAAACAATTTGGGAGCATTCATTTTATGCATGCCATTAAGTCATTTCCTTGTATTCCTTTTACACATCAGTATCTCTAGTAATATGCCATAATCAATCCTTCCTTTTCTCTCTTGTAATAATTATAAAAAAAAACTTGTATATGCTTAAAATCTGAAATTAAACCAGAAAATGTTGAAAACCTATCAGGTAGCAATGGTGGAAAGAGAAAGAGAGTTAACATTCCACATTGAAGATGCTTTATCTAAATTGGGAGAAAAATAAGTTAGGTTTCAAGTAATAGGGAAAATGGGGAGGGATGGATATAGTGTGGTGGTGAGGTCAGCATCACCTTGTTGATGGGTTCTGGGGATCAGATTAATGGATGACAGATTAATGAAGGTACATTGAGAGAGAAATAAATGGAAGGAATGTTATGAAATAGGCAGTGAGAGATTGGGAATATGGACAGGAATGTGAAAAGTGATGACATGCAAGGCTGTAGGAGATGCCCAGCAGGACAAGCAATTCTCATGGTGAGAGAAAAAAAAGAGCTATTATTGCAGATGGATGATTTACAGTGGAAACAACCAAGTTGATACAGCAAAGGATGTGTAAAAGAATCAATATTGAGCCAGAAGGCTGCACTGTGCCCAGATTGGAAACAATGTGCTATTATTCAAGCTTACATTGGGAATAATTCTAACAGTGCAGGAGGACTTGGACAGATAGGTTAAAGTGGGAATGGGAAACAAAATTAATGTGGCATACAACAAGAACTCTGAGTCGTCTCAGCAGACTGAATGCAGAGCAGATACTTGATCTGCATTTTGTTTCGTTGTTTTAAAGGAAATCGTGTTTTGAACTCTTTGTACAGCAGAAGGTGTAAAATGACAGATGATTACATGATGGGGATGAACGAACAGTCCAGGCAGCTGCAAAGGAAAAGGAATTCCATTTGAAATGCTGAAAGGAAAGGGGAAGATGTGTTTGTTGGTGAAACCTTGTTGAAATTGGCAGCAATTTGAATACAAAGGCTGATGGGTGATGAGCCAGGCAATCTCAATCTTTGATCTGTCCTGAATGTGAGGGAGTGAGAGCAGATGTGTGGGAAATGGATGTGATGACCCCTTAGACATCATAGGAGGCAGTGGTAGAAGAAAAGCATTTGAAATAGCAAAAGGCTTGTGGTGGACTTTTGTTCCACCCTATCCACTGATATGGAAAGATCCAGGAGGGAAAGGGAAATGTTAGAGATGGGCCATCTGAAGATGAGACCAGGGCAGAAAAAGGGATAAAATATTTTTGTGTTCTGTATGAACACAGGAAATGGTACCAACACATTTATTAATGTAGCAGGACAAAGAGTTGAGGGAGATTGCCTGTGTAACACTGAAACATAGACTGTTTCACATTATCCCACAGAAAGACAGGCATGGCATGTGATTGAGTGAGGTCTCATGGTTACATTTTATCTGGAGAATGTGGAGTTGAGGGTGCAATTGTTCAATATTAAGACAAATTTGGGTGAATAAGTGTCCTGGAGGAGGGGAACCAGATGGACCTCTGCTCATGGAAGAGGTGGAGTACCCTGGAGTTCTTTTGTAGAGGGATTGTATATCAGTAGTTAGATTGACCCATTTGAGGCCAGGGAATCAGATATTGTCTAAGTTATAACACAAGCTCTTGTTTAGTAAAATGGGATTATCACTGTAAGGGATAGTATAGACAGGATGGACTGAATGGTCACAGTTAACACATAACATTTCATACAAGCACAACACAAGTCACAGCCCAGTGATAATTCGATACATTGAAAGAACTGAGGGAAGGTGTGTCACAGTCTTTTCCAGAATTCAATACATTGTTAAAGATATTGTGATTTTGCAAGGGAGAACCATTCTGGCTGCTGCAGAGACAGCTTTTTGAAGCAGCTCTTTTGGTCAGCCATTTTTGTGGAATTCAGAGCAAACATAGAAACATAGAAGATAGGAGCAGGAGTAGGTCATTCGACCCTTCGAGCCTGCTCCGCCATTCAACGAGATCATGGCTGATCTTAAAGTTCAGTACCCCGTCCCCACCTTCTCTCCGTAACCTTTAATACCCTTATACTGAAGAAATAGATCTAATTCCCTCTTAAATATATTTAATGAACCTGCCTCTACTGCCCTCTATGGCAATGAATTCCACAGATTCACCACCCTCTGGGTAAAGAAATTCCTCCTCATCTCGGTCTTAAATGGTTTGCCTATTATCCTCAAACCATGTCCCCGGGTTCTGGATTTTCCCATCATTGGAAACATCCCATCTGCATCCATTTTGTCCAGTCCTGCCAGAATTTTATATGCTCTGTGAATGACTGGGCATATTTTAGTAGATTGACCTGTGACAGGAGGGTCTTTTTGGTAAGCAAAGTGCTTCATTTTGATTGTGACTAACAGTGAAGTTACTTGGAGAGACCAGAACCAAGGCCTGGAAGCTTCGTGGAGGCTGCTGAGTTGGAGTCTTGTCTACAAAAGGAGCAGGAGTGTTTGACTACAGCTCATGTGGATGGACTTTTGTTCAGAGCCAACACAAGGAGAATTCATGAGTCTGTAGCAACTACAACTCCAGTCTCCCATCAGTCCAACATTAATTCTGAGCATCAAATTTCAAAGACCTACACTTCAACAATGAATTTGAAGGACTGAACTCTGAAGTAGCATTCAAAATTTTGGCCTGGACTGTAATGGTGTAGGAATATCACACACACACACACACACACACACACACACACACACACACACACACACAAGAAAAAAAATTAGTGGTTTAAAATTAAACACCGTCTCATTCATTGTTTATTGCTGCTTGTATGTGTGGTTTGTAACAGTTATGAGGGCATCAGTGATGTCACAGATGTAGATATGAAGGGAATGCACTGGGGAAGAAAGGACAGAGTTAAGGTAGGAAGAATAAAAGTTAGGTTGAAGCAGCAGAACTATTCGATCTTCCCTGCTTGTGGATCTTGGGGGAGCAGATAGAGGAGGTAATGTGAGACAAGGAAATGACAAGGTTGTATTCGGCTGAGGCAGGATCTGTGCTTTGGAATCTCATAAATCAAAGGGGAGTGAATCTCTGGAATTCTCTGTCCCTGAGGTTGGTGGAGGCCAGATCGTGAGGAGCATTTAAGATGGAGATAGATAAATATTTGGGTGATTAGGGAATTGAGACCTCTGGAGAATTGGTGCAGAAGAGGAGGTGAGGCCAGCTTTGATCAGCCATGATCATATTGAATGGAGGGGCAGGGTTAAGGGGCCTTGTGGCCTACTCTTTGCTTCTATTTTATTATGCTCTTCTGTTCAAGGAAATGAGATCTGTGACTTAATAGGACATTATAGCTGGGACATTACAACCTGGTGTTTGATGATGGGGTTGTGGGTTAGAGGAATGCACAAAGAGCTGATATGAAATTGTTGTCAGTTTGACAGGGCTCCGCAGCACTACTGTTGTCAGTGGATTCAGTTTTCTTTCATGAATTAGATGATAGAAGTACAGATTAGATTGAGTGGAGAGATTCAAAAACCCCAAGTGGCTAAATGTCATGTTGGCAGTTAGCAATGAATAGAGAGGGAGGAAAGGCAGAGGGTAAATCGGGAGTTCAGGAAATGGGAGAAAGTGTCTGCAGTCTAGGCTGAGGGCACCTGGCCAAATAAATGTGTTGAGGTGGAGGGGGCAGAAGAGATTTCAATGTCATGTCAGGATTGAAATTGAGTAAGATGGAGACATTGGGGATGAAGTTGGAGTTCTGCTGAGGACTAATCATTTTCAGTGCAGAGGGCATTTCTACTTGTTGTAATTGTACTGAGGTATGGTGACAAAGTCTGTATTGCACATAGTTCAGCTAGTCAGCCCATACATAGCACAGAAATAAAATTACAGTGCAGATTTACAGAGGACGAGGTTCATTCTGGAGCCTGGTAACAGCAGGAAAAACTGGCTTTGAATCTGGTTTTGCATGTTCCCAGGTACATTGGGAAGTGTGGCTGGGGTGAGATGAGTCTTTTAGTGTGCTGGCTGCTTCCTTGAGACAGCAGAAAGTGTAAGTACAGTCATTAGGGGTTGTGGGTGTGTGGCTGTGTTCACACTGCAGTTTTTGTGGTCTTGAGTGGAACAGTTCCAATACTATTCAGTGATGATTCCTGACACGATTCTTTTGATGGTGCATCTGTACAGGTTGTTGGGGATGCCAAATTTCCACAGGCTTCTGAAGAAGTAGAGGCACTAGTGTACTTTCTTGGCCAATGAGTTGATGTGGTTGGACCAGGATAAGTTGTTGGAGATGTTTACACTTTGGAACTTAAGCTGTGTGCTATTTCCACCTTCGTGCTGTCAGAAGGAATGGTTTTGATATGGCAGTAAGTGCATTAGGGGAAGAGATGAGATCAGATGAAATGGAAAGGGAAAGGGAAAGGGAAGAAGTTCAGGAAGTGCATTGGTATTCTTGGTGATTCCTGGTCATTCTTCAAAGCACTAATTACATGAAACTTCACATGCACTCAGGCTTTTTAGATGAAGTTCACAGAATTTCATGACAAATGTTGGTGGTTGAAATCTTAACAAAGTGTCCTAGTATCAGAAATTAATGAAAGAGTGTACGCAGTTAATTCCAATGACTAGACAAGCAGTGAAAGTACAGCACTGTCCTTCTGCTGATGGCTGTTTTACTCATGTCTGGTTGTTAGAAGTGTTCACGAATGGCAGTTCTCAGTAAAATATTTTGCTGTAGTTTTAATAAACACTGGGAACAAATTTGTTTGTTAGTTTCAGACTTAATTATCTGTTGGATGATTGTTTTTGGTGTGCCTTAAATCCATTACCAAAATGGTAAGTTGAACTGAGATTTGGCTACTTGGTACAGCAGTCAGGAAGAGTCATGTGATATTAAAATCCATGGTATCATTCTTGCAGATCTATGTATGAAATGGAAGCAAGGAAGGGCTTTCATAGATTCAGAGAGTCAGAAAATCATGCAACATGGAAATAGGCCCTTTTGCCCAACATATCCATGCTGACCAAGTTTTCTATCCATGTCAACCCCTTTTGACTGAATTTGGCCTATATCCTAAAACTTCCCTATCCATGCACCTGTCCAAATATCCTTTAAATGTCATAATTACAGTCACCTTTACAGCTTCCTCTGGCAGTTTGTTCCACCTATACATCAACTTCTCCATGCAAAAGTCACCTGTTATGTTCCTTTTAAATCTTTCCCCTCTCACCTTACCCCTATGCCCTCTAGTTTTAAATTACTCGCTACCTTGGGGAAAAAAATGTTATTATGCATGCCTCTCATGACTTTATGTTCTTCTATAAAGTAAAGCCTCAGCTTCTTATTCCAGGGAAAAAAGACCAAACCTATCTAGACTCTCCTTTCAATTCAAGCATCCACTCCCTACAACATTCTCATGAATCTTTTCAATCCTTTTCCAGCTTAATGATATCCTTCTGATGGCTGGACAATCAAAACTGTGCACAGTACTTCAAATGCAGTGTTATCAAGATCTTCTACAGCTATAAGATGACTTCCCTGCTCCTGTACTCAATGCCCTGACTGATGAAGGCAAGTGTGCCAAACACCTTCTGCACCCCTTTGTCTACCTGTGTGGCTAGCCAGGCAACTATGTACCTGTACCCCCCTAAGTCTCTTTGTTCTACCACACACCCCAAGACCCTGGCATTCATGTGTAAATCCTGCCCAGTTTTAACTTGTATTAAATAATCAGCCAAAGGTCAATGGACATGTTTTGTGATTAACATCTATTCTTTCCATTGGAACTATGAGCTCAAACTAAATGCCTAGACCAGCCATTTTTGTGGACTTGAATCTCAGGTCAGCATGGCTAATGTTCCCATGGTTCCAAGCTCCCTGTTCTGTGGAGCTCCTTGGTTACAGGGAAAGATGTTGGAGAGCTGCCAGCAAGTTTGGGACTTCTGTCTTTGGTAGACAACAGACTCGCCAAGGCAAATAGCGCCTTTGGAAGACTACACAAAAGAGTCTGGAAAAACAACCAACTGAAAAACCACACAAAGATTAGCATATACAGAGCCGTTGTCATACCCACACTCCTGTTCGGCTCCGAATCATGGGTCCTCTATCGGCATCACCTACCGGCATCACCTAGAACGCTTCCACCAGTGTTGTCTCCGCTCCATCCTCAACATTCATTGGAGCAATTTCATCCCTAACATCGAAGTACTCGAGATGGCAGAGGCCGACAGCATCGAATCCACGCTGCTGAAGATCCAACTGCACTGGGTAGGTCACATCTCCAGAATGGAGGACCATCGTCTTCCCAAGATCGTGCTATATGGTGAGCTCTCCACTGGCCACCGTGACAGAGGGGCACCAAAGAAGAGGTACAAGGACCGCCTAAAGAAATCTCTTGGTGCCTGCCACATTGACCACCGCCAGTGGGCTGATATCGCCTCAAACCGTGCATCTTGGCGCCTCACAGTTCGGCGGGCAGCAACCTCCTTTGAAGAAAATCGCAGAGCCCACCTCACTGACAAAAGACAAAGGAGGAAAAACCCAACACCAACCAACCAATTTTCCCTTGCAACCACTGCAACCGTGTCTGCCTGTCCCGCATCGGACTTGTCAGCCACAAACGAGCCTGCAGCTGACGTGGACATTACCCCTCCATAAATCTTCGTCCGCGAAGCCAAGCCAAAGAAAGAAAGGTAGGAATACTCAAATTTCTGGTACCCAAATGGTGAAATTATAGCTGTTTGGTGTACGATTCCTAGCATTACCCAAAAAATTGACAGCTTTGTTACCAAAGAATTCAAGGCATGGAGACAAAAAATGGAAAGTTTTTTTTCCTCTCAGGAAATCAATCACTTTTGCTTGTGAATGCAGTCTGAGTGTCCTGATTGGAAGAGGTTTCCAGAACTTTGTATAAGAAGCCCGTGAAGTTTAAATGATTAAAAAAGTGAAGAAAGGCATTTAATGGGCTTCAGCAATTGACCAATGTTATGGTAGATGTACTACATGATGTAGACTAGATCTCACTGGGTTTGTATCACATTTTAGCTGACAATCTTTCTCATTGCATGAAGCAACCTATCAGAGTCACTTGAATGCAGCATTTGTTTCTTCTGATAGAATTTTGTATTTCTCAAACAAATGTAAACAATTTCAGGTCAAAATGAAGGTACTATTTTTGTGGATCCACAAATGAAGCTCAAATCTTCAAGATTTAGTACCAAACCAGATCATTAACCACATGCACAGGATCACATATTTAATGTATAATTAATTTCATTAAATATCTGCTCCTGTGGTGCACCAGCTCATATTTTTGGCATGTAACTGAAAATACTGTATTTATATAAGGTACTTGGATAAAACAAAATTAGATTTGATAATAAGAAGTGCAACATCAGTCTTCCCGCTTTTCATCAAAAGCTATCTGCATCAATAAATGCCTTTGGACTTCTGATGATAATGCAATATATCTTCCATTCCTAAATGTATTCATTTTGTAGCAAATTTTATTTTTAACTAATGGTAGAATGAACATTATAGCTGTCAACCAAACTGTAAAACTAAATGTAACAAAATGGTGGAGAGGAACTTTTCATGTGGAGTGGTCAAATAAAATTGGCAAAAGTACTTCAGAGAGAAAACATTCTGCAGTTTTCTGAAGCAAAGTGTATGGGAAGTTCCTTATGCGCAGATTATTATATTTACCTTATCTCTCTTCTCTTTGGCTTGGCTTCGTGGATGAAGATTTATGGAGGGGTATGTCCAAGTCTGCTGCAGGCTCGTTGGTGACTGACAAGTCCGATGCGGGACAGGCAGGCACGGTTGCAAGGGAAAATTGGTTGGTTGGGGTTGGGTGTTGGGTTTTTCCTCCTTTGTCTTTTGTCAGTGAGGTGGGCTCTGCGGTCTTTTTCAAAGGAGGTTGCTGCCCGCCGAACTGTGTCGTGTACACAATATACGATATTACACAGGATTAATTAGTCATCTCATGGTAAGAAATTCTCTAAAGAAAAGGGAACACAATGCAGTCAAAATCTCATGTCTTTCAGATTAAATGTAGATGTGAGAGCAAATTGGATCAGGTAAATTGAAAAACATGACTAAGATTTTAAACAGTGGATAAAAAATGTCAATCATTTAAATTAATATTTTTTATCAGGCATCAAGAAAATGTTCCAATCATAGCTAACTAAGAAAATCTAGGATAATATTAAAGGAAGAGAATAGGATTATTATGTTATTAAGAAGTCTCAGTGAGTCTAAGGATTGGGACATATAAGGTCAATACAAAATTTACAAAGAGGGAGAAGATAAACTGTAGACATAAATTAACAGAAAAATTAAGATGATTATGTTAGACTTTTCTTAACTTTGTAAAAAGAAAGACCATATCATTAATAAAAGTGGATGACATATTTTCTTTAATATTTTATTTAAAAATTTCCAGTGAATTATTATAAAATAACCCCCCTTCCCTCCTCTCACCACCCCTCAAAACCCACTCCCCTCCCACCCAATAACCCCAAAAGAAAGAAGAAAGAAAGGAGATTTAAACAGACAAATGCAATCAACAGCCATGGATCAGAAGAACACCACCACGACAATTTTTAAACCCATTTAATCTAGATAAGGGCTCCATACTGTTACGAGTCCAGAGGACCCCAAAACCTATCAGCAATAGAAATTCACCAAGACAAATGGTTATTTAAACAAAAGTTGCTTTTAATTTTCTTTAAACATAAAAACAAGATCAAACTTTAAATTATTGCTATTAACTTAACTTAACCCTCTTCTAATTCTAAGCACACATATATGTAATGTGTATATATTCAGAAAAGTTCTTTGATTCACAGTCCATTCTCATTTCTCACTTCTCCAAGTTCACCGGTATCAGGCAATTCTTATACCATTAACAGAATTTAATATTTCTGAATTTTCACCAGGCTCTGGCGGTGAAAGGTAAATGGTTACCACTCAGGAAGGTTCTCATTGGTTTCAGAGAGAGATTTGTTGCTCATTGGACACACACAATCTGATTCCCTCCAATTTAAGAAGTAAGAGATGTCACTTGAATCAACAGAAATTTTAGTTATTGGATGACTATTTAAAATAGGTTTGATTTCACACAATATTGTCTGAAGGTTGTCATCATTGAGTATTTGATTATTCAAAAAGAAACACGGAATTTTCTTGATTGATCTAATCATTCTTTCCCACACACTTACATGATGTGATCCTGTGGGTGGGTTAAATATCCAATTAATTTCATTTTGAAGTAAAGGTAGATCCATTATCAGAATGCAATTCCTTTACTTGACCACATCTGGCGATAAAATGTTGAAGAACATTGATAAAAGAGTCTGTATCAAGTGATAAATTGCTCTCATAGTCAAACAAGTAAAAATAGCTCCAGTCCATATAGTTTTTCAACACTTCTTCCTCGTTTTACTTGCAAAGGACCAAAATAATCAACTCCCATGTATGTAAATGGGGGAAACTCTGTCTTGTGGGAAATCCGTCATTTGTCGTTGTCCAGATTTAGCATTTGAAAGCTTTTTGATCTCATTAATTCTGTTAATTACAAAGATACGAAACCTCATGGTTTTGTTATTAATGTATTTAAGATTTGATGTGCTATCAGTCCAAAACATAGAGTCAGCTAACTCCATCTGTAATTCTCTTTTTAACAGCGTCCATTTTGCTCGCCATAGTAGCAGCAGTCAATTCCATTCGAGGTGTGGTGCTGGCTTTAATGGAGCAACTCTGGATTTTCCCATTATAAATTCACAATGTACTTGCTCTTGGTTATTTTGCAGTTCTAAATAACTGACAGTACCAAAACCATCTTCGCTTGTATCAGCAAAGTGCTGTAACTGAGCAAATGTGGAAATTCCAAAGACTGTTGGTTTAAAACATCCGTTAACTTCAAAATTTTCTAACATTTTAAGACTCTCAATCCAATTCATCCAATCTTGTGTGATGGAATCTGGTATAGTTTCATCCCATTCAAATTTTTTCTGCACAATTCTTGCAGAATTTTCTGGGCTATTAATACTATTGGTGCCAATATTCCCAAATAATCATATATTGAGCTTGTAATGGAAAGAATATCTCTTCTTGTTAAAGACTGTTCTTTCAAAACAATTTTGAATTTGAAGAGATCAGATTGAACACACCATTGCACTCCCAGAATTCTTTCAACAAGTAGAACATCACAATCGAAGTCCAGATGTTTTACCTCCTTTGCTCTTTCTGCCTCAGGAATAACAGCCAACACATCTCGACTGTTGCTAATCCATTTTGTAAGGAAGAACCCTCCTTTATTATAAATCTCTTAATTCATGATAAAGATCTATTGCTTCTTTTTCTGAGGTAAGACAATCATCAATGTAGAAATTATTTCTGCTGATGTTTATAGTTTGAGAACAAAATTGCTCTTCATTAAATTCAGCACATTTCCTGAGAGCAAAATTTGCACAATTCGGTGATGAAGTTGCTTCAAATAAATGAACTGTCATTCTGTATTCAATCATTTCTTTATGGTAATCTCCATTAGGCCACCATAACAATCGTAGAAAATCACAATCTCCTGATGGTACTTTCACTTGATGAAACATCGCTTCAACATCTGCAGCAATTACAATAGGCTCTTTACAAAATCTTATCAGAACACCTATTAAAGTACTAGTTAAGTCTGGACCTTGTAAAAGTGGAGAATTCAGTGAAACTCCTTGAAATTATGCTCCACAATCAAATGCTACGTGTAGTTTCTTCTTTTGTGAATATACAACTCCATGATGAAGTAAATACAATTTTCTACCATCTTTATGTTCCAAGATATCTTCTGATATCTTTTCTACATAACCTTTGGTTATCATGTCCAACATAACCTTAGTATATTCCAAATGAAGAGAAGAATTTCTCTTGAATTTTCTCTTTAAATTCAGCATATGCTGTTCTGCAATTATTTTGTTATCTGGCATACAAATTTCTCTTCTACAAAGGTAATGCTGTTCAGTAATGACCATCAACATGTTTAACAGAATTTGAACTAAATCCAAAAACTGCTTGTCCTCCTTTGAAGGTTCTTGAATATCTGTGAGATATTCAGGAAATCAATTTTAAACTGTTGTTCCTACAGATCATTAAGTTTGACAACTGAAATTTGGTTGACGCTTACAAAGTATTCAAAGATATTTCATAGTTCTCTTTCATTCTCTGAAACAAAATAAAATATTCAGCTTCATAGCAATCTTCTACCAATCTAATTCCTTTCTATTCCCACAGTTTCAAAAATTGATTATTAAATATAAAAGGAAAAAGCTTATTTTGAAATAAAGTTCCTTTCATCATTCATTGTCTTCAACAAAATCTGTGATCTTTTACCATGAAGATTAAGTTTATTCATTAACTCAACAGTACAAAATGAGGCGGTACTTCTTGGATCTAGAAATGCGTAGATCTTCAGTATGAAGCTTCCTCTTTTAGGTTTACAGGAACTATTGAGAGGGCTTTGTCACCGGCACCAGTAAGACTGTTTGCCTGAATTGAAGCTGAGGCATTCTCTTTGACCGTGTCTTTAGTTTAGGATTCAGATTTCTTTACTTCGTTCTCAACTTTACTTCGTTGAGTATGCAGTAACTTGGCATATATCACAACTGAGTCGCTTATTACAAGTTTTTCTGATATGTCCTTTACACAAGCAACCGAAACATATTCCATTCTTCTTTAAAAAGGTTAATTTCTCGTTATGCGACTTTTTCTCCAATTGTGAACATCTTTCTAAGTTATTCTTATCTTTGCAATACAAACAGCTTTCTTGAACAGTCTGATCTTCTTTTCCCTTTGTTTCCTTGTTCTTTCTTGTGCTTCTATCTGACACGGCAGTAACAAAGGTACTTCCCTTTGGTTTCTGTTGAGACGATGATTTAGATTTCTTTACATCTTTAGAAACTATTGAAGTATCCTTAATATTTCCAAATACTGGCATAGTGTTAACATGTACATGCCATTCCAAAAATTCTACAACATCCTCAAAAGTGGTGTCCTTTCTGGGATAAATCTTAAGCTCTGCAAATTTGGTTCTCTGTAAATCCTTCATCTTAACAATAATCGACAAATTAGCAAGCAATTCAGCTCTTCCAAATGTACACTACTTCCAATTGCGTTACAACATCATCTCCGAAAGAGTGCATATGCTTGTAAAGCCTTTGCATCCTCTAATATTATTGCTGACCAAGAAAGACACTTGTCTATGTGGGCCCTTACAATTTTATAACATATTACCATAATGATGGTGCAATAATTCTTTAGCCTTTTTAAAAGCTCGTTCTGGATTCATATCTTGGCAACTTTCGACTAACTCCTTTGCCTGTCCTCCAATATACTGTTCCACGTAATACAGACAATCTTTAGTGTCTTTAGTATTACTTTCAGTGTGATGTTCAAAGGATTTCATGAACATCAGATATTGTAATGGATCTCCATTAAAAACTAGAATTTCCTTCTTAGATAAATGATATGAATCTTGGTGCTGCGCTAACATAGCAAAAAATTTATTTTGTTTTGCTATGAGTGATAATATATTGTGTTGTCCATCATGGCTTGTGAATGGAGCATATGGAACTTGAACTGGTGCCATAGGTGTAGGATCTTGAGTTGTAAGTTATGGCATTAATGGGGATACTTGGTATGTAAATGATGGCATTGATGGAGATCTGTGACATGTTGCTGGTCCCTCAGCAACATGAAAAGACATCAATGGTTGAGTATGATCAACGTGCATGGTTAAACGTTCACATTAAATGTCACAAAATTCAAATTAGTCACTGACATATTTAACACTTAAAATATTTAACTCCCGCCACCCGCAACGATGAGACTACAATCCATGGCAGTTCTTCAAAATAAAATACATCTCCAACAATAGTAAAGAAATAAACTCTTTAAAAAAAAAAGAAAAATAATCACCCCAAAATAAAAAAAAACACTGGTTACACAAAGCAGTACTACTCCCTTCCATTGTACAGGAAGTGACCAATGCCACCAAGTGGATGACAACTTCAGAAGGAGAAATATACAAATCCACCTCCCCTGAACAGAATACAGGTACACGATCCTTTATCTGGAACCCTTGGGGAACAGTGTGTTCCGAATTTCAGATCTTTCTGGATTTTGGAAAGCCCACCCGAATTATGCTGCTGTATCCACCCCCACCCCCCCTCCAGTCACCTGGCCATCTCCCCCAACCGCCAGTCCCTCGACCGCCTCCCCCAAGCGCTGGTCCCTCGGCCGCCTCCCCCAAGCGCTGGCCGCCCCCTGCCTCTCTCCCCACTTATTGGATTTTGGAGCTTTCCGGATTTTAGATGTCCGGATAAAGGATTATGTACCTGAATATATATAAAAAAAACAGTAATTATCAATATTTAAAGTATGGTAAGTTGCTTCCAAGTCTCTATTAACCTGGTCATTATCAATATCAATTTCAGTTAGTTCATGATGCTCAACCTTCTGTGAAACATTTCTTATCTTTTATTGGACCATCTGAACTTGTTGGGAAGATTTATCTTGATTCCCTTTCTGCTTAATATCTGGCAATGAATTAGCAAATAAAAGAGCTTCATCTTCATCAGCAAAGAATTGTGACTGATATTCTCCATTAAAGACCTTGAGTGTGGCAAGATACCTAAAGGCAAATTTATATCCTTTTTTTACATAAAACAGCCTTATCAGGATTAAATTCCATACAATGTTTGACTCAGATCTGCATTAAAAAATACTTTGTTTCTAACAGAGGGGTCTGATGTATTCTCACGATCGGAACTGCAACCCTCAATATCACTTCCTTATCTTGCTATTGTGGACATTTAATTAGAATAGAGCATGGCAGTTGACCCAGAAAAGGTTTCCTCCTAATAGCTCTATGAGCTCTATGCAACTCAAACTCATTTGGAAAATGCTTAATTCCTAGAACTTCAGAAATCCATTTCTGAACAAAACTATACCACATCTGAACCTTCAAATTCTTCAGGCAAATCCACAATTTTCACATTATTTCTACGGCATTGATTTTCCAAAACATCAATTTTTTGCAACAACTCTTTTCTCTGAACTTCCCAAGCAGTGTAACAATCTTCCAATTTACCAACCATGTCTTTACATTGTTCTATTTGATTATAACAATCTTCAAAATCTTCAATTTTTAAAATTTTAATGTGAATTTTGTCCACTGTTTTAGCACACCTTGAAACATCAGTTTTGGTAGTAAGCATTTCTTCCATCATACTACTAAATCGTGTTTCGAATTGATCTTTGACATAAATCCATGATTCACTTGAGTCTATAATACTTGAATTTATTTTGACTAAGTATCCAATTGACTTGATGTATCTACATAATAAATAACTGTAAAAACTCCAGCTTTACCTTTTTGGCCTTCCTTGTTGTATCGATGTCTCTTCTCCCTCCATTACTTGTAAAGTGTCTTCTTCCATCCCGACGTCTTCCTCCTCTTCCTCTGTCGAAGTTAGTGTCTGTTTAGCCTGCCTGCAGGGTTTCGGCTTCCCTCTTGACAGTCCAGAAGCGCTGGGCTGTGAGGTCTCAGCCTGCCCCGTAAGCAGAGACGCAGCCTGTACTCTGCGCATGCAATCTTGATCTTGAAGCTCCAACAGCTGTACGAATCGTTTTCTGACTCCATGCCAACTTCCTTGGCTCCCCAGGGAGGTGGTGCTGAAGTCACTTGAAACTTTGCCAGGTCTTGCCGTTTCGGTCTCGGAGAGGGAAGAAGCGAGTCTATAGGATCCACTTCTTTACATTTCCTCAGTACCAGTCGTTTCTTTAGGAGTAATTTTTTTCATTGTCTGAGCCCTTGATTTCTTCATAGTTGCAATTATGATGTCTTTCAAAGAAAATTTAAAACTATTGTTTTATAAAAAAGTTTCTTAAAAACGGGTTTTAATTAATTCTGGTGGGAGAGGCATCTTCTCCACTTCTCCCACCTATACCATCACGTCACGCCCCCAAAGTAGAAGACATCTAAGTTCAGACCAAGTAAGGACAAAATGAGGCAAGGAGAATACAGATAAAGTCTAGAGAAATTAGAGTAGGAAATAAATCCCCAGAGCATTAAATAAATCTTTTTTTATTAAAAAAAAGGTCAATTAGCATGGTAGAAATAATGGGAAACCAAGGGTTTCATGACACCAAGGATAATAAAATTATATAAATTACAAAACCTACTGGAGAAATTAAAAAGACTATGGATCTAATTGAATTGGCATAATTGATTAAACTGCATCCCAATAGGCTCACAGATCTCAGTAAACACACTGAGATGCTGGAATTCTGTGAGAGTCAGTCTCTCTCATTGCTCCCCATCTGCATACTACAAATCACAGAGTCTGCAGCCTATCGTGTTTCACTCATAGATCTCAGTGCAGAAATAATGTCTAATTTTTGAGGATCTTCTAAAATTCTTGGAGCTTTGAAATACTCCTCTCAGATAAGGTGGTAGTAAACATATACTTGCTTTTCAGAGTTTAAAATTACTCGCTTTTTTTCTATTCTTGCTACCAATATATAACTAACAAGAACATTGCAAAAGTGCAGAGGGATCTTGGGGTGTTCACAGAATGCAGAAAGTAAACTTGCAGGTGATCAATAACTTGTATTTTGTGATTTATTGAATTGATCTGCAGTACAAAGTAATGACAGGCTGTGTTGAGCCCACACCGAGAACTTTGACCTCCATTCCTTATGGAAGATGGCACTGAAATCAAAGTATACCTGTATAATGTTGTTCCTATTCACGGCTAATTACACGGAGATTTACCAGGGATTTCATGGCGATTTATCAGGTATTTTTCATGTTACTCTGAAGCACATCTGTTATTTGACACTTTAAGACCAAGTGATCTTTTTTCAATTGGTCAAGTCCAAGCACAACTACTTGACTCCTAATTAGAGCTTCATATTCTGCTAATTGAGATGAGGACAAATATTTTGACAGCGACTCTGCATACTTCAACATAGATATCTTACTTAGGCTCTGAAGCTTGAAGTTTGGTGAATTATCCCTGCAAGTCTTGTGATTGTTGCTTTTCACAAAGCTGTTAGATCCCAGTTGGGATTTCCAACTGATTTGGAACAATAATAACCCAGGTGAATCACTAACTTTGCTCTCAAATCTCACACGTTCCAATAGGACCTTTTTAATAATTGCGGTTGTGTTGATTCAGAAAAATACTCCCAAATGTTTGATAAGGCAAGATCGTGCCTTGATTTCCAAACCTCTTGCTTCTGCTTCTTCTCAGGGACTAGTCATGCTTGAGCTCTTGGATCTCTTTAGTTGTCTTGTCATGTTTTTGTGACACCCCATTTCATTCCAATTGAAATGTTTTGTACCAAATGATCGTTGATTGCAGAGTACACTCAGCCGGACTTTGAAGTGTATGTACAAAATAGGAGATTTTTTCAAGATTGAAACATGTCCAATTTTGTCTATGGTGATTCACCCATTAACCAAACTACTTATTTTGACATCCACTCTCCTGACCATAATGCTATGAGCATTTATAGTTGTGAACTTGTGGCATAGATATAATTTTTCAATATTATTACTAATTAGAGTTCAAGTTTATTGTCGTTCAATTGTACAAGTACAACCAGATGAAACAGCGTTCTCCAGTTCTCGGTGCAAAAATAGGCAAATGCACAATCGGACATAATGATACATTTGCAGCATGGAGATAGATATAAATAAATATTGTTAAATCAATAGTAGAGTCCAAAGTGATGTTCAAACCAGGTTAATTCACTCCATTTGAGCTTAGAGTAGATCACAATTTTCTGTGTCATTTATGTGTTTAGTTTTGCAAACAGGTGCAAGGTGCTTAGTTTTCTTGAAATCATAATGGTAGCTTGTTTTTAGTGGGTTTCCCTACTATATGACTTGTGTGTTTGCCACATCTCCGATTTTTGTGGTTAGCTGATCTCTCACTCAATGCACTCTTTAAAACCTATTTCACCTGATGGAGAAGACTCAATAGTGACTACCATGACTGCCCCTGCAACCTTTTTTAATAGCCTCATATCTGTGCCTTGAGCTAAATTAAACTCTTTCATGTTTCTCAGTGCTATTTCCATCAAAGCTGCAATTATGTTGCTTCTCAAGATTAAGGTCTTGTGTGTGAGAGCATTTTGCATTTATTCTCATTCCACATCCTAATTTATTTCTCTATGCTTGTTCCAACCAAGCATGCTTTGCTAAATCTCCCTCAAACAGACAGTGTAATTATCACTTGCCTGCTCTGGTAACTGGTTATGCATCCTGAACTTGAAATTCTGAAATATTTCAGACTGTGCTTGGTTTTTTGCCCAAGAACAATTTCATCAAATGAGATGTCTGTCACACTCCACAGTTCCAATACATTTGTAGTGTCATGTAAATGTTTGGAGCCTGCTTCAATGAGTAACATTGTTTTATTTTTCACATTTGGTTCTTGAATCTGTAATCTCTGCAACTTTAGTAGCCGAATGGCCAAATGATCCAAATAAATACAAAGCAACAGAAAAAAAACATGAGACTACAAATGTTGGAATCGGGAATATAAACCAAGTTGCTGGGGGAACTCATTGGGTCAAGCTGCATCTGTTATGGCATTGAGATGATCAACACCAGGACTGAGAGGGTAAAAGGGAGGCAGCCAGTTGAAAGAGCTGAGAGGGAGGGGTAAGGCAGTTGCTGGCAGGCAGTATTTTGTATCTCCACTTTATGGCTTCACTGCAAATTCTATTCAGATATGCCTACAGGGCTCATGGAAAAGGAAGAGGACTATTACACATTTATGCTTAATATTTGCATATACGGGTACCATATTTGCAAAAATATATCTTTTTTTTTCTCAAATTGTATGTAATTTTCTCTAAAGGAAAGCAACACTGAATTTCCGCATTCCATCTTTCCATTCCCAAATATGAATCTGATTTTGTTAGCATTTTTAAACCTGATCATGCATGATTGCACATGCCAAATAAATCTTGAAAATCTTTGAAGGTATTGGATTAAAAACTTCTCTTTGAACTTTTTGTTGTCTTCATTACAGACCGTGCCCACTTTTAATGGCACTGGAAAACACCTTGTTTGTCTCTTATCCTACTGCCAGAAACAACAATACCTTCTTTACACATATGGCTTTGTTTCTCTATTTCGTTTCCTCCTTGGGACCTCAATGATTTTGTTCCCTCTCAGGACCATTTGCACCATCCAGTCCATGCCTAACATCTTTTGTATTTTCAAGGCTGCAGAGGCATTTGCTACACCAACTATCTGTGATAGAACATAGATCATTTCAGCACAGTAAAGGCTCTTTGGCCCACGAAGCTGTGCCAACTGATATAAGCTTACTCAACAATCTAATCCTAACCCTCTATTTTTTGCATCCACGTGTCTTTTAAATGTCCCTATTTTACCAGCCTCCACCACCACCCCTAGCAGAGCATTCCAGGCACCCACTACTTCTTGTGTAGAAAACTTACCTTGCCTCATAATCTTCTAGACTTCTATTAGGTCACCTCTCATCCTTCAAAGTTCAAGGATCATTTTATTGTCATGTAATATTTGAAAAAAGTGATATATATATCTATATAGATATAGATATATCTATATAGATATCTATGTAGATATATAGAAATCTATATAGATATATATAAAACATACATCCAATTTTGCTTGCCATAAAGGAAAACAAAAATTTGGTATTTCCCAGTGCCCCAATAATAAGTCACCTCAGAGGCATTGAGTGTCTGTATAGTGTGGATTTGCCTCCTGCATCCTCTGCATCCTCACAGACTGCTGTTCAATCTATTGGCAACCCAAGCTTGTGATCCAAGCCTCCGATATGATCAGGAAGCTTTCAGTGCCTAAGGCCCTTCAGAGACCCTTCATGGCCTCAGCACCATCTCCAATCCTTCCTCACTTCAAATAGGACATGTTCTCCAATCCAGGTTACATCTTGGTAAATCTCTGTACTCTCTCCATATCTTCCATCTCCTTAATCAGCTCAAACTAGAAAATCACATTCACTACTATCTGTAGAGCGTGTCGAAAGAACCAAAGACTTGTTGATCCAAACCAAGGCTTTTATTAACACATGTTGGTCAACCAGCCCAGAATGTCCTGGTCTGCCAAGGAGCAATCCTTTATGACCTGCCAGTAGGTGTGGCTATGCTCTCAGCCAATCACAGTCATCCTACACTACCATCTGTACATATAAACACATTGTGATAGAATCTGTACTATCAACTTCCATTTGATTACTGTCTGTTAAATCCCTTCAGCAACAACATGTCAAACTAAATGACAAATGTAGTAGCAATACGTTTACTTTTTGTGTAACTGAATAATCCATCTATAGTGAAGGTAGACAATGTTCAAATAACATTGATATCTGATATCAAGGCATCAAAGGTCAGACCACATGTTACACACAGACCACATTAAAGGCACATTCAAATTCAAGCTTTGGAAATTTCCTAACCCTGATGTTGCTGTGATTTGTATGCTCATTTTTATTATTTTAAAGTCATCAAGAACATTCTTCATAAATTTGCCAGATTGCATTACAAATGATAATGTTAGCAGAAGGAAGAAGCATAAATGCATCAACAAAAGTACAAACTTATCAGGTAGGCAGCAGGCTCTTGTAAAACTAACTTAAGCAGTCATCAAATCATCATCAAATGGGTGTTTCTATGTTGAGTTTTTATAGAAAATGATATCACATCAAAGGCAAGAAAACAGTAAACTCTTCAGTTTTTCTAAACATCAGTGACTGAAGCAAAATGGAAATAGAATTTCATTATCTAGCTATGCTTTGTTGTATTTTTGTCCTTATCGATCAGTCTTTTCTCAGAACTATCAATAATACTGCAATACAGTTTATACCATGGGGAGTTGGGCATAATTTGCTCTGGAGCACACAATATTTTAAATTATTTAAGGCATTAAATCATTTTGACAACATAACTCTGAAAAAAAAAACTTCTGAATGAGACTTCAATCATATTTACAATTATGTTCATGGTTTATTGCTTTGGAATATTTCACTCCTTGGATGATAATCAGTCTGTAATAGTGCAATTTATAGGTTCCTCTTCAGTGTAATACTATGTTTGAAGTCCACAAGGAAATCATATGGTCATGAACTGGACTTTGAGAATAATGTGCATTTCGCGCAGCATGGTTAGCGCAACGCTATTACAGTGCCATCAACCTGGGTTTGAATCTGGCATGGTCTGTAAGGAGTTTCTATCTGGGTCTGTAAGGAGTTTTTATGTTCTCATCATGTCTGCATGGGTTTCCTCCAGATACTCCGACTTCCTCTGTGATGTTTCCCCCATTTTCCAGTTCATTTTATTTGTGTGGGACTTTTAAGAGAGCAGATTTAACAACACACCTACAGGATTTGAAGTGACAGTGAAATTAGTAGCAAGCTTTGAGCAGTATATTCTTTACTTGATACATTTTACATAGTGAAAGGGAGAAGCCCTGAAGCAGAGACCATGTGACCTGCTGCTTTAAAAGACAATACACATTTGGTTCAAGAAGCCATTTTAAGAAGGGAGCACAAGAGAAACATCTTTTCGACCTCCTTGGTGGTCTCATTGAGGTGGCCTCATTGTGTGGTTATAGACAGAATTGTCAGATTTCCTCATTTTGCTTACCGAGGTTTGAGAAATCACTTCAACTGGTTTCCAGATCCCACGAAAGGGTTCTCTATTTGCAAAAGAAATACTGCACTCCACTTCGACGGATCCATAATAAGGGTTCTAACTGCAGAAGAAGGTACTTGTCTAAAAAGGACATTTCTCTGAAGCGTCTGGAACAAGGGTTTTCGTGAGTTAATCAACCTTCTGTCACCACTTCATGAATTGCTCCTTCCATTTAAGTGCATTTAAAGTCTGCATGTCTCAACCATTTTAAACCCTGCATGTCTTACCATTCATCTAAGGCCTGTATGCCTCAATCATCTAACGCCTGGGTGTTGCATCAATCTCAAGCCCACGTATCATCACCAAATTTCTGTACTTTGAACTTGGAACTGCCTCCCCAGTATCGGGCCCTGAACTGTAGTAGCTTGGGATATTCCACACATACCAATATATTTGTGCATAGTTAAGAGTTTAAGTTAGATAATTGTATATAAATTTAATTAAGTTTAGATAAGCTAGTTAAATTAATTTAGGTGTTATATAATTGTTGATTAATAATTAAAATATTATTTTTAAAATAACACCATCTGGGCTAATCTTTATCACTGCTCTCATGCACGTTACACCTCCCACCATCCAAGACATACGGGGTTATAGGTTAATTTGAGTGTAATTGGGCAGCCAGAAGCAACCTACCATACTGTGAATAAAATTTAAAAATTACATTTAAAAACAGTATAAATATTATTAATGAAAGGCCATCTTAGATTCTGAAATGAGATCATTTGTAATGGCCAGAGATTGTAAAATGAAAGGATAAGTATTCAGAATACTTTTGTCGTTAATCTGATATAAATTTAATTGACTTTATCCTATGATTGAACTGATCATGGAGAAGAAGGAATTGAAATTTTTGCCACATGTGAAGAGTATGTTATCTGTCTTTTTGTAAGAACATAAGAAGATAAGAAATAGGAGCAGTAGCAGGCCATCCGGCCCGTCGAGCCTTGTTGTGAGTGAGAAAACAAATTAGATGGGTCTCAAAAGCAAGGACTCTGAACACAGTTTGGTAGTAAATGATTTAATTTATATAAAAAAAAACAACATGGGAAAATGGTAACAGGAATAACACACAAACATGTAGAGTTCGTAGTGATCATGGAAAAATGGTAGTAGAAATAAAACATATACACAAACAATTTATAGATGAATGTGGGAAAGTTGTACCAGGAATTAAATACACACACTCACAACAAACTGGGTACATACAACAATCAAGGAAAAAACAATACGATACCCACCACCCCTTGAATCAGTGCAGGCATGGCTCTATACTACTAGGGATGCTAATTAAATGCTTCTAATCTTTTAACACTGCATATCTTACCAACAATATCTCCAGTGCTGTTCCATGGGTCTAGGCCTGGAGTGAAGCAGGTTCGTCCCAAAATGGCAAAGAGGCTGAATTGAGCACACATGATGCTCTTTATAGTGTTGGTGGATGGGGGGTCCAGTCCAGGCCATTTACAGAGTTAAAATGGCTTGGTGTCAACAAGGTTAAGCCAAATACAAAGGCCAATGGCCCAAGGCCAAGTACAAAGGAATTGAAATGGGCCAACAGTAAGGTGTGTGTAAGGGTGGGCAGGACAAGCCTTGATTGGCAGGCATTGTGTCTTCTGACAAGATAGTGGACAGTGCTGTCACATAACAACCACAGCTCTTCACAATACAAGCCTGCTCAGCAATTCAATGAGATCATGGATGATCTGATGATGGATTCATTTCCACCGACCTACCTTTTCCCTATTTCCCTTAATTCCCTTACTATATAAAAAAATAGCAGCCTCCACTATTTCAATGGGCTGTTAATTCCTGTAGTAAAAGCAGATCCTTGTAATCTCCATCTTAAATCTACTTCCCTGAATTTTGAAGTTACATCCCTGAGTTCTGGTCTCACCTACCAATGGAAATAACTTACCTACCTCTATCTTGTTGATGCCTTCCATAATTTTATACATTTCTATAAGATACCCTCTCATTCTAAATTCCAGCAAGTACAGACAATTTAATCTCTCCTTATAGGATAACCCCTTCATCTCTGGAATCAATTTAGTAAACCTCCTTTGCACTGCCTCCAAAGCCAGTACATCCTTCCTGAAGTAAGGAGAACAGAACTGCATGCAGTATTCCAGATGTGGCCTCACTTGTACCATGTACAGTTGCAGGATAATCTTACTGCTCTTAAATTCTGTCCCTCTAGCAATGAATGCCAACATTTAATTTACCTTCTTAATAGCCTGCTGTACCTGCAAACCAACTTTTTGTATATCGCGCACAAGCACTTCCAAGTCCTTCTGCTCGGCAGTACGCTGCAGTCACTTGACATTTAAATAGTATTCTGATATTCCATTCTTCCTTCCAGAGTGGATAACCTCACATTTACCAATATTGTACTCCATCTGCTAGACCCTTGCCAGTCACTTAACCTATCTAAATCTCTCTGCACACTTTCCATATCCTCTGCACCATTTGCTTTTCCACTCAATTTAGTGTCATCAGCAATACAGTAACTACTTTCCTTTATAGTCACCTGGAGGATAAAATAATCTTGTTGTTGTCTATGATGACTCATTCAAACAAATTCCTACTAAAGTTAAGTTGAGTTTTCGCAAAGTTTATTAAACATTGTTAATATTATTATGTTGCTAAATGTTGTTATAAGGCATTAAAACATTGTTAAGATGATCAGTAGAATATGCCAGACCGTTCTCTATAACAAAATAAACTAAAATCTAAAAACAAACTTACCTCCCAAACAAGCCCAAAACCAGCTATGACCCTGGCTTAAAGACATTGCTAGAAGACAGCATAAAAATATGTTAAACAAGACCACAACGCCACAAACAAACTACTTGCGAGCATGAAATACATTTTAACCCTTAAAATACCAGCTTACTTCTCCAAGAAATTCAATGAATATCAAAATAAATATTTTACTATAGAGAAAGAATTATTGGCCCTTGTACTAGCTTTGCAGCATTTCGATGTGTATATCTACACAGCTCAGGAACCACTTGTTGGGTATACTGACCATAATCCCTCAGTGTTCTTGTGTAAAATGAAAACTAAAAATAGACGATTGTTAAACTGGAGTCTAATTCTACAGGAATATGATTGAATGAGGACTCATATTAAAGGCAAGGTGATTGCCTTTCAAGATGTTAAGTTTGCAACGTTGCTGAAAAATGTTAGATTAGTCTTTATTATATGTCATGTAAATAGTGAATGTATTATTTCAAACATTTTAGGTTGTAGTTAAAATTTTGCTCTTACAGCTCAAAACATTCTCTGTTGGTGGGAGATATGACGTGCTCCCAGATCATTTTAATTAGAGTGGGACTGTGACTTTAAGAGAACAAATCAAGCTGCAAACCCTACAAATTTGGAAATGACTGTGGCTGACAGCAGTCTGGGGCAGCATGTACTCATTTTCACTACTTCCGAAGAAACAGGGAGTGTTCCTGGACACAGGTGCAGAGACTATGTGACCAACATATTAAAGAAACAGTACACTGTTTGATCAGGGCTATTTTAAGGAAGCAGCACAGGAGCAGGAGCTCTTTGAGGAATACTATGCTAAAGTGAATTCTTGTGCCCAAAGGAAAGGTCATTTTTGAAGGGGACTCATTGAATCCCACCGTGGCCAAAGGAAAGGTCATGTTTGAAGGGGAATTGTAAGATCCTAATGTAGCCAAAGGAAAGGTCACTTTGAACATATCGATATTTAGGTTTCAAATAAGGCATTTGAATCATGACTGTTGTGGTTATCGTTTTGGCTGAATCACAAAAAGGTTCTGGAAGTCTTGTGAAAGTCACTTGCTTTGTTTCCTCTACACCAAGAAAAAGGGAATTTTGGCTACCACTCATTTGAAAGGACATTTCTCTGGAAGCAACTCAACAAGGATTTTGTGAGTTTACAACAGTTTGTCATCTGGTCTCTCCCACCCACTTTGTGATTATTTTTTTATATCAATTTAAAGCCTGCATGTCAGCACTGGATTTCTGAGACTGAATTTTGAACTGACATTCCATAATTGTGCCTGAACGGTAATGGTTTGAGGTATCTCTCTCTCTCACTCACGCACACACACACACGCACACACACACACACACACACACACCCCACATAAGTATATTTGTGTATAGATGGGGGTTGAGTTAACATAATTTTGGATATTTTAATAAAAATATTATTTTAAATATAACACTGTGTGACAGATTATATTGTGTTTGTATTGTATATAGATATGTTTTTGGGAGATAAAGGTTCTTTTAGTGTAGGTAATATACAAACACTTCAAAACAGATCTCCTGGGGGCCTTTGCAAAAACTTTGGGGAGTGCCCAAGAGACTTCAATAATAGATTGTTGTTTTGAAAAGCAACAGATGAAAGAGATTGGAGGAATAGTTTGCAGCTCCAGGCTGTCTGGTGGTGCAGCTTGCTGTTCTAAGAGGATTATGTGGTTTTTGCAAGCAGAGAGAGTTGAACAGCTTTTTCACTGAGAGAGCGAGAGAGAGAGAGAGATAGATCAGTTCTGCAGTGCTACAGTTAGCAACAGCAGCTGGGACTGGAACAGGACAAGCTGGAAAGCTTGTGGAAAAATCTCATTTGGAAGACGGGTTGTGAATGATTAGTTCCGCCTGGTCAAAGTCCTTGTGGTTCATGCAAGAAGAAAGGGCTGGCTGCCTAATATTTCACTTACAATAAGGGAAACAAAAAGAAACTCTGTGGTTTCCTGAAAGAAAGAGGATATCATCTGGAAAACCCAGATGGCGCAGGTTTCTTCGGCAAGACACTGACATGGCTGATTAAAAAGCATCAGTTTATGTATACATGACCAAACAGCATGAAAAAAAGTTTCAACTGTATCACCACATCTAAAACATAAATCTGATTCATTAAAACCATATTTTTAAAAATTTTCAGATGTCAAATATAATTGATGTAAAAAATTGTAATTAATCATTGCATAACGTGCATTTATCAATCTAGTTACACTATCATAACAGATATCTAACCAATCCTCTTCAGAAAAAATAAAACCAATATCTGCTTCCCATTTAATTCTAGATCTATCCCAACCCTTTTTATCCATACCATCCTGTAATATTTGATACATAAATGAAATATAACCCTTCTCTGGTACCTTCATAAGAGAAGTCTCAAATTTAGTCATTTTAGGTAAAATCATATCTCTACCAAACATACATTTTACCAAAGATCGAATGTGATAATAAAGAAATAAAGAATTCTTATCAATCCCAAAATCTTCCCTCATCTGATTAAAAGATAAAAACTTACCCTCTCATGCTGTTTCATCATGTATACATATACAATATTTTTGGAAGAAAATTCAATCGTTTTTAGAATATCTGTATAAGATTAAAATAGTTTTAGATCCAACAGTATTTTTATTGGGTAGTTTGCAACCTCTGAAAGACTTGGGATTAGACAAGTTTCAGCTTGCTTTTGTATATTTAGCTTTATCCATAGTGAAAAAATGTATTGCTAGTACGTGGAAAGATACAAATATGATTGATATTAATAGATGGCATAATGAGATGAAATATTGTTTAATAATGGAAAAAATTACATTTGTTTCACATGATAATTATAATTTTTATTAATAAGTAGCTGTTATACTCAGAATATTTACATTTCAATTTATATTGATTAGATTTTAATATGTATATTTAACCTTTTAAAAATATTCTTTCTTTTTTTTATGGCTCTCCTTAGGAGAGTTGGCTGAAGTGGGGGGGGGGGGTTCTTTTCCTTTCTTTTTTTTCTTTAAAAATTGTTCATGTTCATGTTTAATTGCTGTATATGTCATATATTATTTGTCTTTTGAACAAATAAATAAAGTTTAAAAAAAAGGATCAGTTTGTGTCCAAGAACAACAAATCTCTCTCTCTGAAAACTGACAAGAACCTTCCTGAGCGGTAACCATTTATCTTTCAAGCACCAAAGCCTGGTGAACTTCATAAATGTTAAATTCTGTGCACAGTATAAGAATTGCCTGCAACCAGGAAACTTGGAGGAATGAGATTGGACTGTGAATCAAAGAACTTTTCTGAACTTAGGGGGTTAAGTTAAGTTAATAGTGATAAGATAAAGTTTGATCCTGTTTTCATGTTTAAAGATAATTAAAAGCAATTTTTGTTTAAGTAACCATTTGTCTTGGTGAATATCTATTGCAGCTGGGTTTTGGGGTCCTCTGGGCTCATAACAGTTGTCTTGGCTGATTTCTATGGCTGCCGTTGGAGTACGTAACACTTATTTGAAGAGCAGTTTTGTTTCCTCTTGTATTTAAGTTTCAATATTGCAATTCTTCTCTAAGTTCCTTGATTTTATCTCCTCTACACATCACTCTTCAGGGGCACCAGCTTCAGTGGCAGTTGTCATATTATCCTTATCCATCCAGCCGACTGCCTAATTCTCAGGCACCAAGCTTGCACAACAATAACTCCAAAACCAAAACAATCCTCAAAGAACCAATGGCAATTTCTTCAAACAGTGCTCTATCTTGCAATAAACACAAAGAAGGAATCTTTAAGCAAGGTTTACCGCTTCCAATGGCCTTAATGTTGCTGTTGACAATCGTGACTCCATGAATTTGATATGCTCTAAACAGAGCCCAATCGATCTAATTCAAATTCTAAATCCAACTTCCAATATTCTATTGACTTAAATGTAGCAACTACTTTCCTTTGAAGTCGCTTGGAGGATAAAATAATCTTATTGTTGTCTATGACTTATTCAAAGAAATCATGCTAAAGTTAAGTTGAGCTTTGCAAAGTTTATTAAGCATTGTTAACATTATTATAAGTCGCTAAATGTTGTTACATGCCGATAAAACATTGTTAGATGATCAATAGAATATGTCAGAATGTTCGCTGTATCTTCCATTTCACAGAATGAAAGAAACTAAAAACTAAAAGACCTTATCTCATAAACAATCCCAGAAACCAGCTACGGCCTTCGCTCAAAGATGTTGCTAGGAGAGAGCATAAAAATATGTTAAACAAGACCACAAACCCACAAACAGACTACTTATGAGCATGAAATACATTTGAACCGTTACAAGAAAACTTTGATACTCTATATACTGTCCCCTCTTCCAGATCATTCGTGTATATCATGAACAATTGTGGGTCCAGCATCAGCCCCTGTGGCACCCCATTCACTACCAATTGCCAATCAGAAAAACAGCCCGGTACCCCAACTCTGCTTTCTATTGGTTAACCAATCCTCTATCAATGCTAATACATCACCCCTAATTCCATGCACCCTTATCTTCTCAAGAAGCCTTTATGCAACACTTTATCAAATGCCTTCTGGAAATCCAGGTAAACAATGTCCACCTGCTCCCCTCTATATACTGCGCTCGTTATATCCTCAAAGAACTCCAGTAAATTTGTCAAATAGGATCTGCCTTTGCTGAATCCACGCTGCATCTGCCTAATGGATCTATTTTGGACCAAACGCCTTGCAATTTTTTTTCTTTAATGATAGCTTCAAGCATTTTCCCAACTACAGATGTTAAACGAAGTGGCCTATAGTTCCTCATACTTTGCTACATTTTTTTTGAATAGTAGTGTGACATTCACCATCTTCCAATCAAACAGAACATGCCCAGCATACAGACAATTTTGGTAAATTATTATCAGAACCTTCTGCCATTTCTTTCAGTACCTTGGGATGCATTCCATCTGGACCAGGGAACTTATCTATCTTTTCACTTTCAGGTTTTCTGAGCACTAGCTCTTTAGTGATACATATTACATCCAGTCCTCACCTCCCATCACATCCATAACATTTGTCTTTGGAACGTTTGATGTGTCCTCCACCATGAAGACTGCCACAAAATAGTCATTCAAACCCTCAGCTATTTCCTCATCCATCCAATATCATCTTCCAAGGGACCAATCTTCACTTTAGCTACCCTTTTGTGCTCTGTATGATTACAAAAATGTTTACTGTCCATTTTTTATATTTTGTGTTAATCTTTTCTCATCATTTACCTTCGCTTTCTTTATTGCTTGCTTTGTGGTTCTTAAGGTTTTCCTAATCTTCTAGTTTCCCACTGCTCTTAGCAATTTTGTACGCATTAGATTTTAGTTTGATGCCTTCCTTTATTTCTTAGTTATCCATGGCTGCCTGCCCCTACCCTTACTGTTCTTGCTTTTAACTGGAATAGACATGCTGAATGCTATGATCGATATAGAAACATGAAGAATAATTTAAATTGTGATTGAGTGTAAAATAAATTTCAATGTGTGTAGTTATGTTGGAGGGGAAAGTATTTTGATGAACTCCTTTTGAAAAAAAAATTAGAATAATATTTGGTTTATGACAGGATAGAAGATGATAAGGTCAGGATCAAAAAAAAGTTTGGAACTCAATTCAAACTTTATAATCAAGGTTAATTCATATGAATAATCTGACTGGTCAAGGTGAATAAGAAAAGTTGTATTTTTAGATTGATATTTTGTTGTTTGTTCAAAGGTCAACAACACATTTCACTGAGCTTTATCTTCTTGAAGGTTCTACTTGTTTCAGTGGCCAAGTCAGAACAGGATTTTCACATGGAAGGACATTTTTCTTCTTCTTACGCTCCTATTAAAAAAAGTATGGACTGATTAATGCGCAAACTTGAAATAAACTAATTATAGATTGACCAAGAATTTGGATTAGAGATGGGATAAATGATTGAGATAGTAACCCGAGTGCATAGCACTATTTTAATTTACATTTTGAGGCTGACTATGTGTTTGAAAACAACCCATTGTCACTGCTGAGAGAACTGAGCTAATTGAGGCTGTGGACCCCAATAGGATTTGTCACCTCTATTCACAGTACTAACCTTCTCTCTCTACCAATCTCACATCAATTAGTGCTCTGTGAGCAGAGATGAATGACATAATGACCACATTTAAATCTTCGATATTCGCTTTTACAATTTAAGGTAGTACATTGAGCTTCCTTTACTAAAGTTCATTTGGCTAAATTTTTCTCTCAACATTTCCTTGAAATGTGACAGGTGTAAGACTGAATAAGGTACTTTGTTACATTTATTTTGGCCTTGTTCCTCTCTCACCATTTTGTGGGAGGATATCTTTCAAACCTTATGGTTAGTTCTCAATGTTATCTGATACCTAATCCTTTAATTGCTTTCTTTAGTTCATCTAAGACAATTGATTTGAATTTAATGTTGTCTCAAATAGTCACTTTTACCTTCCTTATTGCTAGACATTCCATATTGACGAGATGGAAAGATGTTGTCCCTCTGACTTGTACTCATATGGCATGCCTAAGTTAGGAAAAAATCATATGTTCTTCTACTGTAATCGATTTCAATTTTCTAAGAGTATGGGGTCCTTTTATTAACTATTTTCATAATTTATAAGATCATTTAGATTTTGCTTTGTGAGTTTCTGGTTTCTTTTAATGGTCGTGAAGTGATATGTACTGAGCAGATAACTTCCGAAGGGAAGGGGGTAAAATTTGTAGTATAATATTTCTTTTTCAATTAGCCATATGTTCTTTTCTTTGGCTTGGCTTCGCGGACGAAGATTTATGGAGGGGGTAAAAGTCCACGTCAGCTGCAGGCTCGTTTGTGGCTGACAAGTCCGATGCGGGACAGGCAGACACGGTTGCAGCGGCTGCAGGGGAAAAATGGTTGGTTGGGGTTGGGTGTTGGGTTTTTCCTCCTTTGCCTTTTGTCAGTGAGGTGGGCTCTGCGGTCTTCTTCAAAGGAGGTTGCTGCCCGCCAAACTGTGAGGCGCCAAGATGCACGGTTTGAGGCGATATCAGCCCACTGGCGGTGGTTAATGTGGCAGGCACCAAGAGATTTCTTTAGGCAGTAACTGGTTAAGTACTTACCACTTTTTTTCTGTTTGACAGTTATAGAATAGTTTTATTTTTCTTATATAATGGTCTTTTTTTTGCATATTCCTTTTTATATATTACTTTTGATTAATGGCTTTTACTTATATACTATTGTTATAAAATCCAATAAAAATATTGAAAAATAAATCTTTGATATTAATATTATGTAACTGTGTTTCATAGGTCAAAAATTAGAAAGATTTCCAAAAAGACTAATAAAATATAAATGTAAATATTACTTTTGTTCTTGGGTTTTAAAGTGCATTTTTTGACGTTGAGCAATGTATTTTATTCACTGGGCTCCTAGAACGCTTCCACCAGCATTGTCACCGCACCATCCTCAACATTCATTGGAGCAACTTCATCACCAACATCGAAGTACTTGAGATGGCAGAGGCTGACAGCATCGAATCCATGCTGCTGAAGATCCAACTGCGCTGGGTAGGTCACGTCTCCAGAATGGAGGACCATCGCCTTCCCAAGATCGTGTTATATGGCGAGCTCTCCACTGGCCACCGAGACAGAGGTGCACCAAAAAAGAGGTACAAGGACTGCCTAAAGAAATCTCTTGGTGCCTGCCACATTGACCACCGCCAGTGGGCTGATATCGCCTCAATCCGTGCATCTTGGCGCCTCACAGTTTGGCAGGCAGCAACCTCCTTTGAAGAAGACCGCAGAGCCCACCTCACTGACAAAAGACAAAGGAGGAAAAACCCAACACCCAACCCCAACCAACTAATTTTCCCCTTCAACCGCTGCAACCGTGTCTGCCTGTCCCGCATCGGACTTGTCAGCCACAAACGAGCCTGCAGCTGACGTGGACATTATCCCTCCATAAATCTTCGTCCGCGAAGCCAAGCCAAAGAAAGAAAAGAAGAAGAAATTTGGTATTGAGAGAAAGTTGATGCTTATCTACTTTAGTTAAAGCTAGCAGAAAACCAAAAAGACACCAAGAAATATTAAATATAGGCCAAACATCAATGTAAGAACCTAAAGAAAATGAATTAATGTCCCATCTTAATCAAAAATTTCATTTGACTTTTGGTAAAACTATTTCATTTACTTGATTATGCCAGTGTGGAATAATTCTGGGTCATGACTTTTTAAAAAGGTTGTATTGAAACAGTATATCAAAGATAAATGCTCATAAAACTTTACTGGACTGTAATTTTTATTAATTAGGTTCTTTGAAGGATATTGGTCATGTCTAAAATATTGATTACAGGATGTCACAGTTAGGAACATGAAAAGAAGTATGGAAATTTCAGCAGATGTTTTGCATTGAGGGAGCTTTCTGCTGCTTGGCCTTTTACTGTATTGTAATTTAAAGGTTTTCTTCCTGGCTTTATCAGCATTCATATTTATTGGACTAATAAATCTTGTCAATGCTTTATTGATTTATGGTTATAGACCTGGCAGTTGGATTTAAGCTGTAAGTTAAAAGAAACAGTACTTATACTGAGCTAGTCTGGGTTGTTCTGTAATTGCTTTTCATATGTTTACAATTGTAAAACTCTGTTTAGATGCTAAAAAATTGATTTTCCGTCAAGTGTCATAAATCTATTTATGTCAGGCTGAGTCGATTGTGTGGTTCCCAGTCTCACACTAGTAACCATGACATAAATCTAGTCTGATACTCACAGTAAATAGGAACCAAAATACATAACAATTGGGAAAATCTGTCACTTTCTCATCCATGAAAATGCAGAGAATTTTAGCCCTGATGGGAAAGATTGAAATTGATCAGTTGAATTTTTCACTTTTTGCTCATTTGTACCCATGAATTTAAACAATCTGATGAAAATGACTGACTTTTATTATATTATGTTAGCTATAGTTCTTTTCCTCAGTGGTAAGAGGCACAGTGGATCTGCAAACTCACATCTCCAGGTGACCCAGATTTAATTCTGAACTCCACTGCTCTCTAACTGGAGTTTGTATATGGACCTCTGCCCTCCCACATCATAGGTGAACTGGCCAGAGTAAATTTCCCTGGGGATTAGGATTGCTCAGTGAATTGGCATATACCGTCAATGGAAATATGGAAAACATGAAACGTTTAAGCATCATGTTATGGTGGAGGTGGAAAAGCGATACATATTTCGACCCCCTAAGAAGAAGCGACTGGATCAATACCTTCCGATTAAATGTCTGTGACTACCCTTGTGCTGACTGGAAATCTGTAAATATTGGTGCTGGGACGGTTGCCATTTGTGATCTATAATAATGACTTGGATTTGAATGAAGGATTTATTATAAATAAGTTTGCAGATGATACAAAAGTAGTGGGAAGTTATCTAAGGCCGCAGTGCAATATAGATCAACTAGAGCAATGGGAAATGGAATTTAATGCTGACAAATGCAAAGTGATGCATTTTGGGAGAACAAACAAGGGTGGTAAATGATAGGGCCTATGGAGTATTGATAAATGGAGAGACTTTTGGATACCAGTCCTTAGATCCCTGAAGATGGCAGCATAGGTGGGTAAGGTAGTAAAGAAGGCACATGTTGCGTTTATAAAATATTGGCTGGGCCACACCTGGAATATTATGTGCATACTGGACTATATAAAGAAGGTGTTTGCAGTTGAGAGAGTGCAGAGGAGGTTCTCCAGAATGTTGCCCTGTTTGGAGGATTTCAATTAAAGAGAGAGACAGGACAGGCTGGAGAAGAATATCTGAAAGGTGACCTGTTAGAGGGAGATAGAAACATAGAAGATAGGAGCAGGAGTAGGTCATTCGACCCTTCGAGCCTGCTCCGCTATTCAACGAGATCATGCCTGATCTATATACTGAATATATACTGAATATACTGAATATACTGATATATACTGAATATCTTTTTTTCGTAAATGGAGGGGATATCTAAAAGAAGAAGATATAAATTTTAGAGATAAGGGGTTAGTCGAGATTAGGAAGGGATTTTTTTCACACAAGTGATAATTGACGTTTGGGATGTACTGTCTGAAGAGACAGATATTCTTATGGCACTGGATAAGCATCTGAATAATACACAATCCTTTATCCGGACATCTAAAATCCGGAAAGCTCCAAAATTCGGCAAGTGGGGAGAGAGGCGAGGAGGAGAGACCAGCAGCACGAGTCGGGTGGGTGAGAGATCGGCAGCGTGAGTCAGGCGGGCGAGAGACCGGCAGCACGAGTTGGGCAGGCGAGTGGGGGGAGACTGGTAGGGGGTTGGGGTGGATATGGCAGCACAATTCGGGTGGGCTTAAATCTGGCTTCCCGAAATCCGGAAAAATCTGAAAATCGGAACACACTGTACCCCAAGGGTTCTGGATAAAGGATTGTGTACTGTACTTGAATTGCCAAGGCATAGATGATGACAGACTTAATAGAGTAACTGGATTATTGTAGAAAGATATAATAGGTAGCATGGACATTGTACAGTGAAAGGCCTGTTTTCTGTCTAGTATGATTCTATGACTATGGTTTTCTCAAATCGTGGTTGTCTTAAATTTTAAATGTGCCTCAATGCCTAAACTTTGACCTAGTCTCGTTACCTTTTCATTTGAATGAAGATGGAGGGTTATGGGCATTGTGCAGGGAGGTGGGATTAGAAAGGGGTGTTTGGTTCGGTGCGGACTAGAAGGGCCTAATGGCCTGTTTCCGTGCTGTAATTGTTATGTTATGTTATGTTATCGAAACAATTTTTTTTTACTGTTGTGATTTAGAATCACCAAAAATATGAACAAAGGGTATGGATCAGAAATGTATCTGTGAGAACAATTAAAGTGTATTCACTCACAGAATTACACTGAAACTGAGCCAGATGTTAAGAGCGAATTCTGAGATGAACATAGTTTCTTTTTAAATAGGGTGGCACGGTTGGCTTAGCAGGTAGCACAATGCTACTACAGCTCGAGCGACCTGGATCTGAATCCGGTGTTGTATGGAAGGAGTTTGTACGTTCTCCCTGTCTGCATGGGTTTCCTCCTGGTGTTCTGATTTCCTCCCATGTTCCAAAGACTTATGGGTTGGTAGGGTGATTAGTCACATGGCTGTATTTGAGCGACATGGGCTCCTGGACTGAAAGGGCCAGTTACTGTGCTGTATCTCTAAATTAAAAAAATAACTATTTGGAAAAGGGAAGTGCAATTAAATTCCATAAAATTAACATTACACACAATGGAGGACACAAGCCAGAAATGGTGAGTGTAAGTAAATCAAATACAGAGATTTCTAGAAAGATTGAAAACTTAGGCTGACAAGTGGGAAATGTAAGGTGATGCACGTAAATAAAAGGAATGAATTGCACTAATAAGACATACAAAAATAAATCAACTAAAGTCCAGAATATCTTGTTCAAATCATATGAGTAAGTTGAGACATAAAAAGTGAACAATTTGTTGGCAATAAAATGTAGGATAAGTTTGCCTGTTCCTTTTGCCTGAGGGCATTCAATTAACTGTGGGGAGCAAGCAAACGAAAATCAGATGGTATCACTTGGTAGTTCCAAATTGTTTTCTACCTATTAATTTAAGTGTAGAAGGGGAGGGCAGGAAAACATAAGGGAGCTAGGAGGCTTCTGTTGTAGAAAATAAATTGACGTAAGTTTGTTAGCTTTAACAGACAGGAAAGTGACCAAACATCATGTTATCAAAACTGCAAGGCATAGCATAATTTAACCTGTATGCTCAGCTGCAAAGATATGTAAGCGCACCTGCTTGGTTGGCTACAAAGAGATATTGTAAAAGATCAACACCTAGCCCCATTTATTCTGCCTTGTCAAGGCAACTCCATCACATTACACCTCATATTCATTTCACTTGTGTGCACATCCACTGCTGCTACTCATCCTTAAGTGATTTAGACGGTTGTTCTCAGGAAAAGCATTGATCCATTAGTTACCCAAATGATTGGAGGGGTAATGTCCACGTCAGCTGCAGGCTCGTTTGTGGCTGACAAGTCCGATGCGGGACAGGCAGACACGGTTGCAGGGGAAAATTGGTTGGTTGGGGATGGGTGTTGGGTTTTTCCTCCTTTGTCTTTTGTCAGTGAGGTGGGCTCTGCGGTCTTCTTCAAAGGAGGTTGCTGCCCGCTGAACTGTGAGGCGCCAAGATGCACGGTTTGAGGCGATATCAGCCCACTGGCGGTGGTCAATATGGCAGGCACCAAGAGATTTCTTTAGGCAGTCCTTGTACCTCTTTTTTGGTGCACCTCTGTCTCGGTGGCCAGTGGAGAGCTTGCCATATAACACGATCTTGGGAAGGCGATGGTCCTCCATTCTGGAGACGTGACCCACCCAGCGCAGTTGGATCTTCAGCAGCGTGGATTTGATGCTGTCGGCCTCTGCCATCTTGAGTACTTCGATGTTGGTGATGAAGTCGCTCCAATGAATGTTGAGGATGGAGCAGAGACAACGCTGGTGGAAGCGTTCTAGAGCCGTAGGTGATGCCGGTAGAGGACGCATGATTCGGAGCCGAACAGGAGTGTGAGTATGACAACGGCTCTGTATACGCTAATCTTTGTGAGGTTTTTCAGTTGGTTGTTTTTCCAGACTCTTTTGTGTTGTCTTCCAAAGGCGCTATTTGCCTTGGCGAGTCTGTTGTCTATCTCGTTGTCGATCCTTGCATCTGATGAAATGGTGCAGCCGAGATAGGTAAACTGGTTGACTGTTTTGAGTTTTGTGTGCCCGATGGACATGTGGGGGGGCAGGTAGTCATGGTGGGGAGCTGGTTGATGGAGGACCTCAGTTTTCTTCAGGCTGACTTCCAGGCCAAGCATTTTGGCAGTTTCCGCAAAACAGGACATCAAGCGCTGAAGAGCTGGCTCTGAATGGGCAACTAAAGTGGCATCGTCTGCAAAGAGTAGTTCACGGACAAGTTGCTCTTGTGTCTTGGTGTGAGCTTGCAGGCGCCTCAGATTGAAGAGACTGCCATCCTTTGTTGACCTTATCTCTCCTAATCTAAATGGAAAAAGCATTTTGTCTGTCTATACCCCTCATAATCTTGTAAACCTCTGTCAAAACCCCTCTTATTCTTCTACAAACCAAGGAATAAAGCCCTAACCTGTTTAATCTTTCCCTGTAACTCAATTCCTGAAGACCTGGCAACATCCTAGTAAATCTTCTCTGCACTCTTTCAATCTTACTGATAACCTTCCTGTAGTTAGGTGACCAGAACTGCACACAATACTCTAAATTTGGCCTCACCAATGTCTTATACACACTCACCATAACATCCCATTGCAAACCAAATACTTTGATTTATGAAGGCCAATATGCCAAAAATTTACTTTACAACCCTATCCTCCTGTGACGCCACTTTCAGGGAATTATGTATCTGTATTCCAAGATCCCTCTGTTCTAACACATTCCTCAGTGCCCTACCATTTACAATGTATGACCTTTCTTAATTTCCCCTTCCAAAATGCAACATCTCACACTTGTCTGCATTAAATTCCATCTGCCATTTCTCAACTCATCTTTCTAGCTGGCCCAGATCCCTCTTCACGCTTTGAAAATCCTTCTGCACAGTCCACAACACCTCCAATCTTTGTGTCATCTACAAACTTGCTGATCCAATTTACCACATATCATCCAGACCATTGATATAGATGACAAACAACAATGGTTCTAACACTGATCCCTGAGGCACACCACCAGTCACAGGCCTCCAGTCTGAGAAGCAATCATGCACCTCTACTCTCTGGCTTCTCCCATCCAGTCATTGTCTCATCCAGTTCACCATGAATATCTAGTGTCTGAACCTTCCAGACTAACCTCCCATGTGGGTTCCTGTCAAAAGCCTTACTAAAATCCATGGAGACAACATCCATAGGCTTTCCTTCATCTACTTTCTTGGTAATCTCCTTGAAAATACTTCTTGTTAAACATGATCTACCACTCACAAAGCATTGCTGACTATCCTTAATCAGTCCTTTGCTGTTTGAATACTTGTATATTTGATCTTTCAGAATACCATCCAATAATCTACCTACCACTGACATCAGGCTCTCCTGGTTTACTTTTGGAGCCTTTATTAAACAATAGAACAACATGAGCTAACTTCCATTGCTCTGGCACCTCACACTTTGTAAGGACATTTTAAATATTTCTGCCAGGACCTCTGAAATTTTTACACTTGTTTCCCTCAAGATCCGAGGGAATATCATGTCAGGCACAGGGGATTTATCTACCTTTATTTGCTGTAAGGCAGCAAGCACCTCCTCCTCTTTAATCTCTATTTGTTCATGACACTCCTGTTTGTTTCCCTTCCTTCCTTTTACATTATACCAGTTTCCTGAGTAAATACTGATGCAAAAAAAACCTGTTTAAATCTGCCCCCTTTTATGAGGCTCCATACATAGATGAGCACTCTGGTCTTCTAGGGGACCAATTTTGTCCCTTACTCTCCTTTTACTCTTAATACACTTGTAGAAACTCTTTGGATTTACCTTTACATTATCTGCCCAAACAATGTCATGTCTTCTTTTTGCCTTCTTGATTTCCTTAAGTATTTTCTAACATTTTTTATACTCTTCCAGTATCTCATTTGCTCATTGTTGCCTATGCCTGCTATGCACATCTCTTTCTTAACCAGATAAATATCCCTTGAAAACCAAGGTCCCCATGCCTGTTAACTCTGCCTTTAATCCAGACAGGAACATGCACACTCTACACTCTCAAAATTTCACCTTTGAAGGCCTTCCACTTACTGAACACATTCTTGCCAGAAAACAACTTATCCCAATTCACTCTTCCTAGATATTTTCTCATTTCCACAAAATTGGACTTTCTCCAATTTAGAATCTCAACTCGAGGACCAGACCTTATCCATAATTAATTTGAAACTAATGACTTTATGGTCAGTGGACCAAAATGTTTGCCCACACATACTTCTATCACCTGACCAGTCTGGTTCCCTAATAGGATATCAAGTATTGTATTCTTTCTTGTTGGAACTTCTATATATTGATCTTGAAAACTTTCTTGAATACATTTGACAAACTCCAAGGCATCAGCTCTTTGAGCTCTTTATCATAGGACATGTGGTTGTAATTGCATCAGCCTGGATTTTCATACTTCAGAGAATCTACTAGAGCTGAGAGTTGGATTTTTACCAGGTAACTCCCGCACTACCAGTGAACAAGAAGAGTCTGTGCCAGAGGCCATAACCTTCTCCAAACTCTGGACATAAATACTGCAGCTGCAGGCCTTTGATAAAATTGAACACCTAAACAGAAAATGTATGATCCATTGAGGGGGCTTTCCATGCTCAGTCGACCATGAATGCAGAGACACGGTGGAGCTGTCCTTAAGTAAGCCTATTTTGATTTTATTGAATGCATTAAGACTCAACACAGCAAAGTAGGCATGTGTGGCTGAGGTGTGAGATGATTGAAAGTGAAGGATCATGGAAGTGGAACCTTTTCCTAAAGCACAGAAACAATGTTTTCAAGTAAGAGTGCAGCCCTTCAGGACAGAGATAAAGGGAAATGTCTTCATCTAGAGGTTGTTGAATAATTAAAATTCCCTTCAAGAGAAGGCTGTGAAAGATCAGAGTTTGAGTATACACAAGACAGAAGTTGATAGTTTTTTTAGATATTAAGGTTAATGCAGGGGAAAGTGGAGCTGAGATAAAAAGTCAAGTAGAGTTTTATTGAGTGGCAAAGCAGATACAAGGGGGAAAATGGCCTACTCTGTTCCTATTTCTTATATTCTTTTGTTTACTTCTCATCTGTTCTCATGACTACATGGACACAATGACATTGCAAGTATTCAGACTGGAGGCTTGTGACTGGTGGTGTGCCTCAGGGATCAGTGTTTGAACCATTGTTGTTTGTCATCTATATCAATGGTCTGGATGATATGTGGTAAATTGGATCAGCAAATTTGTAGATGACACAAAGATTGGAGGTGTTGTGGACTGTGCAGAAGGGTTTTCAAAGCGTGCAGAGGGATCTGGGCCAGCTAGAAAGATGGGTTGAGAAATGGCAGATGGAATTTAATGCAGACAAGTGTGAGATGTTGTATTTTGGAAGGGGAAACTAAGAAAAGATGTATCCAAAAGCACTCCATTTGCCAATATTTTTGAGTATAATTTTATTTCATCTTTCTTAAGGGGATGATGGTAGTGACTCATGACCAGCCTCCCTGTTAATATCAATGCAAAGAGTATTATAGGAAAGGCAGACAAGCTTAGAGTGTGGATTGGCAGGTGGATTGACCTTGTGGCTATTAGTGAAACTTGGTTGCAGAAGGGGCAGGACTGGCTGCTCAATTTTCTGGGCTTCCATTGCTTTAGATACGATAGAACAGGGGGGATGAAAGGGGGAGGAGTGGTATTGGTCATCATGGAAAATATCACAGCTGCTCTCAGGCCAGACAGACCAGAGGGTAGAGCTGAGGAATGGGAAAGGTATGACCAAACTCATGGGGTTGTATTATTGACCGCCCAATGGTCAATGAGAATTGGAGGAGCAAATCTGTGGAGAGATAGCAGACAGCTGCAGGAAACATAACTTTCCACATGTTGACTGGGACTCCCATACTATAAAAGGGCTGGACGGCTTGGAATTTGTCAAATGTGTTCAGGAAAGTTTTTTAAACCAACATATAGAGGTACCAACTAGAGAGAGTAAAATACTGGATTTCCTGTTAGGAAACGAGACAGGACAGGTGACATAAGTATGTGTAGGTTGTAGCCACCCGCTACTCGAAAGCAGACACACACACGTGTAGTGTAATCAGGTTAAGCTCTGAGTTTTATTAGGGCTCAGGCCCGACTTTTATACTTGCACTGATGCTACAACATGCATAACAAAAGCGGGTACTTTCCTGCATAACAATGCCCTTCTTCCCCATACGCTGTCCCTATCTGTTGGCTGTGTAGCAAGGTCAGCACCATTTTGGGGTCGCTGGCCTTTAAGCTGCCCTTACCGTTTACCCGCCAGTTCGCATGTTGGGGCCAGTGCTGCTGTGCGGGCTGCTGGCCTTTGGTTACTCTCGCTGCCATCAGCGCTGGCTCGGTCACCACTGTGGCATGCCACCTCAAGGGAAATATTTTGGGTCCTGTGATCATAATGCCATTAGTTTCAAGTTAAATATGGAGAAGGATCAGTGTGGGCTGGGCCTTGGGTTGCTACTAAGCTCATAGTTTCCATACCCCAGATTACCTGTTTCTACCTCCTACCTAAGATCCACTAACCTGCCCATCTGGGCAGATCCATTGTTTCAGCCTGCTCCTGCCTACAGAAGTCATTTCTGCATACCATGACACTTTTTATCCCCCCTTGTTCAATGTCTTCCCACCTATATATGTGACACTTCCCGTACTTTGAATCTTCTCAGTGATTTCAAGTTCCCTGGCCCCCATCGTCTTATTTTCACCATGGACGTCCAGTCCCTATATACCTCCATCCCCCATGAGGAAGGTTTCAAAGTCCTCCGCTTCTCAGATTCCAGACCTAACCAGTTCCCCTCCACCACCACTCTTCTCTGTGTGGCAGAATTAGTCCCTATCCTCAATAATTCTCCTTTGGCTCCTCCCACTTCCTTCAAACTAAAGGTGTAGCTATGGGCACCCATATGGGTCCTAGCTATGCCTGCCTTTTTGTTAGCTACATGGAGTAGTCCATGTTTATCACCTATGCTGGCATCCATCCCCCTCTTTTCCTTCGCTACATTGACGTCTGCATTGGTGCTGTTTCCTGCACACATGCTGAGCTCGTTGACTTTGACTCCAGCTTTCACCCTGCCCTCAAATTTACTTGACCCATTTCCGACACCTCCCTCTCCTTCCTTCCTTGATCTCTCAGTCTCTATCTCTGGAGATGGCTTAGCTTAGCTACCGATATCTACTGTAAGCCCACAGAGTCTCACAATTACCTGGACTATTCTTCCCACCCTGTCACTTGCAAAGATGCCATCCCTTTCTGTAAGTTCCTCTGTCTTCACTGCATCTGGTCTCAGAATGAGGTTTTTCATTCTAGGATGAAGGAGATGTCTTCCTTTTTCAAAGAAGATGGCTTTCCTCCCTCCACGATCAACTCTCCCCTCACACGCATCTCCCATATTTCACGCATATCTGCTGTCACCCCATCCTCCTGCCACTCCACTAAGGATAGAGTTCCCCTTGTTCTCACTTACCACCCCAGCAGTCTACATGTCCAACTTCTGCCATCTACAGCGAGATCTCACCACCAAGCACATGTTTCCTTCCCCACCACTTTCTGCTATGCGACTTCCTTGTCCATTCATTTCCCCCCACCACCCCAACATTGCCTCTCACCAATCTCCCTCCTGGCACTTATCCTTGTAAGAGGAGTAAGTACTACACCTGCCCTTTCACTTACATTTCTTCCCTCACTACCATTCAGGGCCCCAGACAGTCCTTCCAGATGAGACAACACTTCACCTATGAGTCTGCTGGTTGGTATACTGTGTCTGGTGCTGCTGGTGTGGCCTTCTTTACATTGGTGAAACTTGATGCAGTTTGGGAGACCATTTCATTGACCACCTACCCTCTGTCCACCCGAGGAAGTGGGATCTCTCAGTGGCTATTGATTTCAATTCTACATCACATTTCCCATCTGATATGTCCATCCATGGCCTCCTCTTCTTTTGAGATGAGGCCACACTCAGGTTGGAGGAACAACACTTTATATTCTGCCTTGGCAGCTTCCAATCTGATGACATGAACATTGATTTCTCCAACTTCTGTTAACCCCCCACTGTCTTTATTTTTTCCCCCCATCTCACCCCCATCCTCCTTCTCTCCTTCTTTTCCCCTCACAATTTCTCCTTATGTGGTCAGTGTACTATGCAGCAAACCATATAACCAGGTTTACATTTGGACCCCTTCTTAAACAGCGGAACTACATATAACACATATAACCTGCATAGTGTACTATGCAGCAAACAGAGACTGTGAGTGAGTTGAACCAATCAAATGACTTTACTGGAACTCTCCGAGAGCTTATCAGCACCAATCCCATGATCCTTCTTGGCCCCTCCTACTGGGACCATTGTGATGTCAGCCCAGTGCAAGCCTGCACCTCTGTGACCTGGTTAGCTTGTGGATCAGTGCAGTTCATTAGATGACACTCCCCCCGCCCCCCAAAACCAGAGTTCAGAGGTGCCGAGTCCACAATTTGTAGACAGTTCATATGTTTGGGAGGCTGACCTCTCTGCCGTGGGGCTGGAGCAGTTACTGGTTGGTTGAGGTCAGGGTGTGCTGGTTTGAGGCGGTTGACCGTGAACATTTCCCGCCTACTTCAGTGTCCAAAAGGCACATAGTCCTGTTGTGTCGTAACACCTTGTATGGATCCTCGTATGGGCGCTGAAGGGTCACCTCTCCTTATGAAGTCTTCATAGAAACATAGGAGTAGGCCATTTGGCTCTTCAAGCCGACACCCCCATTCATTATGATCATGGCTGATCAGTATCTGGTTCCTGCCTTCTCCTTATACCCTCTGATGACCTTAGCCACAAAGGCCAAAACTAACCTTTTAAATATTGATAAGTAACCGGCCTCAACTCCTTCCTATGGCAAAGAATTCCACAGATTTACTACTCTCTGAGAGAAGAAATTTTTTCTCACCTCAGTCCTGAAAGACTTCCCTCTTATCCTTAAACCGTGACCCATGGTCTTGGTTTTTCCCAGCATCGGAAACATCCTTCCTGCATCTCATCTGTCTAATCTTTTAAGAATTTTATATGTTTCTCTAAGATCCCCCCTCCATCTTCTAAATTTCAGTGAATACAAGCCTAGTTGATCCAACCTTTCTTCATATGCAAATCCTTCCATTCCTAATATTAATCTAGTGAACATTCTCTGCACTCCCTCCATGGTGGGGATGTCCTTCTTCAGATAAGGAAACCAAAACTGAACACAGTATTCCAAGTGTGGTCTCACCAAGGCCCTGTACAGCTGCAGTAGGACCTCCCTACTCCTGAACTCGATGGAGCTGGACTGTGGCGTGAGGTTGGTATGGGGCCAGGGTGCCCACCTTCTTGCAATGTTGCATTAGCAGGGCCATAGAGCCGCTGGCATAAACTCTCCCGGAACTGTCAGCTGGGCCCCATAGACAAGGTTGATGGAGGATGTGGCCAAATCCTCCTTCAGCAATGTGCAGATTCCAAGGAGCACCCAAGGCAGCTCATTCACCCAATTAGGGCCTCAGAGCTGCGCCATGAGGGCTGTCTTCAAATGCCGATGGAACCTTTCCACCAGGCCGTTAGACTGTGGTTGGTAGGCCATGGTGTGATATATCTGGGTCCCTAGGAGCTGTGCCAGCGCTCCCTATAGGCTGGACATGAACTGTGCCCCCTTGACCTATGAGATACTGGAAGGAAAACTGAAGCAGGCTATCCACTTGGTGATGATGTCCCTGGCGCAGGATGTCATGGAAATGTCCGAAAATGAGTGGTCTCCAATGTCCATCTATCAGGTGGCAGCAAGTTGGACAGCAGTGCCATGCTGCAGAACCCCATTTCTGATGGTAGAAACACCACTGCTCCAAGTTTGAGTCTCCACCTGCTGCAGCTATTTCTGGCCTCCTTGGTGAAATGGGAGAGAGACGAGTTGCTGGGTGTGATGCAGCAACTAGTCAATGCACACCCTGCCATATTACTTGGCATGCCATAGGACATCTGCATGGGCTGCTAACCTGCGTGGATAACTGAAGTCGTTGTTTACAAGGAGTAGGCTGATGTCTTCTGGCATCTGTTTGAGAAATATCTGCTCAAAAATTAAGCAGGGTCTCTGGCCGTCCATTAATGCTACCAAATTGTTCTTAAGGGTGGACGGCATGCAGTTGCCCAGGCCGTCCATGTGGAGCAGCCATGCTGCTCATTCGAGATGGGAAAGCCCGAAGATGTGGATAGGAGTGCCTTAATTGCCTCACACCTGTTGCCAGCTGGTGGCTGATATAAGAAGTTAATGATTCAGTTCACTTGACCAGGAAACTGCCAGGAGTCTATGGAGATCTGCCTGACCTGAAACTGGGCCTTAGCCTGTTCAAATGAGACTACCGGCTGTGAGGTCCTAAAGGTCAGCAGTTTCAGTGAGACTGCATTCTGTGCGCTCATGTCGTTCATCGTCGGGTTCAAAATGTGATTTTAGACTGTCGGGCTCACTAATGTGTTCGTTGTGCTGTGCAATGAACGAAAGAAAAAAGCCACACAGAAGCTGTGAGTGAACCAACTAACTGACTTTACTGGAACTTTCCGAGTGCTTATCAGCACCTTGATCCTTTTCAGCCTCTCCCACCAGGACCATTGTGATGTCATCCCAGTGCGAGGCTGCATCTCCGTGATCCGATTCACTTGCGGATCAGTGCAGCTCACTACACTTATCTATCTTCCATATACCCCTCCCCCTCCATTCCTCCCTGGCACTCCCATGCATTCTTTCCTGTCAGCCTATCACAGATTTCCCCCATCCTCTCCCTCTAGCCAAACATTAGCCTCCCCACCCCTCCCTCTTTTTCAAATCTCTGAACATTCTTTCACCAGTCTTGATGAAGAATTCCAACCCAAAATGTTGACTTATTGCTTCTACTAGATGCTGCCTGGCCTGCTGTGTTCTTCTAGCATTTGTGTATTTTCATAATATATTTCTTTGGACCTTGAGGAAGACTAGTGTAAAAATTGCAGGGGCTCTGACAAATACTTAAAATGTCCTTAGCCATGGGTGTGGTGTTGGAGGATTGGAGCGTAGCTCACGTTGTTCTGTTATTTAAAAAAGGCTCCAAAAGTAACCCTGGAAATTATAGGCTGGTGAGCCTGATTTCAATAGTAGGTAAATTAAGAGATTGGATATACAATTATTTAGATAGCCAGAAACTGATTAGGGATAGTCAACTTTGCTTTGTGTCTGGTAGGTTGTGTATAAACAATCTTATAGAATTTTTTGAGAAGATTACCAGGAAAGTTGATGAAGTTGTCTCCATGGCTTTAATAAGGAGCCACATGGGAGGTTAGTCAGGAAGGTTCAGACGCTAGATATTCATGGTGAAGTGGTGAACTGGATTAGACAATGGCTAGACGGGAGAAGCCAGAGAGTAGTGGTGGATGATTGCTTCTTAGAATGGAGGCCTATGACTGGTGGTGTGCCTCAGGGATCGGTGCTGGAACCATTGTTGTCATCTATATCAATGATAATGTGGTAAATTGGATCAGCAAGTTAGTCGATGACACAAAGATTGGAGGTGTTGTGGATGCCATAGAATGTTTTCAAATTTTGCAGAGGAATCTGGACCAGCTAGAAAGATGGGCAAAAAATGGCAGATGGAATTTAATGCAGACAAGTGTGAGGTGTTGCATTGGACAAACCAAGAAATAACTTACATTGTAAATGGTAGGGCACTGAGGAGTGTGTTAGAACAGAGGGATCTTGGAATACAGAATACATAATTCCCTGAAAGTGGTGTTACAGGTAGGTAGGGTTCTAAAGAAAATTTTTGGCATATTGGCCTTCATAAATCAAAGTATTTGGTTTGCAATGAGATCTTATGGTGAGTTTGTACAAGACATTGGTGAGGCCAAAACTGGAGCATGTGTGAAGTTTTGGTGATCTACCTACAGTAAAGGTATAATTAAGAAAGAGTGTAGAGAAAATTTACTAGGATGTTGCCCATACTTCAGGAACTGAGTTACAAGGAAAGGTTAAACAGTTTAGGACTTTATTCCCTGGAATGTAGAAGAATAAGGGAAGGTTTGATAGAGGTATTTAAAATTAAGAGGGGGATTGACAGAGTAAATGTAGATAGGCTTTTTTCCATTGAGGGTAGATGAGATACAAACCATAGGACATGGGTTAAGAATAAAAGGGGAAAAATTTAGAGTGAACATGAGGTAGAACTTCTTTAACACAGAAAGTAGTGGGAGTGTGGAATGAGCTGCTAGCTGAAGTGGTGAATGTGGGCTCAATTTTAACATTTAAGAAGTTGGACAGGTACATGGGTGGGAGAGGTATGGAAGGCTGTAGACTGGGTCTGGGTCAGTGGGACTAGGCAAAAAAAAAATGGTTTGGGACAAAGGGGTCTGTTTCTGTGCAGTAAAGTTTTATGATTCTATGGATTTATTTACTTACTCCTTCAGACAAAGTGTGGATTGATTTGAATACCACCTTTAATTGCACTATCACCTGGCTGCAGAGGACAGGAAAAGTAATTGAAAATTTAATAGTTCAAGGTATTGTATCCAGTAACATTCTTAGATTATCTTTTAATTGAATAATTTGAAATTAATGAAGCCCAGTCACTGATGCAAATTTATCAAATATGTTTGGGGTGAACACTTAAAATTACCTTTTCATTGTTCCAACAGAAATAATAAATGGAGAAAATGTAATAATTAGGTAAGTATTGAAGCTTAACAAGCAACAGGTGGGGGGAGGGGGGGTGGGAGGGGGAGATGGGGATTATTGCCATCATGTATCAAAGATTATTATTTTATTCTGTATTCAGTTTTTTTCTGTTCTTGTTGATTCCATGTTTGTATATAAATTTTAATAAAATATTTTAAAAAAACAAGCAACAATATCAACCTGAGAAATTAATATTACTTTTGTAGCGACAGCTACACTGCTACTGAAAAAACACACAACCAGACGGGTTGAGCTCAGTGAGCAGAAAACTGGTTTATTGCTGGCTGCCAGGGTGGACTTGTACTCCAAGCCCGGACCTGGCTGAGATCTGCACTGGGGGGCACTGATGTCACTCGGGCGTCACGTGGTCCCCCAGCACAGGCTTCTGAGCCTGGTGCTGAGAAGAAGGGGAAACCCCCGACACCGCCATTTTGGCTTGCTGCCCCGCAGCGTGGATTACAAGCGAGGCCGGTTCGCCAGCCTAGTGGCCTAGCCGCCACACTTTGTTCATTCAGGCAAACCAAATGTAACTTCACTCATAAATTCTAGAATATCAGCCTGCATTTTAATGCCGATCTAACAAACGCCTACACTCTTGTCTGTGGGTCTAAGCTGGAATTCCTGGTAGTCAATTCCTTTCAGCATTCCCACACAGATATGACTGTTCTTAGCCTCATCCATGCCAGGGTAAGGTCAAGTATAAACATGAGAAGCAACATATCATATTTCTTTTGGACAGCCTTACATTCAATGGAATGATTTTTTTCTAATTTTAGATAACCTCACTTTTGTTCCATATTTTCCTTGTTCAGTGTTCACACCTTTAGGAATTAGGTTGCCCAGGCAGAATATGAAGCATTTTCCCTCAAGTTGATGCATTTGCCAAGCACCCTGGGAATGGATGAGGTTGGAGAAAGAAGTTCTGTGTGTGAATGGCCATTCAGCTGGCCCCTATGGACAAAGAGCAGGTGCTGTTCAAAGTGATTATCTCCATCTCTGTTTCATCTCATCGATGTAGGGATCACTGAATTGTAGGTTGGATGTCATGCATATGAAACTCTGCCTCACCTGGAAGGTCTGCTTATGGTCTTAGATAGAAGTGAAGGGGACAAATATTGCACCAACTGCAGTTGCAGCAGGAGGTGCCTAAGGGGATGGAAGAATTAGTTGGGAGGGAAGAATAGATCAGGAGCCATGGCAAAAAGTGGAAAGGGTTAAGAACGGAAGATGTGACCGACAGAGAGATCATGTTGTAGTTGGAAGAAGTGCTGAAGAATGATATGCTGGATGCTGAAGCTGGTGGGGTTAAAGTGAAGCGCAAGGGAACCCTATCCTTGTGGAGGGAGAAGAGCTGAGAGTAGAAGTACTTGGGATGTGGGCGATATAGGTAAGGGCATTATCAATGTCTGCAAGGTGGAGTGGGGAACTATCTTTCTTGAAGAAAGAGGATATTTTGGATGTCCTAAGGCTTCATCCTGGGAGCAGAGTGGCAAAGGCAGTTAAGCTGGGTGAAATGGATTGCTTCCTTAATTGCTTTATTGCTTAATGAAGCCCAGTGTGTGTCAAAGTATGTTTCCATATGATAAAGAGATGTGTGGGTGTACATCCTAGTTTGATATGAGGACCCAAATTACCGCATTCTAATATGTATGAAGCCCAAAGTATTCTGTCCTATGGAACTGGAATTGCACAGAATCTGAATCAGAATTTATTGTCATGAGCATGTCACAAAATTTGTGGTTTTGGGGCAGCATAACAGGTGCAAACATTGCTATAAATTACATATAAAAATAAATAAATTTGTGCAAAAGAAGAGCAAGTGAGTTAGTGTCTGTGGTCCATTGTCCATTCAGAAATCTGATGGCAGATTTTTGTATCACCCACACAGTTTGTCTTCAGGCTCCAAATGATAACAGAGTGAAGAGGACATGGTGATGAGGGTCCTTGAGGATAGAGGCTGATTTCTTAAGATGACCTCGATGGATTGAAGGCTGATGTCCATGATGGCGCTGCCCAAGTTAACAACTCTGTATACTTTTCCTGTCCTGTAACATTGGCACCTCCATACCAGAGAGTGATGCAATGAGTCAGAATGCTCTCCACAGTACACCTGTAGAAATTTGCAAGAGTCTTTGGTGGCCTACCCAATCTCCTCAAACTCCTCATGAAATGTAGCCGCTGGTGAGTCTTCCCTTGATTGCATCGACATGTAGGCCCCAGGACAGATCTTTAGAGATGTTGACACCCAGGAATTTGAATTAACCCTTTCCACTCCTGATCCCTCAATGAGGACTGGTTCATGTTCTCCTGATTCGCCCCGCCCCCCACAAGGTCCACAATCATTTTCTTAGTTGTGCTAAATATGGTCCAGTCCATCAATTCAAAGCAGTCCTGCAGACGTTCCACCACCTCCCTTGACCATCCTTTCACTGCCTTCAGTGCTGTGGTCCTCTGTCTCTACTTGTATGCCGTGGGTAGAAGTACAGTTAGGTGATCATACCTGACAATTTACTGTTGTAGGATGGCTTAGTAGGTGTTGTTCATGGTGGTGCAGCAATATTGGGTCCACTGGTTTTGCAGGTAATGTGTTGGTGATAGTTTGTTCAAGTCTTCTTCAGGTTGGCCTAGTTGAAGTATCCTACAATTATAGGGAAGGCATCAGGGTGTGCTGCCTCATGGCTGTTGATCACAGTGCTCAGCCCCTCTAGTATTAGCATGATGTTAGCCTGGGCTGGAATGTATACAGCAACCAGGATGATGAACTCCCTTTGCAAATAGAATGGACGACTCTTGATTGCCATATGTTCCAGGTCGGGGGAGCAGAATTGGAACAAAACTGGCACGTTTGCGCACATTCAGTCATACTCAGAGAGTTTCCTCATCAACTCCACACATTCTGGAGAATGAAGGCTAGGAATTTGTGTTGGGAAGTAGATTAAGGGTGATCAGTCAGGAGAACATTGGCGGAGTTGACAGGTGCTGTTACAGGTGGTACTCAGGACAGAGTGTATGGGAAGAATAGGAGGTAATATGGTGTCTTGCTGTGCTATGGAACAGCCACCTCTTATCCTCCAAATATTAATTAAGCATCCCAGAATCCTGAAGTAACTGTCTATAGCCTTTATCTATTGGCTGTAATCCTTTTCTACCTCATCAAGGAAAAACTGTAGACAGAAACCTGGATATTTTCAATCTATGCCATAGATATTTCATTTGATCTTGTGAGCTGCCAGTTAGTTTATAAAGGTATTGAAAGTCACAATTACCATTTTGGAAACTCTCTGACTCTCTTTTAGGTGCAGTGCTAGGCAAATATGTTTTACTTCAGGGTGAAATCTTCAGTGATTCCCTGTTGTCCTATCAATTTCCATTATGTTATGTCTGTACTTACCCTTTACAAATCTGCAAATGCTTGCCAAGATCAGGTCTTGCACAATGCAAATTCCCTTGACTCTACACCAAATAAATTATACTTTTAAGTATGCAATCAACGAATTAATGTTCCAATTGGTCTCTTTTGGCAGATCTTAGAAGACCAGAGGCTAACAATTAATTTCCTTTCTTAGAGCACAGCATGTTGGTGATTTGACTATTTAACAGATTCTAACTGAGGTAAGTTGCTGATATATTTATTGCAAGTTGCTTTACATCTGGTAACCCTTGGATGCTCTAATGGTTTGAATTTTAAGTGATACACACTAGGCTTCATTAAGCAATAATGTTTGTTGATTTTAACATGCTAGAGAGAGTGTCTTATAGTTCTAGTCAGGACTCATCAGTGACAAAAGTAAATTTGCTCCAAGCAGCTGCTTTTTAAATGCTACTGCAATGAAATAAGTACTCATTACCAGGTGGACAGAGTACTGGTAGATTATTCAATGGCTTTCTCAAAGTGGCCTTGAAAAAGTGTAATATTCCCACTGACTTGTGGGAATCCCTGGATCACAGCAGCTCAAAATGGAGTAAGAGCATCGGAATGATACAGATAACCTTGAGTCTCTCCATCTAGAGTATTCATTAAAAATTATGGACGGAACACATCAGCTCTCATACTGACCATCCACCTGCCCAGTCAAGCATCTCTTTTGTCAACCATGGCAGAGTCTGTGGATCCCTCATGGGCTTATTGATTTGATGACAGTTTAGTGGTACTAACTGCAGAGCTCAAGAATCACAGCTTACCAGAGAAGAGTCAACTACCAACTGTTTTTTATTTTAAACAATCACGCACCTCATAAAGGGGAATGATGTCAGCGCGCTTCATAAAGGGGAGTGATGCCAGCGCGCTTCATAAAGGGGAGTGATGCCAATGCACTTCATAAAGGGGAGTGATGTCAGCATGCTTCATAAGGGAGAGTGACGTCAGCGCCCTTCATAAGGGAGAGTGATGTCAGCACGCTTCATAAAGGGGAGTGATGTCGGTGTGCTTCATGAAGGGGAAGATGTCAGCGTGCTTCATAAAGGGGAGTGAAATTAGCACGCTGCAGAGTCATTGTTTCTCTGGCAACATGCCTGCAGGGAAGCAATGCGCTCCATCAACCCACATGGGTCATCAAACGTGGGCTTCTACTGGGCAAAGAAGGGGAGTCCGGAACATTCTGTGCCGGCCATTCGGTGTGACGATTCTGCCTGTCCAGCTGTGCGGCCAGTCAGTCACATCAGCATCAACATTTTGAAGTTGCTAAATATTTTGAGTGTGTAATTGAGTGATAGTATTTTTCCAGCATGCTGTGCTTGCAGTTACTGCACTGTGTGGGCTGTTGTATTCCTTAGACGTGAGAGTTTGTATATGATGAGGAGAGTGGTTAAGTGGAGTGATTGAGGGTGGTGTGGGAAAAGGAGGAGAGTGGGGAGAATGAGGAGACTAAGGAGGAATGAGGAGAATCAGGGAATGAAGAGAGTGAGGGATGATGAGACTGATGGGGTATGAGGACAATGATGGGGATTGAGGAGAGTTGGAGGATTATGAGTGAAGGGAATGAGGAGTGGAGAATGATGAGAGATGGGCAGTGAGGAAGATGGAAGGATGATGAGAGTGAGGTAAATAAGGAGACTGAAGGGGAATGAGGGGAATTGAAGAGAATGGGGGATGACGAGAGTGAGGGAGGTGAGGAGTGTAGAAGGGATGAGGAGAATTAAATGAGGAGAGTTGGGTGAATGAAGAGAATGGGATTTATGAGGAGTTCCACTGATTCTTCTCCATGGCCTTGGTATTAGGCATATTATATCCTAAATAAGAAGTAGCAAGATTCAGGGGATTGAAATATAGAAATCATGTGGAGAAAATGAGAACCAGCAGTTGAACATAGAATTATTTATCTAGAATTAACAATGGATTATAGCACCATCAGACTTTGTCCCAACAGTCAAATGTGCTTTTTATCCAATTGTGAAAATGGTCAATTTTAACATACTTGCAGTTGTCCATAGAATGTTACAGCACAGAAAATAGGCCATTTGGTCCTTCTAGTCCATACCGGCCATTATTCCACTAGTCCCAATTTCCGGCTCCCATTCCATAACCCTCCAGACCTCTCCCATTCACGTATCTATCCACTTTATTCTTAAACTTATCGAGCTCGCATTCACCATGTCAGATGGCAGCTTGTTTCACGCTCCCATCACTCTCTGTGTGAAGTTACACATAAACCTTTCCTCTTTCACCCTAAACCAATGTCTTGTCATATCTAGCTCCCCCAATCCAAGTGGAAAAAGCCTACTCACATCCATTCTGTCTATACCTCTAATAATCTTGTAAACCTCTATCAAACTTCCCTCATTTTTCTTTGTTCCAAAGAATAAAGTCCTAACCTGTTTAATCTTTTGCCGTAACTCAGCTCCTGAAGACCTGACAATATCTTCTTTGCACTCTTTCAATCTTATTGATATCTTTCCTGTAATTAGGCGACCAGAATTGCACAATACTCCAAATTTGGCCTCACCAATGTCTTGAAAAGCTTCAACATAACATTCCAACTCCTATACTCAATACTTTGATTTATAAAGGTTAAGATGCCAAAAGCTTTCTTTACAACCCTGTCCACCTGCGACACCACCTTCAAGGAACAATGCACTCCTCAGTGCCCTACCATTTACTGTGTATGTCCTATCTTGGTTTGCTTTTCCAAAATGCAACACCTCACACTTGTCTGCATTAAAATCCATCTGCCATTTAGTGGCCCATTTTTCCAATTGGTCCAGATCCCTCTGCAAGCTTTGAAAATCTTCCTTGATGCCCACATGCCTCCTATCTTTGTGTCATCAGCAAATCTGCTGATCCAATTTACCACATTTTCATCCAGATCATTGAAATAGACAACAAACAACAATGGTTCCAACACAGATTCCTGAGGCACACCACTAATCACAGGCCTCCATTCTGAGAAGCAACCATCCACTACCACCCTCTGTTTTTTCCCATACAGCCTATTTCAAATCCAGTTTACAACCTCGCCATTGATACCTAGTGTCTTAACCTTCTGAATTAACCTTGTCAAAGGCCTTACTAAGGTCCATGTAGACAACACCTATAGCCTTTCCTTCATCTACCTTCTTGTTAACTTTCTTGATTCATTAAACATGACCTACCACTCACAAAGCCATGCTGATTGTCCTTAATAAGCCCATGGCTGTCCAAATACCTATATCTCTCAGAACTCCTTTCAAAAATTTACCTACTACTGATGTTAGGCTCACCAGCATATAATTATCTGATTTATTTTTGGAGGCTTTTTTTAAATAACAGGGCAACATGAGCTATCCTCCAATGCTCCGTCACCTCACCATTTTGAATATATCTTCCAGGGCCCCTGGAATTTCTACACTCCTCCCTAAAGGTCCGAGGGAATATCATGTCAGGCCCAGGGGATTTGTCTACCTTTATTTGCTGTAAGGCATCAAGCACCTCCTCCTCCTTAAACTCCACATATACACGATACTACTGCTTGTTTCCCTTCCTTCCTTATGCACTATGTCAGTTTCCTGAGTAAATACTGATGCAAAAAAAAACAGTTAAAGATCTCCCCCATTTTGTGAGGCTTCACACATAGTTGACCACTGTGATCATCAAGGGAAGAAAATTTGTCCCTTACTATCCTTTTACTCTTAATATACTTGTAGAAACCCTTTGGAATTACCTTCACCTTATCTGCCAAATCAACCTCATGTCTTCTTTTTGCCTTCCTGATTTCCTTCTTAAGTATTTCCTTACATTTTCTATGCTTTCCTTCTTAAGTATTTCCTTACATTTTCTGTTTTCCTTCAGTATTTCCTTACATTTTCTATGCTTTTCTCGTACCTCATTTGGTCCTTGTTTCCTATACCTGTTATACACCTCTCTCTTCTTCTTAACCACATTGCCAATATCTCTTGAAAACCAAGGTTCCCTATGCCTATTAACTTTGCCTTTAATCCTGACAGGAACATGCAAACTCCACACCCTCAAAATTTTGCCATTGAAGGCCTTCCACTTACTGGATGCATCTAGATCCTTTCTAATTTCTACAAAATTGACCTTTCTCCAATTTAGAATCTCAACTCAAGGACCAGACCTATCCATATCCATAATCAACTTGAAACTAATGACTTTATGGTCACTTGATCCAAAATGTTCACCTACACATATTTCTGTCACCTGACTTGCCTGATTCCCTAATAGAAGATCAAGTTTTGCATCCTTTCTTGTTGGCACCTCTATATATTTGTTTAGAAAACTTTCCTGAACATATTTGACAGACTCCAAGCCATCCAGTTAATATGTGGAAAGTTAAAAATCTCCTAATATCACATCTTTCTTTTGTTTACATTAGTCTTCTATCTCTCTACAACCCTATCAGTGTCACATCTTTCCTGTTCCTCAGCTCCACCCATGTGGCCTCTCTAAATGACCCTTCTGAGGTGTGATATCTTCCCTGACTAGCAATGCCATTTCTCACCCTTTCATCCCTCTCCTCTATCATATCTGAAACAACAGATCCCCAGAATATTGAGCCAGTCCTGCCCCTCCTGCAACCAAGTCTCACTAATAGCAATAATGTCATAATCCCACATTCCAATCCACGCCCTAAGTTCATCTGCCTGATGAATAGTACTACTTGCGTTGAAATAGATGCAGCTGAGAACATTTCCATCACATACAAACCTCTGATTTCTCTCTATACAAAAAGTCCTCACATGATCCTTATTCTCCTCCTCCTCACTATCTGCTTTAACTCTCTAGTTCCCCTCCCTCTGCAAATCTAGTTTAAACCACCCGAAGCAGCACTAGCAAACCTACCTGCAAGGATGTTAGTTCCCTCCAGTTCAGGTACAAACCATCCCATTAGAACAGGTTCAACCTTCCCTGCAACACAGCCCAATTGTCCAAAAACATGAAGCCCTCCCTCCTGCACGCTCTCCTTAGCAACGTATTTAGCTGCATTATCTTCCTATTTCTAGCCTCACTAGCATGTGGCACGGGTGGCACTCCTGAGATCGCAACTCTGGAGGTCCGGTCTTTCAACTTTGCACCTAACTCCCTAAAATCCTTGTAGGACCTCCTCATCCATCCTTCCCACGTAATTGGTCCCTACATGGACCATGACTCTGGCTGCTCACCCTCCCTCTTGAGAATAGGGAGAATTCGATCTGAGATATTGCAAACCCTGGCACCAGGGAAGCAACAGACCATCTGGGATTCTCGATCTCTCCCACAGAATTTCTTATCTGTCCCCTTAACTATCGATTCCTCTATCACTATGTTTTCTTCATTTCTCTCCTTCCTTTCTGAGCTGAGGGTCCAGTCTCAGTGGCATCTGAGCTAGAGTTGTGTGGATACAAATAAGAAAACCTCCCACATTCAGTGGTTGGAACTCGATCAGGAATTTCCTGGGCTGCAGATGCTCCATCACATTTGTTTTTTTGAGGATCCCATTGTAGTAACAGAATCATGAAAATCACAGTCCAGCTGGAATGTTACAGAAGAGCCCGAGATTAATTTCCAAGTTTTTCTTCTGTCATATACTTGTGCTAAGTCATAAATCACCTTCTTCAGTTCCCCACACAAATTGACCTCATTAAATCTGTCAGGAAGACAAAAGGAATTTCTTGTGTAATGAGAAAGTAACCCCTCTGGCAGTCAAGCTCAAATGAGAAATGAGCCTGCCTTTCAAAATATTCTAATTTGAGCTTTGCTTGCAGTGGTTATATTGATACTCAAATGCTCCATTTAATACTCCATATTCAAAACATAGAGAATGTCATGAGACTCTTGACACGTTAATCCCTGTGGGGGTGGGGAGGAGGTGTAAGCTTCACAAAAGTTTGAGAAGTCTCAGAGGATCTTTTAATTATAACACTAAAAGTGTGTCTGGTCCTTCTACCATTATTATAAGGTTGAAAAGATAGGTAGAGGAAGCAGATTGTTGTTGGTGAATTCTTTGTAAGTAGGCTGCTTTGAATTAAAAGAATATTACTCCCCAAATCCTGTGAGAGGGTGGATACAGTGTTCCTGGACAACACTGTGGAACATTTATTGGTCTCTGCTCGAAGGTCAGGACAATGCATGTCCTTTAGGAGTTCCGCTGACTTCCAAAATAAAATATGGATTTCAAGATGTACATTCAAACATCCAAGGAATAAAGTTATGTGTTCATACCTAATGACCAGAATTTAGACGAAGCAATCTTGTGCCAAATTGCTGTTAGAGATTCTATGATTTCTTTCAGAAAAATTGCCCACTTCCATTTCTGTAACATAATTTGCCTCTGAATGACATTCAATTTGCTTCTTAACTGTGTAATCTCCACACGAAGACTCTGACCTGCCTTGGATCTAACACCCTGCTTCCTTATACATGCATTGCGCTTTTACATTGCTTCTATGATGAATTTTGGGATGATGTTCTTGGTGAAGAGTGATAGCAATCCTGTTACAAATTCCTGCTACCTTTTCACTAATTGCAGCCTTGCAAAAGCTGTCCCACAATTGTACTTCTCTTTCTTTCAGTGACAGTGGCTGAATGTTTAATACACGACTGTTTAACTATGTGTTAATTTCCTGCATGTGTCAATGTTCATGGATAAAGCATTAATACAGGTTAATAGTATTTGAGATTTTGTAAATTAGGTTGTGGGGAATAAAATGTTAACAAATGTGTATTAAACATTGGATAAGTCACAGTTTTAAAATAAAAATGTAAAGGTAAAGGTTCCATTATTGTTATGTAATACTACATTTAGAATGTAACTTGCATGAAATTCTTTAACTTTTGTCTACTGTAAGGCAGACAGAGAGTCACCACTTTGTCCAGTGCCCTTCACAGAAACTTACAGCACCGGTGTTCCAACGTTAACTACTTTTAGGACAATTTCATTTTCTAGTTCCTTTTTTTAACTGACATGTTTGATAGAAAATAATTTTTGATGTTCATTATATTTTTGTCTTACAATGTGTCTAATATTCCCTGATCTTATTCTTAACCTTTTGCTTTATTTTCTCATATCTTCCTTTTTTTTAAAACCTGTTGGGCTTTCTTCAACCTGTATCCGAGAGGGAGAAAAATGTAAAAATAAGTTAATCTGCTCTCTGAGTGTGCTCCCCCATTCAACAAGATCACGCTGATCTAATCTTGACCTTAACACCATGTTCAGATTCTTTCCTCATATTCCCCCTTGACTCCCTTCATCATCAAGAACATCCATGTGTTGATGTCAACTGAACAATTAAAAAATAAGTATGGAATTCTTAAAAACACAATCTTCTGCTATTTTCAAATAAGAGTGTATCTAAGGGATAAATTGCGCCTGACAATGTTTTTACCAAACTGTAGTGATGTGGAGACTGATTTGAAAGGGAAATACAAAGAAATTTACTTCAGCAATGTATCTCTTACTTCAAATGGGAACCTATAAACAAGGGGTTCATAAGTCCAGTCAGAGATAGGAATCAGACTTAAATGTAAGAATAGATGAGGAAACCTGGTCTGAACTATGTCGGGATAGTATGACTAATAGGATAAATGTTTGATATAGATTAGTACTATATAATTGTGCAGCAATTATAACTCACCCCACAGAAATTAAATAAATTAAATTGAGACTTTCAGACCAATGTTTTAGATGTGGAGAAGAGGTAGGAACTTTTTTACATTCAACCTGGTTATGTTCTAAAATGAGACCTTTTTGGGTTGACCTCAAATTTTTTTTAGAAAGATTACAGAAATTAAATTTCCACAAAACCCAGAATTATTCTTACTGGGTAAAATTACAGGAAAAAGACCTAAAATGAAACAATCCAAATATCAAATAGAATTTGTTAAAATTGCATTGGGAGTGGCCAGAAAATGTATAACATGGAAGTCTGATTCACATCTTGGTATGGCATGTTGGAATGCAGAAATACATAGTTATATTCCCCTTGAGAAAATTACCTATAACTGAAAAAATAAGTATGACATATTTTTTCAAGCTTGGCATCCATATTTACAATTTTCAGATGTAAATCTTTAATTGTTTTCTGCCCAACTCTCAAGACCTGTGTTGATCTTCTCCAAAGAAAATTAAATAGAATGTCAATTTATGGTCCGTGGAGTGTGCGGCACTTTTCAGCAATACTTTCTGCTTTCTTTTCCTTCTTTTCTTTTTCTTTATCTTTTTCTCCTTTTCTTGCTTTTTTTAATATCTACTCTTTGGGCTTTTTTCTTGAGTGGGTGGGGGTTGGGGCATAAACACCAGGAAGTAAATACTGGAGTTACATTTGTACATGTAATTTTTAATTTTGTAATTGATTGCATGTATGGTCAAAAGTTTTAAATGAACTATTTAAAAAGGCATCCATGTGAATTCCAAGTGAAAAGGAGAAGCTTTCAGAGTCAAGCTGTAGCCACACAGAGGATTGTCATTGTAGTATCATGGCATCTGGAGCCACATATAAGGCTGTGAGATAGGAACATACCAGTGTGGATTATTTTACAGAGGTATGTCACAATTGGCATTAATGCATCTTTTGATTTTCTACTGTGACAAAATATTCTGTTGAAAAGTGTTTGAATTTGGTGCTAATTATATGCTGAATGCTGCAAAGTGAAGTGACGCTGATATGGCAAAACTTCGCTATTTTATGCTCATGTATTTATTATTGCCTATCATCTTTAACTGTATTGATCTGCTTCACTTACACATACACGTTGTTGGGAAACTCTAAGGAACTCTCTTTGTACAGTATAATTATTCTTTTTGGTTCTGGGTGGAGTATATGATTCACCATTTTATTATTTTGACTATACAATTATTATGATCATTATAGAATTATATCATTCTATCAGTTACTGGGACTGAATACCAGTAACATGTTATAAGGAGAGAAAAACGGAAGACTGCAGATACCATGATTTCAGTAAAACACACACAGTAAATGCAGGAAGAAGTTAGCTAGTCTTGTAGCATCCGTAGGAGGTAAAGATTTTTTAGCGACGTTTCAGGCCTGACCCCCTTCTTCAAGGTATAAGCCAAAAGTAGGCAGGCCTGTATCAATTGCCATTGAGTTACTGAACCTCCAGCATTCTTTCCACTCACCAACCATTCTTTAGGTCAGCCATTTTAAGTGGAGCCCACACAAGCCTCAACACATTTAAGAGGGCCATAGACTGAAATCATAAAGTATTTTTATATAGTTGATATGAGAGAAGTACAGAAGAAACCAACTAATCTTGACTGATTTTGAGCAGAGTCCTTATGGCTGCTTTATGTCATGGGTTTTTGGCTGAACCTTTGCCTTCACGTTCCTGTCGAGCTGTTTTTTTTCCTTTGGGACATGGTGGAGAAACTTAAAAATGCATTTTATTTGCAGCTCGTTCTCAGTCTTGGCTCTTTCTGGAGAGGATAGTTGTTAATTATGATGGAGTTCAGGGTTCTTTTGTGATGAAAATCCAAGGAGTACTGATCATCAAGTGGCTGATAGTTGGTGTTGCCTGTGGAATTAGTAGCCGCTGGTGAATATGCAATAGAGAAGACCGCAGAGCCCACCTCACTGTCAAAAGACAAAGGAGGAAAAACCCAACACCCAACCCCAACCAACCAATTTTCCCTTGCAACCGCTGCAACCGTGTCTGCCTGTGCCGCAGTACGAGCCTGCAGCTGACGTGGTCATTACCCCTCCATAAATCTTCATCTGCGAAGCCAAGCCAAAGAAAAAAAAATTGCTTTAAAAAAGCTGATTCATCTGCACTTCACATGGACAGTGAATTAACTGGTCCGAGCACGAATATGCTAATTCATGAAAGCTTTAACTTTCTGGACAGTCCGCCTTATTAGGAAACAACGCAATGTTATGAATTTTCCAATTCAAATAATCCTTACCCCATGTTCTCTTCCTCCTTCTGATCCACCTCCAGTCCTCCCAGTTTAGTCTGCATTGCCAGGCCACTCTTCAGATCCCATCACCCATTTTCACCTTTTCCCACATTTGGTTCCATTCTCCTAACTGCTTTCCTGGGTAAAGAGATACTAACTGCTCCTATGAATAAGCATCTTATTTTTAGGGAACTGACTAAAACTGCTGGAGATCTGGATGTAACCAGTAGTATCCCCTTTTGACCTGGCCTGGATGTGCTTTGTATTTGTTTTTTCAAACCTTAGTTTGTGGTGGGTGAGAATCACTTAAATTGAATATCTTCAAGAAGTAATTGAAAATGAAAAAAAAAAATCACCTGCAGGCTTAGAAAATCTCAGGACAAAATATAATTATTTCTGCCTTAGACCATTTCCTCCTGATCTCAGTAAGGACATGCGTCAGTTTAGTTTTAAAAAAATTACCTGCCCCCTGCAAGCAGCTTAATCCTGATCGATTGACTGTCAATCTCTGTCTAATAATTGAATATTCAACATCAAAATTGTGGGATTTAGCTTTACTATACGTGGGTGAGAGATGTATTTCAATGACAGGAAACCTGTTTTACTGTCAGCTACTGTTTTGGCCTTTTTATAGTGGAAAGCAAGAGAATGAATGTAAAGGGAGATATACTCCGACATTACAATCCTTCAGTCTCGCCAAACGAACACAGCTCAGCGCGGACATTGGCGACTTCAGGGGTTTCTACGAGGCTCTAAAGGCTGTGTACGGCCCCTCACCCCAAGTCCAAAGCCCGCTGCGCAGCTCAGATGGCAAAGTCCTCCTCAGCGACAAGATCTCCATCCTCAACCGATGGTCAGAACACTTCCAATCTCTTTTCAGTGCCAACCGCTCAGTCCAAGATTCCGCCCTGCTCCAGCTCCCTCAACAGCCCCTAAGGCTAGAGCTGGATGAGGTTCCCACCCTGGATGAGACATATAAGGCAATCGAACAACTGAAAAGTGGCAAAGCAGCAGGTTTGGATGGAATCCCCCCAGAAGTCTGGAAGGCTGGCGGCAAAACTCTGCATGCCAAACTGCATGAGTTTTTCAAGCTTTGTTGGGACAAAGGTAAACTGCCTCAGGATCTTCGTGATGCCACCATCATCACCCTGTACAAAAACAAAGACGAGAAATCAGACTGCTAAAACTACAGGGGAATCACTTTGCTCTCCATTGCAGGCAAAATCTTCGCTAGGATTCTACTAAATAGAATAATACCTAGTGTCGCCGAGAATATTCTCCCAGAATCGCAGTGCGGCTTTCGCGCAAACAGAGGAACCACTGACATGGTCTTTGCCCTCAGACAGCTCCAAGAAAAGTGCAGAGAACAAAACAAAGGACTCTACATCACCTTTGTTGACCTCACCAAAGCCTTCGACACCGTGAGCAGGAAAGGGCTTTGGCAAATACTAGAGCACATCGGATGTCCCCCAAAGTTCCTCAACATGATTATCCAACTGCACGAAAACCAACAAGGTCGGGTCAGATACAGCAATGAGCTCTCTGAACCCTTCTCCATTAACAATGGCGTGAAGCAAGGCTGTGTTCTCGCACCAACCCTCTTTTCAATCTTCTTCAGCATGATGCTGAACCAAGCCATGAAAGACCCCAACAATGAAGATGCTGTTTACATCCGGTACCGCACGGATGGCAGTCTCTTCAATCTGAGGCGCCTGCAAGCTCACACCAAGACACAAGAGAAACTTGTCCGTGAACTACTCTTTGCAGATGATGCCGCTTTAGTTGCCCATACAGAGCCAGCTCTTCAGCGCTTGACATCCTGCTTTGCGGAAACTGCCAAAATGTTTGGCCTGGAAGTCAGCCTGAAGAAAACTGAGGTCCTCCATCAGCCAGCTCCCCACCATGACTACCAGCCCCCCCACATCTCCATCGGGCACACAAAACTCAAAACGGTCAACCAGTTTACCTATCTCGGCTGCACCATTTCATCAGATGCAAGGATCGACAATGAGATAGACAACAGACTCGCCAAGGCAAATAGCGCCTTTGGAAGACTACACAAAAGAGTCTGGAAAAACAACCAACTGAAAAACCTCACAAAGATAAGCGTATACAGAGCCGTTGTCATACCCACACTCCTGTTCGGCTCCGAATCATGGGTCCTCTACCGGCACCACCTACGGCTCCTAGAACGCTTCCACCAGCGATGTCTCCGCTCCATCCTCAACATCCATTGGAGCGCTTACACCCCTAACGTCGAAGTACTCGAGATTGCAGAGGTCGACAGCATCGGGTCCACGCTGCTGAAGATCCAGCTGCGCTGGATGGGTCACGTCTCCAGAATGGAGGACCATCGCCTTCCCAAGATCGTGTTATATGGCGAGCTCTCCACTGGCCACCGTGACAGAGGTGCACCAAAGAAAAGGTACAAGGACTGCCTAAAGAAATCTCTTGGTGCCTGCCACATTGACCACCGCCAGTGGGCTGATAACGCCTCAAACCGTGCATCTTGGCGCCTCACAGTTTGGCGGGCAGCAACCTCCTTTGAAGAAGACCGCAGAGCCCACCTCACTGACAAAAGGCAAAGGAGGAAAAACCCAACACCCAACCCCAACCAACCAATTTTCCCTTGCAACCGCTGCAATCGTGTCTGCCTGTCCCGCATCGGACTTGTCAGCCACAAACGAGCCTGCAGCTGACGTGGACATTATCCCTCAATAAATCTTCGTCCGCGAAGCCAAGCCAAAGAAAGACAATCCTTCAGTGGATTCAGCAGGTGAACTCCGATCTGTCTAGAGCAGTGATTCCCAAACTGGGTGCTGCTGCCCTCCTTGGGGGCAGTGGAAAGATCCAAGGGGGTAGTGAGGAGAAAGAGAGCAGTCAGGGGCGGTGAGGAGAAAGGGAGCAGTTGGGGGGCAGTGAGGAGAAAGGGGGCAGTCAAGAGGTGGTGAGGAGAAAGGGGGTGATGAATGTTTGTTTTTTTGATGATGTGCCACATTCACATATGCAGAGCCAAGGCTCCAAGTTTTGTAAGAATTTCAAATTATCTTCAGGTTGTAATGTACATTTAAATTGGATATGACCCCCATATTTTTGACCTCAAACACCTGCCCATTGAGCTCCCGATGACTGATCTTTGTCCCACCGCCCATCCATAGAGCTCCTGACAGCCAGATAGTGGATCCTCTCTCTGGCCACCCACCCATCCAGCACCCGATGGCTGATCCTAGCCCTGACCACCCACCCATTGAACTCCCAACGGCTGATCCTTCCCCCGGATACTTGCCCATCAAGCTCCTAATGGCCCAAAGACAATGTAGTTAATGAGATGTAAATTTACCTTTTCATGTTGCTAAATAAATTGGTTTACGAGAGGTTTTATTTGTGAAATACGTACACTTGTAAATAGTTTTAGATTAGATGTTGTACGAAATTTGTGCTAGACCTAGTACCAAGAAAGAGGTGGGTGTTTGTTGTATGTGAGTCTGTGAGGTGGGGGGGGGGCCTAGGGATGTGGCCTGAGAGCAAAGCAAAGGGGCAGGCTGATGATGTGGCGATGATGTCATCAGCTTGTGACCCAGGAGTGCAATTTATAAGATCCCATAAGCGCACTCGACAGTGAATCCACCACGAGTTCAGGTACGTTCATATTAGCGGGCTAAGGATAAAGCACTCTTACCTGCTCTTTGGTCGCCATTTCAGGGATATGCTGCTTTCCCTTCTCGGTGCATATGTTTGACGTTACGGCGATGGGCAGCGATATTGCAACATTTGCCCCGCCTCCCTCAGCTCTGGAAGACAGATTCTGACGCTGAAGGCAACGCTGGATCAGCCTTATAGGCCTTCTCCATAAAAGGTAAATTCACCTTTTTTTTGTTGAGCCAGCTTTAATACACAGTTGCACCAGAAAAAAGGCTTATGATACAGCTGACTTGCTTTTGACCACTTTATTACTCTAGTCAAGAATCAGGGATATTGATAGAGAAGAAAAACAATGTTCTGAAAAAGTAAATGTGCAAACAGCATGGAGTAATAAGGCATAACAATACTAGTGATTTGCATAATATATACATTTCCTTTTAAATATAAAACTGAAAATTAGTAGTTTTTACTGATTTTGATCTCAGCAAATTAAATTCGATGGGTTATTTTTAGTTAACAGCACTAATCATATTAAGAAAATGTGTTTCACAACAGATGGCTGCAATCCCGTTATTGTCAGCTGAGCTTTGTGATTAAACTGATGCCATTTTCCACTTCCAATGGTTTTTATATGAAGTGCTTGTAGAATACTTCCTAAATCCAATCATTAAATAAAAAAATAAATACCAATTGTTTTGCAAGCAAAGGGTAGTAGAAATCTGGAACACGATTCAACAGTAGGCTTTGGTTTAGACCATGGCCATTGGATGAAATGAAGCTTTCAAGAGAGATGTCAGGCAAAGTTATAACAAGTCATAGAAGGAAATAGAGTTACTGAATGCATCAAAACAAGTCTGTATCGCCAAGGAGCAAGGTACACGTCATCTCTTCATCCTCAGCTTATGTCAGCCATAGTTAGAGCATCAACCATGATTTCATTCAAATTGGTTCATTTGCCTTCATTTCAACGATGATCAATATTTTTAAGTTTTGAGCATTCTGTAAAATAGGTGGCAAGTTGGGCTGGAACCCTCTGATGCTGCAAAATAGTTGGGAGAGGGTAAACACCTGAACACATAGGCTGCCACCTTGGTATTCTGCAGTTATCTTATCATTTGGTACATCAGTGATTCTAATTATGCCTTGATTTTAATCACTGTATTCCATCTGGCCTGGCAGATATCAGAGTACCTGGAATGTTGTAATAAAAAGAACTGCCACTCTCCTCTCCAATCCCAGTTGAATTGACTTTTAAATTCCAAGTTTCAAGCATACCAAGGCCAAGTCTTTGCATCACTTTTGCAGATAATTTTTCAAGAAGGAAGTTCTAATGATAGTCAAAGGAATACATGGATTTTAGTAACTGGTTCTTCTGAAATGTACAACTTAAGGTCTTTCATCTCATCAGAATCAGAATTATCACCATGATCATATCACAATAGTTGTTGTTTTGTGGGAGCATTTGTGGTGAAAAATTGCTATAAATTTCATTCAGAAAATAAAGAAAAGAAGAGGACAGCGTCTATAGTTCATTGTCCATTCAAAAATCTGATGGTCAAGGGGAAAAAACTGTCCTTGTAGCGTTGGGTGTTTGTCTTCAGGCTCTTATACCGCATTCTTGATGGTAGTATAACTGTGAAGAGGACATAGCCTGGGTAAAAGGTAAAAAGATAAAGTTTCCATTATTATCACGTAATACATTTAGAATATAACATACATGAAATTCTTTAACTTTTGTCTACTGTAAGGGAGGCAAGGAGACGCCACTTTGTCCAGCATCCCTCTCAGAAACCTACAGCACCTGGTGTTCCTAGGCGGTCTCTCCTCCAAATACTGACCAGTCCCCTGCTTAGTTTCCAAGATCAGACATATTCAGGCTATTGGGTGGTGAAAGTTCTCGAGGATGGAGGCTGCTTTCTTGGAGATGACCTCCATGGGTTGAAGACTGATGCCCATGATGGGTCGAGCTGATTTTACCTGTAACCTTTTCCTGTCCTATGCATTGGCATCTCTATACCAGGCAATGATGCAACCAGTCAGAATGTGCTCTATGGTGCACCTGTAGAAATCTTCAAGGGTCTTTGGTGAGATAACAAATCTCAAACTCCTCACGAAATATAGCTTGCCAAATTTCTCCTTGTAAATGTATGCTTTTCTTCAATAAATACTCTAATTGCCTCGCTAAATTTAAATTGTTGGTCTAAAAGGATCTTCATGGAAATGATGGATCCTCTAATCCTACAAACCACTGTACACATAGAACATAGAACATTACAGCACAGTACAGGCCCTTTGGCCTGAGATGTTGAGCTGACCTATATATACCTAAAAAAGCCAAAACCCTCCCTACCTCAAAACCTTCTATTTTTCTTTCACCCATGTGCCTGTCTAAGAGTCTCCGAAATGCCCCTATTGTTCCGGCCTCTACCACCACCCCTGGCAATGCATTGCGGGCACTCATAACTCTCTGTGTAAAAAAAATATTGCCTCTGATGTCTCCCCTCAACCTTCCTCTCTTCACTTTGTACAGATGCCCTCTGGTGTTTGCCACTCCTGCCCCAGGAAAAAAGATGCAGCTGTCTACTTTATATATGCCTCTCATAATCTTGTAGAGTTCTATTAAGTTACCGCTCATCCTTCTTCAATCCATCCTTGAATCTCAAGAACTAAATTTTATGATTTTTGGCATATGAAACACAATGATTGTGTTCTGAGTTAATGTTCTTATAGTAATGATTTTAAACAAAAATACAATTTCCTTAGAGTTATACAATATTGGAACAGGCCCTTTGTCCTTGCTGATAATGTAATTTACCTGAGCTCATCTCATTTGTCTTTGTTTGGCCCATATCCCCCTCAACAATTCCATTCCAAATGTCTTTTAAACTTTGCAATTGTATCTGTTCCCTACCACCTCCCCTGTCAATTAATTTTTCTCCATCACTCTGTGTGAAAAAACTTTCTCCTTAGGACCCCATTAATTTCTTCAGATTCACAATCTAAATCTATGGCCTATAGTTTTAGACTCCACAGTCCTCTTGATAATACAGTACCAGCATATATCTTTATAGTCACCCCTCAACCTCCTGGGCTTCAGGATAAAAGCTTCAGCCCAAATGTCTCTTCATATTTCTCAAGGCCTCCAGTCCCAGTAAACAACCTTGTGAATCCTTGCTGCCCTCTTTTGTGCTAACTATATAAAATCAACTGTTCATCAAGATCAATCATTTATGTCTTGTACTTTTATTAAAAATGCATCATTTTGATAAAACTGATTTATCTAATAATATGAGACAAAGAAACTACAACGTTAAAATGAAAGATTGTGATAAATCTATTGCCGTAAAAATATGAAACATCTAAAGCAGAGTAAATTACTTAATTTTGTGTCCTGTTTCTTGGGTGCATATTGTAGACAGAAGAAACAATGAAAATACCACAAATTGTAGTCACTTTTTGGTCTGGAGGAAAGAGTTCCAAGTATTCAGTGCTGGGACCACTACTGTTTTTAACATTTATTAATCATTTGGATGAGTGCACATGAAAACATATTAAAATGTAACCCGTAAACATTAATTAAATTAAGAAGTCATGCTGGTTAAGTACATTTTTTTTGTATTAAGAATTAAAAATCATATAATAAATGCAGTCACAATTAATTTTTCACATAAAGGTGTGAAGGTGTGTGTTGTTGAAAAAGTACAAGTATTAGAGTCCTAGTTAATGCTTTGGCACATAACAGTTAGTGTAATCTGAGAAACTTCAGTACCTTTAGTCAAGACATCTTCGATTATTCACTCCAAGATGATTTGAAACAAAGCGTCATGATCTCCTGTAAACATGTCAATGTGGTAACATTACTTGAAATTGTTATAAATTAAAGCATGTTAAATGTTCATTGAGCTGCTGAATTATGTATTCAACTGTTGCCACTGGCAACAGAACACTGTAATTTATTGCGAGTACTTTGTGCTCACTATTAATGTTTGTGATTGGTAATGGAACAAGCATTATTCAGGTAATTATACAGATGTATTGGAACTAATTTCAAAATTTTATTCCTTAATCATTTATTATAATAAAAATGAATTTGCAATGAAAATTGTGTTTTCATAACTGTACTGTAAATACAATATTGACTTTATGGTGGAAATGACTTGTCTCTCCAAACCATTGTCAGTGATTTTGCGAGCTTGGTGATTTGTCATTTTGCACTCTGCTTTGATTCTTTCCGTTTGGGATAATTCAAAAAATCTTTGTTCCCATAACCAGTTCTATACAGGAAAGAAGAATTAATGTTCTCCTAATGCCTTTGCAATGAAGCTTAGGAAATGTGGCAGAGCTTGTGTACAACAAGCCCCTGTGAACAGCAATAATTGGGTGAGCTGTGTAAAGATGTTGGCTTCAAGATAAAGCCTGTATGGAGCTGTTAGACATTGGACTGGGCAGTAGAACCCACGGAGGAGCACTGTGTCTCCACTCCCCGCTATCCATGGGTCCATACTAGCGACAGCATTGCCTTTTCAATACCTCCGGAAGCGCAGCCATTTTTTTTAGAGAAAGTATATTAGCTGAGATGATGTTCCCTTATCTTTATCTTTGATGTTTGACTATTGATCTAATCCAGTGGTTTTCAAACCTTTTCTTTCTGCTCACATACCACCTTAAATCTTCTTCTTTGGCTTGGCTTCGCGGACGAAGATTTATGGAGGGGGTAAAAAAGTCCACGTCAGCTGCAGGCTCGTTTGTGGCTGACCAGTCCGATGCGGGACAGGCAGACACGATTGCAGCGGTTGCAAGGGAAAATTGGTTGGTTGGGGTTGGGTGTTGGGTTTTTCCTCCTTTGCCTTTTGTCAGTGAGGTGGGCTCTGCGGTCTTCTTCAAAGGAGGCTGCTGCCCGCCAAACTGTGAGGCGCCAAGATGCACGGTTTGAGGCGTTATCAGCCCACTGGCGGTGGTCAATGTGGCAGGCACCAAGAGATTTCTTTAGGCAGTCCTTGTACCTTTTCTTTGGTGCACCTCTGTCACGGTGGCCAGTGGAGAGCTCGCCATATAATACGATCTTGGGAAGGCGATGGTCCTCCATTCTGGAGACGTGACCCATCCAGCGCAGCTGGATCTTCAGCAGCGTGGACTCGATGCTGTCGACCTCTGCCATCTCGAGTACCTCGACGTTAGGGGTGTGAGCGCTCCAATGGATGTTGAGGATGGAGCGGAGACAACGCTGGTGGAAGCGTTCTAGGAGCCGTAGGTGGTGCCGGTAGAGGACCCATGATTCGGAGCCGAACAGGAGTGTGGGTATGACAACGGCTCTGTATACGCTTATCTTTGTGAGGTTTTTCAGTTGGTTGTTTTTCCAGACTCTTTTGTGTAGTCTTCCAAAGGCGCTATTTGCCTTGGCGAGTCTGTTGTCTATCTCATTGTCGATCCTTGCATCTGATGAAATGGTGCAGCCGAGATAGGTAAACTGGTTGACCGTTTTGAGTTTTGTGTGCCCGATGGAGATGTGGGGGGGCTGGTAGTCATGGTGGGGAGCTGGCTGATGGAGGACCTCAGTTTTCTTCAGGCTGACTTCCAGGCCAAACATTTTGGCAGTTTCCGCAAAGCAGGACGTCAAGCGCTGAAGAGCTGGCTCTGAATGGGCAACTAAAGCGGCATCATCTGCAAAGAGTAGTTCACGGACAAGTTTCTCTTGTGTCTTGGTGTGAGCTTGCAGGCGCCTCAGATTGAAGAGACTGCCATCCGTGCGGTACCGGATGTAAACAGCGTCTTCATTGTTGGGGTCTTTCATGGCTTGGTTCAGCATCATGCTGAAGAAGATTGAAAAGAGGGTTGGTTAAATAATCCCTTACTAATCACAAAGCCCCTACTTAAGATGATGTGGGAGTGATCTAATCCATTCTTTATCTTTGCCTTGTAAGTTTATGAATTTTTCCTCTGTTAGCATCTGCTTTTGTTCCACTTGTTAGAAAAAGGAATTAATATTTTGCATTAAATTTTGGACTTAAACAGCTCTCATCCTGAAGCAGGATATAATGTCACACTTTGCTTTAGTGAGAAAGCAAAAATCTCTTGCTGCATTATTACAGGACATCACCAATTGATTTGTTATATGGAAACAGCCATGATAAGTAGGGCTGGAAAAGAAGTAAAAGACAGTGGAATCTCTTATCATTAGTTATTTCTGAAAATAAAAAAAATAAATTCTTGACTTTGATGGGAAAGTGTTAACTGTGGATGCTATACACTGCTATCTTTAGGGTAAAAACTCAAGGAATAATCAGATGTGATATGCCCACAGTAGTCAGACTCCCATCCTCAATTTAGAGTCATAGAGTTTTACAGCACAGAAATAGGCTCTTCGGCCCAAATTAATCATGCCAATCAAGTTGTCTCCCCAAGCTAGTCCCATTTGCTTGAGTTTGGCCTATGTCCCTCTGAACCCTGTGCATTTTAAACATTGCAATTGCTTCTCTTAAAATCTGCACGTGTGCTCACCTTTAATAGCCATGGAGCAGAGCCTGCTCTTGGACTTATTTACCATTGGATAATGACCTTGTTCTGTGAATTTTATTATAATACTGATGTGCACTATCTACCCCTTGTTAGAAGAAACCGTATACAGGCAACTTCCATTGTACAACATGAATTTTGGGACCTGGAATGCAAGGACCCTCATGGATAGTCCCAGCAGTGACTGATCTGAACATCAGTCTAATATCACAGGTCAGGAATTTTGATACTTCGACATTGGCAATGCTGCACCAAATTAATCAACTCAGTTAGGAGACAACCAATACAATATTCTTCTTCTGGAGAAGCAAATCAAAAGAATCATGAAGTGTGCTTCACCATCAAGAACGTTGGTTTAATATTGGCCTGGTTCCTCACTGATTCTAAAGTTTAAAGTTCAGATTTATTGTGGGTGTACATACAAGACATCAGATACAACCCTGGGATTCTTTTTCCTGCAGAATTAGTGAATTCTTAATGACCATTCTGCTGATTCTAAAATGGAACCAGTGTTATTGGTCATCATTAAAACTTTGGATGAAATCAAGAATGATTTCTATTCCATACTTCATAACACCCATCTCCGCATCCGAGAGACATTGATCCTTCTGGGTGACATCGTTGCCAGAGAGAGATGGGACGCAACCCTTTGACAAAGGATTCTGCGATCACTTATTACACTACTTTGTAAGATAATAATTTACGCTATAGCATATCTAAAATAATTTGCTGTTCACTTACAGTTGCACATAAGAATATATTGGAGCCCATCTTTTGACTCTTAGTCTCTTGTGGGATATGATATCAAAGTTGTTTGGCATTTTGGATTAAAATGTGCATTTGGTTTCTAGTTTGAAAAATGTAGTCACATCCTTAAGAAGGTAAAACATTTTAGATGGATGGATCTTTTATTTATAAATCAGTGTCAAAGTTAAGTGAACATATTTAGCTTTAAGAGATAGTCTTGATTTGTGTCCTTTTATAGTGCAGTACATTGGCTAAATTTAACTGCTCTATAATTTTTAAGGTTGTTTTAGTCTTTCTAAAAATAAATACAATATCAATCACTTTCCAGATCTTACTGAACAGTTGTGTATATTTCTTTTGAAACTTCCCTGTTATGTTTTTTTTAAAATTAATGAGACAAATATTGCGGTATAAATTGGGTGGCACAGACTCATGGGCCAAAATGGCCTGTTATCGGGCTGTATGATAAAATTTATATAAAAAACTTAAAAAGTGCATAAAATCAAAAACCAGTGCCCTTTCTAGTCAAAGTCTGCAAGTTTTTAATAATATACTTTCTTCATTAAGTCAACAGAAGTAATTTAGATAGTCTTTTAGCATTTATTATTCAGGATGTTTTCATCTTGGACTTGCACGAAATACTTAATTATTAATGATTTTCCGATGACTTCTAAACTAGTGTGGTAGTTTATGTTTTACTGTAAAAACACAATGCTGGAGAAACTCAACAGGTCAAACAGTATACTTTTTATAGCAAAGATAAAGATACATAACCAACATTTTGGGCCTGAGCCCTTCATCAAGACCTGAGGAAAACATGGCCATGGCGGGAGGGGGGAGGGGGGGAGGGGGGGAGGGGGAAGGGAGGAGGAGAAGCACAGGTTCACAGGAAGGAGGTAATAGATGGATAAGAGAGGGAGAGCACAACAACAAATGGGGGAGAGGGATAGCAGTGAATGTAGAGGGAAGGGGATGGAGAGCTGGAAGAAAGGAAACGGACGAGGAAGAGCGAGATGATCCATCTATTCCTTATTGGTATGAATAAATCAGTGATTTGAAACTGAGTAGATGGAGATCAGATATATCAGATCAATGTTTTAGATGTGGAAAAGAAGTTGGAACTTTTTTCTACGTGGTCTTGATTGAAAGTTGATCCTTTTTGGGTTTCTCTTAGTAAGTTTCTGTAATGAATTACTGGTGTTGCTTTTCCGTTAAATCCTGAATTTAATATTGTTAGGAAATTATGAGAATATAACATTTAAATTAGTTTTGGGAATAGCAAGGAAATATATCGCTGTTACATGGAAATCAGATGCTTTATTAACGTTACAAAGATGGCAAACAGAGATTCAAAGTTGTATTCCTTCAGGAAAAAAACCTGACAATTTAAGGGATATATATTCTGTATTTTTACAAATTTGGAGCTCGTATGCTAGAGTAATGAGATTAAAATTATATTTTTAAAATTATTTTGAATTCTCCTAACCAGTGAAGTTTTCCATAAATGAATGATAATTTCTGGAAAAATGTTTTTTTTAGGATCCTTGAGTGCCATCAGAAGCATCCAAATTAATATATGGTTATGTTATTATGTATTTTATATTTAGACTTTAGTCATTGGGATTAGTTTAGATTGGGGGGGTGGCTTAGGGTTTTAGTTTTTAGTGTTAGTAGTATTTTTTTTCCTTTCTTTTTTTAAAATGTTATCAACATGTTTTTATAAACACTGTAACATTGTGATTTGATATTAATTGTTATAAATATTATATATGTGTTGATAAAATATATTAAAAAAATTAAAACTGATTTTAGGGGTAGGTTTCAAAATAAATTGTTAGCACTAATAAATGAAAGATGTGGAAGCCTATTTGACATTTTGATTTACAAACCTATATTGTATGAATGCACTAAACAGTGCAGACTGACAAGAGGCATTGCACCGAATCGCTTGAACCAATGATATTGGAACTGTTTTGGGACTGGGAATGGACTATTTATATCAAAAAATTAACAATGATCCTACAATGCACTGTGAATCTTTTCCAAACTCAATTATGCTTGGGCAAATCTCTATAACAGTGTAAAACTAATAAATTCCCCAGCCTAAATATCACATACATAATCAAAGCCTAAACTACACTTCCAACCAGTCCACAGAAAAACTTAGACACAAAACACGCAAGACTCACAAAACCTCGATCTCAACTGAAGCAAAGATCATAAACAAAATTCAGTTAGTTTGGCAAACTGAAGCCAAAAGATCTTTGAGAGAGAGAGAGAGAGAGCACAAAATTCGAAGTTGTCTTGTGTTGCTTGGTCCGGATCCTTCTGGCTGCCTTCAGAATGTTCATCCTTTTTGAAATCCCAACATTCTAAACTGTCCTCCAGACCATGACTCATGCTCTGGGCCTTCTTCCACTCCACAGCACCACCCAGTGGTGGTTTATCGTCCAAGTCCAGAAATTTTTAGATCATTTTCTGCACATGCTCAGTCTGTCTCCCGCTCTCTCAGCAGTCCACCTTCACCTGGGCTCTCTAAGGCAAACTGTCACTTTTTAACATAAAACCACACAACACATAGGCCAATACACAACACAGAACTCTGTAACAATATGGAATGTGGCGGGATAGTTGTCTTTGCTCTTGAAATCAGCTGGCACTGATTTGTACTGACTGCTTCACAGTGAATATCAGCCATGTAAGTGGCAAAATAGCTGCTACTTTCTTTGGCTGTTGTCATTGATGGAGAAAAGATGTCAATCGGGTTGTGTTACAATAATTATTGTCTCATGACCTTAACTGTAATGCAAATACGCTTCACATTGGCAGTGGCACTTATTGTTGAATGGTGTCACAATTCGACAATCAAACCTCCTGTGACATCATATAAAGTGCTGAAATCAAGAATCAAGTGTACCTGATGTTCAAACTTAATATAAAACTTTTACAAGGATTCTGTCTCGTGAAATATTCACCAATTTTCTCCATTAGCCATTGCACTCCAGGCCTGCGCCAGTGGACTGGAGTGAAGTGATACTGATGCTGATTTTAACACAAAATTGACATGACCAGGCAGTTATCAAACTCCAAATGTATCAGGTGGACCTACTATCCAATTAAAATCAATGCTTAGGATGTTGATTCCAATGACTTCACAGCAGGGAATTGACATTCCAGCATGTGTCTGCCATTAGGTGGTTTTAAAATGCATGTGTTCATTTTGGAAGGCACCCTGACATATGAGAAACATGTCTTGCATTTTGAACAGCATAGCCATTATAATGATTGTTAGCTTTAATTTAGAGATTTAATTAAGAAAAACATTACTTGGGCTTCAGAATCTCTATTGCAGCACACTTGTAGTTGTCTTCCCATTGGCTGACTCGCAAGAATGAAAATGAACCTATTGCCATAACACTCCTTTCAGAACCAGATCTTCCTTTTATTTAATTCCCAGAATGTTGACATCACTGGCAAGATTCATTCCTAATGCCTTTGAGAAAGTGGTGCCAAATTATCTTCTTAAACTCTTTCAGTCAACCCAAAGGTAGCCCCACACCTCTGTTCGGTACTGAATTTTAGGGTTACGCTCAACAACATGATTGGCTTAGCGGTTAGTGCAATGCACTGGATCGAGGTTCAAGCCTTGCGCTGTCTGTAAGGAGTTTGTACGTTCTCCCTGAGTCTGTGTGGGTTTCCTCCAGGGGCTTCAGTTTCCTCTCCCACCTTTCAAAACGTTAATGGGGTGTAAATTGGGCGGCACAGACTCATGGGGCGAAATGGCCTGTTACCATGCTGCTTGTCTAAATTAATGGTTCTCAACCTTTTTCTTTCAACTCATATACCATTTTAAGTAATCCCTATGCCATCGGTGCTCTGTGATTAGTAAGGGATTGCTTAAGGTGATATATGAGTGGGAAGGGAAGGTTGAGAATCATTGCTCTAGACCCAATTGTTACTGAAATATTTTGCTTGAGAAAAATTGTCATTGGCCCATTTCTTTTGGAGTTATGAAACGAGTCAATTAGCAATTAAAACAGTGGTTTCAACTATTTTTTTCCACCCACATACCACTTTAAGCAAGAGCACCTATGGAATAGGGAATACAAAGTGTTATGTGAGTGTAAAGTAAAAGGTTGAGAATTATAAAAAAAAACAATGGAGTGTGCACGGAGAACAGTGCATGTGATGGTTTTCTTATGCACCTGGTGCCCTTATCCCTCTCAGTAGTAGAAGTGTGGATTTCAGATATATTCTCAGAGTAGCCTTGATGGGTACCATTTTGATGATACCAAACACTACAGCCACTGTGTGCCAATGGTGGAGGAATGAATGTTTAGGTTGATGGATGGCTACCACTAACCTAAAGGATGCTTTGTCTTGGATAGTGTCAAATTTCTTCAGGGTTGTTTGATCTGCACTCCTTGAGGAAAATGGAGAGAATCCGTCAAACTACTTATTTGTATCTCATAGATCAGGGGTGTCAAACTCAAATTCACGGATGGCCAAAATTAAAAAATTGGACTAAGTCGAGGGCTGAACTAAATATTTATTGAAAATTTTCAACAACATCTGCATGTTTTCTCTTCTTTCAACATATGTAATGTTAAACTTTTTCTTATTAAAATAAATGTTTAATAATAGTTTTGGATAAACTCTTTCCAGAAGCATTAACAAATGAGAAATAAAATATTCAATAAATAATATTTCTCTATAGAGGATTTGTCAAATGTTGCTAGTGTGCTGTCGAATAGTAAAATCTGAGGGCTATTGAGAATGTGGGAGAATAACATGATTCCTGAAACAATCAAATGGGTGACTGATTGTGGGCATGAACTCTAGCAGGGTTATTTGCCATGCCCTTTTTCCATTGGTACAGATATCCTTTGATTTACACATTTTTCAAGTTTTATGCCTAATGAGCTTGTATCCAGGTGCAGGACCATTTTTAACCAGGAATATATTTATCACTGTGACATGAAACTATTGGAAGATCGTTTTATCCTGAGATTAAAGTTCATAATACTTACTCAGGCCTGTGTGCGGGAGGGCGGGGTTTGCAGGCGATCGGGTTGGACAACGACAGTGCGGGGACATCGGCTCCCGCTGCAGGGCGGCATCTCGGCGGATCAGCGGCCCTGTCACCGTGAGTCGCGGATCGGCCTGCGGCAGGGGGGGGGAGTGGGCAACGGTCCTGGCGAGGTCAGACCCGAGGCCTCTGGTTCCGGGCGCTGGGAAGCAGCCTTGGCTTCCCCTGACACTGGCCAGGCCCCAAAACCAGAGTCCACGGTGAGACCCTGCAACGTAAACAGAGGAGGTGGGGGCGATTAGCAGGCTGACGCCAATGCATTCTGGGATTTGTTGTATTACTGTGCATGCGCTATACTGGCGCGGCGGCCAGCGGGCCACCTCTAATACATTTTTGAAATGATCTTGCGGGCCAAATATATTTGGCCCGCGGGCCAGAGTTTGACATGTGTGTCATAGATGGTGGAAAATCTTCGAGATAACAGAAAGTGAATCACTTGCGGCAGGTAAGGCTTGTCCTAGAGAGTAGATCTTCGCTATTAAGTCAATATATTGTCTGGTCTCAAAATCATTGCTGTATCCAGTGCCTTTAGCCATTGCTGCATATCATTTAAAGCCAATTGAACTCTAGCTTTTGTGATAGGAAGGATCTCAGGAAGAAGCCGAGAGGAATCCGCCTCTAGCCCCACCTGGCTTATCATGCTTGCAAATGCTTCAGCACTTATGCTGCCACAATTGAGGATGGGTCTATTCTTGGAGTTTTCCCTTAGCTGTTTAATTTTTCACTACTATCTACAATTAGATGTTGCAAGTCTGCAAGGTTTGATCTGATTTCAATGGTTGTGGGATTTATTAGTTCTGCATTATTGTGCAATGAATTTCATACCTCGGCCCATTGGACTTAAAAGGGTATCATAATCTGACACATCAGCTTTAACAAGATGGAAATCAACCAGTTCCCAACAAGTATTCCCAGGAGACAGGACAATAGAAATTACAGCAAGTAAGTTAACCAGTGCAGTCTGTTGACACAGCACAATAAAGAATTTGTTGTTAGTTTTGTTTGCAGTAAGTTTGTAAATTTATTAGAATCACTTAAATAACTTTACCCTGAAATAAAAAAAGTATGGTTAATCCATCCAATTTTTTACAATAATGTTAACTGTGATCTGAGAGAGTGAAATGCACAATTGGGAGATTCCTATTATTGGGGTGAAATAGGAATTTCATTTGGAATCCTATTCTTAATGAGGCATTGGGAGACATTTGAAAATTGGACGTAGTAAGCAGGAAAAAGTTTTTACTTTTTTCTCTTCCATGTAAACCCGTTCAATATCCACCAAGCTGCAGTTATCTGGCACTCCTGCTATCCTGTAAGTCAGGATTCCAATAGAAGTATCTATGTGGCTAAAATAGATTTCGGAATTCTCTTGGAATATGCTTTCACAGTTCTTGTAGTCCTGTGGGGCTCATTATATCTGTAAATGCTCTTTTTTAAAAAATCTGTTAATGTATTTTTAGAATCATTAGCCATCACAGCAAGGAATATCCCTTCTTATCTAGCTGTTGCAGGGTTTTGAATCATTACTGGGTTGTCATATGATAAAATTTTTGTATCTGTTTTCTGCCTCCAAGTATTAATATATGAAATGAGGTGATTAACATCACACAATGAATGCTGATAAGAGTTATTCTTGTAATAATTGAACTGAAATCAGTTGTCATGTGGAACTTTGAAAGCAAAAAATGGTTGATTAATAAACATTGGTTAAACCTGATAGTCTGTTGCATTTAATTGCTGATAACAAATATATCACATGAAGTATGGTGAATTGTACATTTATTGCAATGGGATACTAGGAAAATGTAAGGCATAATAAACATGGAGTCCTTCATTTCTCAGGCCTTCTGCATGAGCTAAACTCCTGTCAAGGATATCTGGGTGGGGGGAAATACCTCAGCATTCGAATGAAACTTAGTACTTAGAATTGAGCATTATTCCTTTGCACAAGTGTGTGCATTGGTCATAAGTGAGAAGACATTCCTGAATAAAGCATCAATTCTTTTTGTAGCATGAGCTAATGGTGAGATGGATTGTCTGATAGCACCCTGAACCATAAAGTGACAAATTAAGGAAGTTCTCACTTCCTTTCGCAGATAATATTGTTTTTATGGAAGAACAGAGCCTACAATTCTTAAGAAAATCCATCAATCAATGGGAAATTATTATTTTCAGTGAGGCTAGTTTCTCCCATTTACACATCTCCCCTTCTTCCTTTTGTTTTTGGGATCTGGTTGCCATGGCAGCTGTCACATAATGTTTGGGACAAAGACATTTTTTCCCCCTTTTTATGTCCCTGACTTCACAGTTTTAAATTTGTAATCAATTAACAATTCACATGTGATTAAAGAGCACAATCCAGATTTTATCACGTGAATTGTTTGATTACAAATTTAAATAAGGGCACTATTATTGTCTCTGAAATGTGTGGTTTGGTGGAATATTAAAATGTCAATCACATTGATTAGTGTTGAAATACCTTGAGGAAGGGCTCAGGCCCGAAATGAAGGGCCTGAGCCCTTTTTGATTTGAACTGTCGTTTGGAGAGAATGTTAATATCGTAAAGAGAATTAAAATTTTATTAACGTAAGTAAAAGAAGGACTGACTGTGCATGCACATGATGTCAGCGAGGAGAGTGGGATTAGTTGGGTAATTGGCAAAGACAATTAATTAGAGGGTATTTGGATGAGTGGCCCAGTGAAGGAGTGGGGAGTTCAGGCTTTGGCTTGAGAGGCTTCGGTGAGCAGAGGATTAGGAAGTGCTCCCAATGAGGTAAGGTGGTTAAGTTCATTTTTATTAATCTAATTTAATTTAAGAGTAGGTAATGGAGGCCATTAGGATAGTCCAGTGGTCCAATTGCAGGATCTGGGAGGTCAGGGACAGCACAAATGTTTTGATGACTATACCTGCATCCAGATGCAGTTCCTGGGAGACTGTGTTAGGGAACTGGAGTTGCAGCTGGATGAGCTTCGGATCATGTGGGAGGCAGAGGCAATCATAGATAGGAGTCACAGAGAGACAGTCACCCCAAACAGACAGGAGTCAGCTAACTGGGTGACTGTGAGGAACGGGAAGGGAGGGGAGACAGGCAGTGTACCCCTGTGGCTGTTCCCCTCAATAATAAGTATACTGTTTTAGATACTGCTGGGGGGGGAGGGGGTGGTGGGGGGGGAAATGACTTATCATGGACAAGCCATGGTGGTCAGATCTCTGGCACGGAGGCTGGCCAATCGGATCAGAAGGGAAGGGGGAAAAGAGCTCTTATAATTGTAGACTCATTGGTTAGGGGAGTAGATAGGAGTTTTGCTGGATGAGATCAGGGCTCCCAGATGGTATGTTGCCTCCCAGGTGCAAGGGTCAGGGATGTCTCTGATCGTGCACACAGTATTCTGGAGGGGGAGCGTGAGCAGCCAGATGTCGTGGTCAACATGGAGACCAATCACATAGATAGAAGTGGGGATAAGGTCCTGAAGAAAGAACATAGGGAGTTAGGGAAGAAGTTAAAAAGCAGGACCTCATGGGTGGTAATCTTGGGTTTGCTGTCTGTACCATCCACTAGAGAGGGTAGGAATAGGAAGATGTGGCGGATGAATGTGTGGCTGAAGAGTTGGTGCGGGGGGCAGGGATTCAGATTGATGAATCATTGGGATCTCATCTGGGGAAGGTCTGATCTGTACAAAAAGGACAGGCTGCACTTGAACTGGAGAGGGACCAATATCCTGGTGGGCAGGTTTGCTAGATTTGTTGGGGAGGGTTTAAACTAGTTTGGCAGGGAGGAGAGAATCAGAACGAGAGGGTGGAAATTAGGGTAGAAGGACAACTAGATTGAAGGGAAAGAGGAACCACATTGTTAAAATTAATGAAGGAGAGGGGGTAGAAAAAGTAGATGATAATCAAAGGAATGAATGTGGGGGACATTCTCTCAAATGTATACATTTCAATGCAAAGAGCATTGTAAGTAAGGTGGATGATCTTAGAGAATGGACTGAAACATGGAAATATGATATTGTAGCCATCAGTGAAACTTCGTTGCAGGAGGGGCATGATTGGCAGCTAAATGTTCCAGGATTTTGTTGCTTTAGGCATGATAGAACAGGAGAGATAAAAGGTGGAGGAGTCACATTACTTGTTAGAGAAAACATTACAGCAGTGCTATGGCAGGATAGATTGGAGGCGTCGTCCAGTGAGGCTATTTGGGTGGAAGTGCGGAATGGGAAAGGCATGAAAACACTAATGGAGGTGTATTATAGACCCCCTAATCGGCAGAGGGAATTAGAGGAGCAAATTTGTAAGGAGATAGCATATACCATATATGTTGGCATATAAGTTGACTGGCAGATAGGTCAACCCTCCTTTTTTTAGCCTAATTTTAATGATTTTATGGATATCTGGTGTATAAATTGACCTCTATTTTCAGCCTGTCCGGACCTCGCAGCAACAACCCCAATTTTTTTTTAAAACACACCAATTGTCAAGTAACAAAGCTGTAAATTAAGCAAGTAAAAAAATCAGTAAAAAAAGAACCTCAGCCAACCAGACAGGAGCGGGAACCTCAGCCTACTGGGCAGGAGTGGGAACCTCAGCCAATTGGACAGGAGTGGGAACCTCAGCCTACCGGACAGGAGCGGGAACCTTGGCCTACCGGACTGGAGTGATCTCATTCTCCCGAGTAGGAGTGGTGACATTGTTCTCCTGGTGGGAGCGGGAACCTTGGACCTACATGGCAGGAGTGACGACCTCGTTTCCTGGAGCTGGAGTGGCGACTTAATTCTCCCGGCGGGAGCAGGAACCTCCTGTAGAAGTGGGAATCTCCTGCTGCCAGGGGAATGAGGTTGCCTCTCATGCTCCAGAGAACAAGGTCACCGCTTTTGTCATGTAGAGGAAGTGGCGGCCTCAATCTCCCGAGCAGGAGCGGCGATCTCAGCCTATGTGGTAGGAGTGACAGCCTCAGCTTATTGGCAGGAACGGCAACCTCAGGCTCCTGGGTAGGAGCAGGGACCTTGGGCTCTATAATTGTAGAATGTCTGGGTAGGTTATGGTGATGCCTGGAGGTGGAGAGGTGTTGAGAAATGGTTGCTCCAGTGTTGGGGAGGTGCTTCCAAGGTCAACTAATACGCCAAATGGGCACTTCAGGGTCAACTTATACACTGGATTGGCGTGGATTGGATTTTGAGCTGAATTTAAGGTCTCAAAAGTATATCCAGCATATAAATCGACCCACATTTTTCGAGTGATTTTTGATGGCTTTGTGACTTGACTTGTACACCAAAATATATAGTATGTGTAGTAAACATAAGTTGGTGATTGTAGGAGATTTGAACTTTCCACACATTGTTTGGGATGCCCTTACTGTAAAAAGGCTGGATGGGTTGGAGATTGTCAAATTTATTCAGGAAAGTTTTCTAAATCAATACATAGGAGAACTGACTAGAGAGGGCGCAATATTGTATCTCCTATTAGTGAATGAGGTAGGTTAAGTAACAGAGGTTTGTGTTGGGGAACACTTTGGGTCTAATGATCATAATACTATTAGTTTCCAGTTAATTATGGAGAAGGATAGGGCTGGGCCTAAGTTTGAGATTCTTGATTGGAATAAGGTTAATTTTGAGGTGATGCAAAAGGACTTAGAATATGTGGATTGGGATAATTTATTTTTTGTGAATGATACAACAGAGAAATAGAGGATATTCAAAGGGGAAATTTTGAGAGTGCAGAGTTGGTATGTCCCTGGGAGGATTAAGGAAAGGTTAGAAAATATAGGGAGCCTTGGTTTTCAAGGGATATTGGGAATTTGGTTCAGAAAATGTGTACATCAGGGGTAGACAGCTGGGAATAGATGAGGTCCTTGAGGAATTAAAGAGAGCAACCAAAAAAATCTTAATGAAATTAAAAAGGCTAAAAGGAGATATAAGGCTGCTTTGGTAAGCAAGGTAAAAAAAAAATCCAAAGGGTTTTTACAGGTACATGAAAAGTAAAAGAATAGTGAGGGATAAAATCAGGCCCCTTGAGGATCAGAGGGTTGGGCATCATGAGGAGTCAGAAGAGATGGGATTTTAAATGATTTTTTTTTTCTTCAGTATTCACTAAGGAAAGGAATATTAAGTCAGGTGAAGTAAGGAAAACTGGTAATGAGGTCATGGAAAATATACAGATTAATGAGGAGGTAGTACTGGCTATTTTAAAGAAAATAAAGGTGGTTAAATCTCTGGGTCCTGACAAGATATTCTCTAGGACCTTGAGATAGGTTATTGTACAAATAGTGAGGGTTCTGGCAGAAATATTTAAAATGTCATTAACCACAGGGGAGATGCTGAAGGATTGATTCATGTTATTCCACTATTTAAAAAAGGCTCTAAAAGTTAGCGGTAATTACAGGCCTGTGAATCTGATGTCGGTGGTTGGTAAATTAATGGAGTATGATCTTAGAGATTGTACAAACAATTATCTGGATAGACAGGGATTGATTAAGAGTAGTCAACATGGTTTTGTGCATGGTAGATCATGTTTAATAAATCTTAAAGAACTTTTCAAGGAGATTACCAAGAAGGTTGACGAGGGGAAGTCTGTGGATGGACTATATGGACTTTAGTAAGGTCTTTGACAAGGTTTCACATAAGAGGAAGATTCAACCATTAGGTATTAATGTTGAAGTAGTGAAATAGATTCAAAAATGGTTGGATGGGAGATGCCAGAGAGTAGTGGAGGAAAATTGTTTGTCAAATTGGAGGCTGGTGACTAGTGGAGTGCCTCAGGGATTGATATTGGGTCCATTGTTGTTTGTCATATATATTAAAAATCTGGATGATAGGGTGTTAAATTGGATTAGTAAGTATGCAGGTGATACTAAGATTGGTGGTGTTGTGATAGTGAAGAAGATTTAAAAGTTTGCAGTGGGATATAGGCCAGTTAGAAGAGTGGGCTGAAAGATGGCAGATAGAGTTAATACCGATAACTATGAGGTGCTACATTTTGGTAGGACTAATCAGCAAAGGTGAATGGTAGACAACTGAGGAGTGCAGTAGAACAAAGGGATTTAGGAATTCTGGTACATAATATCCTGAAAGTGTAGTCACTTGTAGATAGGGTGGTGAAGAAAGCTTTTGGTATCTTGGCCTTCATAAATCAGAGTATTGATTACAGGAGTTGGGATGCTATGTTGAAGTTGTGTAAGGCATTGGTGAGGCCAAATTAGGAATATTGTGCGCAGTATTAGTCACTGTATTATAGGAATTACATCAACAAAATAGAGATAATGCTGAGAAGATTTGCAAGAATGCTGCCTGGGTCTTAGGGTTTGAGTTACAGGGAAAAGTTAAACAGGTTAAGATTTTATTCCTTGGAGTGTAGAAGATTGGAGTGTAGAGGTATTTAAAATTATGAGGGCAACAGATAGAGTAAATGTGGATAGGCTTTTTCCATTGAGAGTGGGGGAGATTCAAACAAGAGGACATGGATTGAGAATGAAGGGGGAAAAGTTTAGGGGAAACATGAAGGAGAATTTCTTCACTCAGAGGGTGGTGGGAGTGTGGAATGAGCTTTTGGCCAAAGTGGTAAATGTGGGCTCAATTTTGAATATTTAAGGAAATGTTGGATAGGTATATGGATGAGAGAGATATGAAATGTTATGGGCTGGGTTCACGTCAACAGGACTAGATGGGAGAGGTATTTGGCATGGACTAGAAGGGCTGAACTGGCTTCTTTCGGTGCTGTAATGACGGTTACATATCTTTACCCCATGGACACTGTGAGACCTGCTGAGTTCCTCCAGCATTTCTGTATTTTTACTACAATCACAGCATTTGCAGACTTTCTTGATTTGCTCCTTGGTCAGTATTGGTCACTCTTCAGTCAAATCAAGAAAACATGGCAAATATTGAGAACATCTGAGTTCTTTCATGATTACCATTAGTTTTGGTAATTGTTTTAAAATTGCAGATTTATTTAATATGTTGAATTAAAATTTCCAATCTGCTAATTCAAAATGATGACTCTGAAAGATAGTTCAGGCCTCCAGATACTAGTTTGCTAGTTTAACCACGATATCCCCATCTTTTCTTTCATTAAATGCTCTCATTATGACATTTATTTCCACCTTTCAAAAGGAGAAGTTCCTGTCCCTCATTTTAAGTGGTGTGGCATGGATTCAGGGCTCAAAGCAAGCCAGCTTTCGAAAAAAAAAGATAATTTCAGTAAATACATTTTCTATCGATGCTACAGCTTCCTCAGGGAATCTGCTGTCCTGCACTTACCATTGATTGCACATTGGCAATGTTTCACCTGCTTAGTGTAGTCGCACTAATTTGGGGAAATTTTACAAGTGGAAACTCCAATTCTGTGTGACAGATGTCTGAGCTCCTCTTTGCAGCTAACTTTAGGTAATATTTTCTTCAATGCACTACATTTGTTCTGTTTAGTGCCATAAATTAAAACAAAATGTTACACAATGAAAATCCCTTTCAAATACATACAACTTGTGCTACGCTTGAATGATTTTCATAAACAGAAAGGCTGGAACCAATCAGCAGGCCCAGGTAGGATCTGTGTGAGGAGAAACAGCTGATAAGAACTGTTCGCCTTCTGTAGATGCTCCCTAATCCTCCATCCTCCCACATATTCTGCCTGGGCTGCAAAGTGCTTCCAGCAGTGAGTTTTGTTTCATATTTCCAGTACCTGTAGGTTTTTGATTTTCTTATACACTTGATTATCATATGGATTTGGAGAATCCACTATCACCTTGCTACAATCAGAATCAGGATTTGTTATCAGAAACAAGTCATGAAATTCGGTGTTCTGTGGCAGCACCACACTTGTGCATTCATCTTATATCATGTTACTACATCACTGTAAGAAAAATAATAATAAAAATAATAGTGCACGAGAAGTAAGACAGTACCTTTGGTTCATAAAATTATGGATTATTCAGTAATCTGATGGCAGCGGGGAAGAAGCTGTCCTTGAGCCGTTGAGTGCTTGTCTTTAGGCTCCTGTACCATTTTCCCGAGGGTAGCAAATCTTTGAAGAGGGCATGGCCTAGGTGGTGGGGGTCTTTAAGGATAGAGGCTGGTCTCTTAAGACACCTCCTCCAGTAGATGTCCTTGATGGAGTGTAGTCTGACACCTATCTCGTAGGATATAAAAATAATGTATCAGTTAAAGTAATTACCCCACCTTAGACATTAATTCCAATGTTTTTTGCTTTCAAAAATTCATTAACTTCTCTGTTTAGTTGCTACTACCATAAACCTTGTTTTGTAATTTTTAAGCACTAGATATGCAGTTTTACATGCTCTTTCTTTTCCACTCTCTTGAACTCTTAACACAAAAATAACCAATGCATTATGTACTAAATTGTACCAATTCATTTTATTTGTTCTGCACTATTGCTTTCTGAGCGTTAATTGGAATGTATATTTAAAAAATTCTATGTCTGTAAAGGAAAGGCGGCGCTGTAACAGCAGCGCTACTGCTGGTGCCGACCTGCGAAGAGCAGAGACACTGCACTCCCACGGGGTCCAACAGCCATCAGCTCCACACAGGCTTTGAATGGCTCATTAAAGGAGCTGATGGTAGTTTTATTTAAAATCCCGCAACCACAGGGTCTGCGCCCAACATGGCTGCGCCTCTGATCGGCAGCAGCCACAAGGAGTTGCAGACTCCAGTTAAGTGGAGGATTGGTGCAGTGCACTAGAAAACAGGGAGACCATTCTCCCATCTGAGAAGGAGAAGCAGAGAGACAACCCACAGGGACGGTGACCACAGCAGTGGACCTGTGAGGGGGTTCTGAGGCTGAAAGATCCATGCATGTGACGGGCTGCTGGCAGATTGAGGCGAAGAACCCACAGAGGCTATGGGATGCTGGAGATTCATGCCCAGCTGCTACTGCAGGAGACTGGCTCAAAACTGGCTGAAGGGGTACTAGATATTGGAACCAGGATGCGAGGGGATGCAGAAGGTGCTGAAGAGTTCCTGACTGTGTTGGAAATTTGGATCTGGAGATCGGGTTGCTAATGATTTCGACTGGACTCTGTGTGGCTGCAGAAGCTGCAGTAGCACTGAAGGCTTATCTATGGACACTCAGTGACTTGGGGTGGGGGGGGTCTCTCTTTTGCTTCTTTTTCTCTGACTAAGAGGTGTTTTAGGTAATTTCTGCAATGATGAATCTATCTGCCTTACAGCAGGCAAAAGCAATTTCATGTAATATGACATTGCTTTATTATAATGACAGTAAATTGAATCTTGAATCTTGAATCATCCTGACCTCACAGCACTATTGTCTATTTAATGTTGGAAAACTTCTGGAAATTAAAGACTTCCCAGGTTACATGCAGACATGCTAAATTCTGTGTTGCAGTGTTAAGAAAAATGACTCAAGTGTAAGAAAAATTGACATTTTCCCAAAACATGATTATCAATGGTAAAGCACCACTTCACTGCAGTACAGACATACATGTCTTTCAAATGAGATCCTAAAGCCTATGCAAGAACCTATGTCTCTTTCAAAAAATTCCTTGGCATTTGTTTACTCAACAACTAAAGCAGATTATCTCGTCATTTATCACATTGCTGTTCAGGGAGCATTCCTGTGAGTAAATAAGTGTGGCGTTTCCTATGGAAGACCAGTAATTACTCCTCAAATGTGCTTCATTAACTGTGAAATGTTTCATGTTTCTAGGCCCTGGGGTCATGAAAGGCACAATTTAAATTCATTGCTTTCTTTCTCAAAGGCTCCTAAAATCAAACTTTACTGAATTGCCAGTTTTATCGCACAACTTTCCATAGTTCTTTGGCTTGGCTTCGCGGACGAAGATTTATGGAGGGGGTAAAAAAGTCCACGTCAGCTGCAGGCTCGTTTGTGGCTGACCAGTCCGATGCGGGACAGGCAGACACGATTGCAGCGGTTGCAAGGGAAAATTGGTTGGTTGGGGTTGGGTGTTGGGTTTTTCCTCCTTTGCCTTTTGTCAGTGAGGTGGGCTCTGCGGTCTTCTTCAAAGGAGGCTGCTGCCCGCCAAACTGTGAGGCGCCAAGATGCACGGTTTGAGGCGTTATCAGCCCACTGGCGGTGGTCAATGTGGCAGGCACCAAGAGATTTCTTTAGGCAGTCCTTGTACCTTTTCTTTGGTGCACCTCTGTCACGGTGGCCAGTGGAGAGCTCGCCATATAATACAATCTTGGGAAGGCGATGGTCCTCCATTCTGGAGACGTGACCCATCCAGCGCAGCTGGATCTTCAGCAGCGTGGACTCGATGCTGTCGACCTCTGCCATCTCGAGTACCTCGACGTTAGGGGTGTGAGCGCTCCAATGGATGTTGAGGATGGAGCGGAGACAACGCTGGTGGAAGCGTTCTAGGAGCCGTAGGTGGTGCCGGTAGAGGACCCATGATTCGGAGCCGAACAGGAGTGTGGGTATGACAACGGCTCTGTATACGCTTATCTTTGTGAGGTTTTTCAGTTGGTTGTTTTTCCAGACTCTTTTGTGTAGTCTTCCAAAGGCGCTATTTGCCTTGGCGAGTCTGTTGTCTATCTCATTGTCGATCCTTGCATCTGATGAAATGGTGCAGCCGAGATAGGTAAACTGGTTGACCGTTTTGAGTTTTGTGTGCCCGATGGAGATGTGGGGGGGCTGGTAGTCATGGTGGGGAGCTGGCTGATGGAGGACCTCAGTTTTCTTCAGGCTGACTTCCAGGCCAAACATTTTGGCAGTTTCCGCAAAGCAGGACGTCAAGCGCTGAAGAGCTGGCTCTGAATGGGCAACTAAAGCGGCATCATCTGCAAAGAGTAGTTCACGGACAAGTTTCTCTTGTGTCTTGGTGTGAGCTTGCAGGCGCCTCAGATTGAAGAGACTGCCATCCGTGCGGTACCGGATGTAAACAGCGTCTTCATTGTTGGGGTCTTTCATGGCTTGGTTCAGCATGATGCTGAAGAAGATTGAAAAGAGGGTTGGTGCGAGAACACAGCCTTGCTTCACGCCATTGTTAATGGAGAAGGGTTCAGAGAGCTCATTGCTGTATCTGACCCGACCTTGTTGGTTTTCGTGCAGTTGGATAATCATGTTGAGGAACTTTGGGGGACATCCGATGCGCTCTAGTATTTGCCAAAGCCCTTTCCTGCTCACGGTGTCGAAGGCTTTGGTGAGGTCAACAAAGGTGATGTAGAGTCCTTTGTTTTGTTCTCTGCACTTTTCTTGGAGCTGTCTGAGGGCAAAGACCATGTCAGTGGTTCCTCTGTTTGCGCGAAAGCCGCACTGTGATTCTGGGAGAATATTCTCAGCGACACTAGGTATTATTCTATTTAGTAGAATCCTAGCGAAGATTTTGCCTGCAATGGAGAGCAACGTGATTCCCCTGTAGTTTGAGCAGTCTGATTTCTCGCCTTTGTTTTTGTACAGGGTGATGATGGTGGCATCACGAAGATCCTGAGGCAGTTTACCTTGGTCCCAACAAAGCTTGAAAAACTCATGCAGTTTGGCATGCAGAGTTTTGCCGCCAGCCTTCCAGACTTCTGGGGGGATTCCATCCATACCTGCTGCTTTGCCACTTTTCAGTTGTTCGATTGCCTTATATGTCTCATCCAGGGTGGGAACCTCATCCAGCTCTAGCCTTAGGGGCTGTTGAGGGAGCTGGAGCAGGGCGGAATCTTGGACTGAGCGGTTGGTACTGAAAAGAGATTGGAAGTGTTCTGACCATCGGTTGAGGATGGAGATCTTGTCCATAGTTAGATGATATCTAAAAGTAGACCGACTGAGACATGGATATGTGTATGAATACACACATCCACACACACGCTTTCTTCCTCACATCAATGACAAAATGTCACACATTGCCCATTTCAATATGGGTATGTGCGATGCCATTTAATGCTGTAATTTATTGTTCTCCTTGAATTATGAAAATTTTTTCTTTCCACTCACATAGTTTAGCATCACATTTAATTAATTTAGAGCAATGGTTTTCAAACTTTTCTTTCCACTCACATACCACCTTAGATATGCCATAGGTCAGTGGTTCTCAACCTTTTACTTTCCACTCACATACCACTTTAAGTATTCCCTATGCCATAAGTGTTCTGTAATTAGTAAGTGATTGCTTAAGGTGGTATGTGAGTAGGAAGGGAAGGTTGAGAATCACTGCTCTAGACCCAATTATTACTGAAATAATTTGCTTGAGAAAAATTGTCATTGGCCCATTTCCTTTGGAGTTATGAAACTGTGCACATAATGAGTCAATTTGGAATAATTAAAACAGTGGTTTTCAAACTTTTTCTTTCCACCCACATACCACCTTAAGCAATCCCTTATTAATCACAGAACCCTTATGGCATAGGGAATACTTATAGTGGTCTGTGAGTGGAAAGTAAAAGGTTAGGAACCACTGCCATAGGTGCTCGTGATTAGTGCTCTGTGCTTAAGGTGGTATGTGGGTGGAAAGAAAAAGTTTGAAAACCACTGTTTTAATCGTACCTAATTGACTCGTTATGTGCACAGTTTCATAACTCCATAGAAATGGGCCAATGACAATTTTTCTCAAGCAAAATAGTTCAGTAACAATTGGGTCTAGAGCAGTGCTTCACATACCACCTTATGTAATCCCTTACTAAAAGTTTGAAAACCACCGATCTAGGTGGATAGCAAAACCACTGATACTAATATGAAAAGTGAGTTTGAAAAATTAAATGAGAGCTCTAATGAGAATATTAAGAATATTTCAATGACTTGTTCTTTGTACACTTTTAACTATTAATAATTGCACCTGCTTTATACATAATTCACTGCAATTATATACCATTGCTCAAAACGAAGAGCTGAAGATGATTTGAATTTTAGTCCTCAATTGTTTTAGTTTGTGAGGTTTGATCTGTTTATATAAAATTGCAATCCATTTTTTTATTTTTGATTACTAACAGCATCATGTAGGGATAATATGTTCTGTTACAAAATAAATAAAATTGAATCACATTTATTTCTAATAGTATTTATTTTTATAGTAATTCAAGTTTTCAGTCTTCAAAATTCAAACTGGCATTTCAATGAAGATTTATAAAGGATTGGGCTGTTTATTTATTTATCATTAATGATTATGTAACCCTTGCAAAGGCATTAATTTATTTTCTGCATCTTTGGTAATACTCTTGCTGATGGAAAATTCGATCCTCATTTGAGTTTTTTGCTCTATCCTTAATTCCATACAGGTACCTCTTCTTTCCCTCTATAACTCATCGTGTTCCACTGTCGATCCTAATCTGATTCACTGAGTTTATTAAGATTAGCATTTATTGACTGATGTTTTGTTCTGTGCAACCAATAGAGTATGGCTGTCTGATTGCTTTGGGTTACAAGCAAATTGTTTATGTGCACTACCGAAGAGTTCTATTCTAGGGCAATGAATTTTAATGCAATGGAAAGAAGGATAGCATCTGAATTTCTCTCCCAATTTCAGAAATATTTCATGTTAAAATCTGATAAAGTAGTGGACTTTCAGAGTTGTGGGAACATCGAATATTCTCCCTCTCATGTTCATATTGATTATTAATGGGCATGTTAAAATTGGGTGCTGTAGAGGTTGATTACGTGCATTCTAAAAAAAGGTTTGGCTTTTAATTAGCATTTAAGGGATTATTTTTATATCATTTTATTTTTATGAGATGTTCCTTTCATATTTGTCTATGACATAGAAGCATATAATTTGCCTCATTAACTCCAATGGTAGCTTACAGAAGAATTCAATTCTCCACTAAATTTTCCCTACAAGTTATTTTCCTTAAATAATGATTGAAGGTCAGCATTCAAGTGGAATTTGGAAACTGGAATCCATGGAAGCAAAAGGATAATGGACATCTCAAGTTGAGACCCTGCATCAAGAAGGTTGAATGATATAACATCTCCTCCTAAAAGACATGCTCTAAATTTTCAAGTTGTAAAGAACTTGTTCTATTGTATTTCAAAAAGCTAAGATAGACTGAAAACCACATTCTTCAAGGAGACCTAACAGATTCTAATGAAGTCTTATGAAAATATTTCTTAGTTATTTCACGTATTTATTTTTATTTCTGTGAATTTCAGTCATCAATCACTCAGCTTGTCCAGATTTGTTCTATGTTTTAATATTTTCTGCCTTCTAAAATGTCAGATGGGGTGACAAGTCTGTTTTCCCAATAATTCTAAACTTATAATGTATTCACATTTATTGAAATTGTGGTCACTTGTTGTACGTGGGACATTGTGACTCAAAGCAGCACATAGAACTTGCCAAGCTATTGACAAGACTGCTGTAAAGGTTGAATGCGTGCATTCTAAAAAAAGGTTTGAGTTGTACTGGGCTGTGTCCACTACCTTTTTCAGTGCTTTTCACTCAGAGTTATTGGTTCACCTCTACCAAGCTGTGATGCAGCCAGTCCCCACACTTTCCACTACACATCTGTAGAAGTTTGCCAAGGTTTCTGATGACGTACCAAATCTCTGCAAACTCCTGAGGAAGTGGAGGTACTGACGTGCTTTCTTCACAATGGCATTAGTATGATGGGTCCAGGTTAGGACCACTGAGATAGTGACTCCCAGGAATTTAAATGTGATCATCCCCTCTGCTTCTGATCCCCTAATGGTCACTGGATTGTGCGTACACCTCTGGCTTTCATCTCCTGAAGTCAACAATCAGCTCTTTGGTTTTGGTGACATTCATTGGGAGGTAGTAGTTGGTGCACCATTCAGCCAAGTTTTTAATCTCCCTCCTGGTAAGTTGGCTTATTACCTAGAGAAATAAGAAATGATATCATAGCAAATTTACATTTGTAACAATGTTCTCATCTGCTTCAGTAAAACATCATATGTGAAGTGGTTTGGTGTGTGTGTGTGTGTGTGTGTGTGTGAGGATTATATAGGAAAGTGAAGTTATGAATGATTGTGCAGATTGTGCACTCATTGACTTACTATGAAGGATATATGAACATCTCCCTTCAAAGCTGGCAAACTTAAATTCCTGTATATTGTTGCTTTTAGAACTAATTACAAAGTTATATTGATTCACACCTGCACAATAAATAAGGGTGTGCCACAGCTGGATGGTACTGGATGAAGGAAATGCTGGAAGTGAGCCCTGAACAAGGGTAAAGGACGTAGAATGAGTAGAAGGGATGGCTGGGAGGTTCACTCTTACCTCACTGATGTGAGGTCAAGACTGTTTTGATTTCAGACCTCAATACCATGCCTATTACTGAACCACACCTACTGAGAATATTGGCAAGAAAATAAGTGAGGGTAGGTGAGGGCAAATTAGTCATAATGGAATTCCGTCAAGGACTACTGCTCTACCTCATGCACAGGGTGGGCTTTCTGGTCCTGAAGCCTTTTAATTATCTCCCCCTATGCAACAGCACTGTGGCCTGAGGGGTTGAAGAAAATTAGACTTTGAATGATAACAATGGACTTCAGGTTTTGAATCTCAAGAGAACCACCTCCCTCTGACAGAAAGGAGTCCCGAAAGAACCTCTTCCCAAAATGATCGGCAAATGAATAGACAGGGTACAAGCAGGCAGAAATAAAAAGATTGAGTTAAGTTTGTTCCCTCTGGCAATTCCATAACTTGCTAAATTACAGAATACAGTTTGTATAATTTATTTTGGGTACTTGTGCATCACAATTTTTAAACTACATATAAATCATATCCTCAATTTGCCCTCAGTCAATAAAATAGAATAAAGGTGATAATAACAATAAAAAAAGGTTCATTTTATTTCATGACATTTTTATGAAAAATGCCTGTTATATATCATTGTCTTTCATTTGTGATTTTAGTATCGCTTAATACAATAACCTTTCAGATCACTATAACTATGTATCTCAACAGAGATCACCAGTGCCAAAAATACAGTGGGATAAAAAAAGTACACAATTTTCAAGACCATAGCTAAATTAAGCTCTTGTAAAATCAAATTACTTTTTCTTGCTGGGTATCTGAAATAAATGCAGAAAATTATCAAAGCCCGAGTGCTGGAGGAACCTAGGGGTCAGACAATGTCTGTGGAGGGGAATGGAGAGTCCGTGTTTTGGGTTGACATCCTGATTCAGGGCTATGAAAGGAGGCAGAAATAATGAAAGAGGGGGAATGGTCAACATGTAAGAGGTGGTCCAAGGATGGTGAAGGATGACAAACAGATGGAGCCAGGTGGGGGGGGGGGGTGGAATAGGAGGGGTGGAGTCAGGAGAGATGCAGCAGGGTGAAAGGTGAAGGAGACAGAGTGAAAAAAAGACAGATTGAGCCATGAGAGATGGGGAGGGCAAAGATGCAGATAGTTGCTGAAGGAAGGAGATAGGTGGAACCATATAAGGAGATGGCAGACATGGGAACAGTGTAGGTGGGGATGGGTATAAAGGTGGTGGGCAGGTGGAATGGGTGGTGATGAAGGTTTGAAAAGAAAGGAAGTGGTTGCGAGGGCCATGTAAAGTGTGGAATAAGAAAGGCTCAAAATGGAGGTGGGTTATTTGAAATTGGGGAATTTAATGTTCATGTTATTGGGTTGGAGTGAAAGGGAGTTAAAATGGCTGGCAATTGTGAGCTCCATTTAGCACATGAAGAAGAGGTGACCACTTTGCAAAGCACCTGTGCTTGGCACTCGCAGAATATTGCTCTTTTTGGTTTTGCACCTGACTAACTTAAGATAGGTGGTGAAGTAAACAAAATGGCTTGAACAGCACTAACCATCATCCCAACCCTTCATCATTTTTTTTAGTAGTACACGTGGGCTCTGTTCTACTGTGTACCTTATTTCACTGATAAACTTCTGTAAAAAAAACTTGTTCTGCAAAACCACGCTGACAAAGCAAAGATAGCTGGCCAGCACCAACAAGTTGTAACCAAGTGTGTGTGTAACTGTGGGCAAAAAAAAGTTTGCCAGATCTCCATCAGGCCTTAGTAGCTTTGCAAATGTTATCTATTCTAAACTTATTTAGTCTTATTTGCTGGGATGCTATTTTTTAAATGCTGCCTTAAATGATCCTTTCAGAGGATCATCAGCTTATTCAGTGTGGTTGATGTTCTCAAGCAGGTTCTCCCCAGAACATCTGACCCCTCTCCTCATCATTCTTTGAGATCCACTGCTGAGCTCTGTCAGGAGTGGGAGGCCTACTGCACCAGCTTCTGACCGCCCCATTGAGCATTTAACCAAATTGACATGGAATTTGGAAATGAGCTGAGAAGCAATCGGCTGATAGCCCACGGTTCTCCAAGGAACTATTGGCTGACAGGCAGTTCAATTCAGCTCTTAATTTGGATTTTGAAAGAACAATGTCACAGCTGGCACCAAGTGGGGGAGGGGCATCTGCTAGCATCGCCACCCCCAAATGAGTTATTGTGCCCCCCCACCCACAGCATCAGCGTCACTCATCTCCACGCGATATAAGTAGCACATTTGTTTGTTACGTCGGACGGCAGCACACCGAGGAGGTTCATGGCAGGTGGGCACCACCGCCCACACCCCCCCACACTGATAGAGTTTTCAAACGGCAGATTGTGCGCCCCCACCCAGGGCTACCCCCTCCCCTGATTAGACTTGTTCTGTCATCGACCCTGAGCAGTGTGAAAATCTTAATCAAATATAAAGGGCCCCAGAAGTAAAAAATAAAAATAAAATTAAGATAGATATGTTGCCACAAAATTCTCCCAGAATGGTTGTTTAAAAACAACAGTCACCTGAGGATGGTCTTCAGATTATTTCCCAAATTATTGATACTCCTGAAATTACTGTGAAGCAGTGGAAGGAACCCATTAAAAAGACAAATAGAAGCAATAATGTAGCTGTGCTGCTTCAGACAAAAAAGTATTGGAGCAGATCTCAAAGAAAGTTAACATAGATTTAAGTAAATGGCATTAACCTGAGGTAGTGTTTGGAGGCAAATGTAGCAATGAATGCTTTTTTTTAAGGCTAAATGACTAATTTACAAGCAGAAGGCATGAGACACAAGGATTTTCTTAGATTGTGTGTTGGTTCATTGTTGAAGTTACCATGAATTTAAGCTGTTTGTATCTATTTATGTAATAAATATGTCTTTTCCTGTTGCTCATTTTGGGGAGAGGGATCTGATAGAGATATACAAAATAGTGTCATCGATTGATGAGAGAAAAGCTGGGAAGTTGTTTCCACAAATTGGATGAGGCAAGGACTGTGGGATTTAGCTTTGCAATTCAAGGAGTAGATTGAAGATGGAGATAGGGAGGAACTGCTTTTCCCAGAGAGAAGTGAATGTGTAATTCCCTGCCCAAGGAAACACTAGATGCAGCCTTCCTTAACTTCAAACAGCGAATTAAAGCTCTCACAACTGGAGGGAGAACAAACACTTTTATTAGCTTATAACTATGGGTAGGGTCTCACAGTCGTCTTCAAAAGGGTTCTGGGTTTAGGCAGAAAACCAGGGTTATATGAGTAGATGGGGACAGAGCCAGCCATCAGCACAGCATACTACCACTGCATTCACCCCTTCTGTAGAATTTAGGGTCTGTGAATGAAGACAGAGAACATAGGTTCAGAAAAAAAGTTGAAAAACCGGAGGTCTGGAGATCCTGGTGGAGCGCCTTAGCTCCAGGGGGCCTTGCACTCTTTGAGTCTTCTGGTCCCCTTGTGAGGGAAGAGAGGCGGGCTGAGTCTCCGGCTCAACGGTGGAGAGGGATGCACTTTCCTCCTGAACTGGATTCCTTGAGGCCCTGACTGGGGGAGGTGAGAATGAGCTCCATGTCTCGCAGGGCACTTGATGCAACGGACCCTCTGTTCCGGCGGGTGCCAGGTCCCTGATGGAGATGATGCCCTCCCTCCTATCTGGGTACTCCACAAGGGCATACTTGGGATTGGCGTGGAGCAGTTGCACACTTTCCACCAGAGGGTCGGCCTTGCTTCTCCTCATGTGCTTCTTGAGAAGGAGAGGACGAGCCAGATAGGGAGTGTAGTTCCCAATACTGACCTTCTTTTGAAATTGAATAGGAGCTCGTGAGGAGTAGCATTGGTCGAGATACATAGTAGCGACCGGATGGAATGAAGTGCCATAGGGAGGACTTCCTGCCAGCGTGTGTTCTCCTTTTCAACCTGCCTGTTCCCCCGGGGGTTGCAGCGAGTAGTTCTGCTGGATGCAATGCCCCTCGCCAGCAGGTACTGACGTAGCTCGTCACTCATAAAGGATGAGCCCTGGTCACTATGAACATAGCTGGGATACCTGAACAGGGCAAAAATGGAATCTAGGGCCTTTATGACTGATGAAATGGATGTGTCTGGACATAAAATGGCGAACGGGAAGCGGGCATGCTCATCAGTGATAGGAAGAAAGTGTTCCCGTTCGTGGAGGGGAGAGGTCCCTTAAAATCGACACTGAGCCATTCGAAGAGCCTGGATAACGTGATCAGATGCACCTTTGCAGGGCGATAGAAGTGCGGCTTGTACGGAGTAGGGCAGATTGCGCACCTTTGACAAAATGAACTATGCGGGTAACTCCTGGACGGCAGAGCTCATTATGCAGAGACTGCATTTGGCCGGTGTGTGCAGGGGCACAGCTTCCTTTGGATAAGGCATCTGGAGGGTCATTAAGAGCTCCTGGCTGATAGGCAATATCATAATTATAGGTGGAGAGCTCGATCCTCCACCTAGCAATCTTATCATTTTTGATTTTGCCCCTCTTGACATGCGCTGGTCAGTGAGGAGTGTAAATTTCTTACCAGCCAGGTAGTGTCTCCAGTGCCTCATGGCTTCTACAATGTCTTGAGCCTCCTTTTCCACAGATGCGTTCCAGAGCTCGTGGCCTTGTAATGTTTGAGAAAACAATGCAACCGGCCTGCCTGTCTGGTTGAGGGTAACGGCCAGGGCTATGTCTGAAGCTTCGCTTTCCACATGAAAAAGTACATTCTCGTCCACCGTGTGCATGGTGGCTTTTGCAATGTGATTCTGGAGGTATTTAAAAGCCATTTGGGCTTCAGCCAAGAGGGGGAAGTTAGTGGCTTTTAAGAGAGGGTGAACCTTATCAGCATATTAAGGGATCCACTGGGCATAATATGAGAAAAACCCCAGGCATCTCCTCAAAGGCTTCGTGGTCCTGGGATTGGGAAGCTCTAACAGGGGGAACATCCTATTGGGTTGGGGCCAATGATGCCATTTTCCACCACGTAACCAAGGATAGTCAGGCGTTTAGTCCTGAACATGCGCTTGTTAGAGTTATAAGTGAGGTTCAGGGCTTTCACCACATAGAGTTAACTCTGGAGGTTCGCGTCATGGTCTTCCAAGGTGTGGCCACAGATGGTGACATTATTGAGGTAGGGGAAGGTAGCCTTTAACCCATACTTATCTACCATTCTGTCTATCTGCCTCTGGAAAATAGAAACCCTGTTAGTGATACCGAAAGGGACCCTCTGGAATTGATAGAGATGACCATTAGTCTCAAATGCTGTATATGGACGGTCCTCGGAACAGATTGGCAGCTGGTGATAAGTAGCTTTCAGATTGATGGTTGAATAGACCCGAAAATGTGCAATATCATTCACCATCTCCAAAATTCAAGGGAGTGGGTATGCTTCCAGGAGCGTGTACCAATTAATGGTTTGGCTATAGTTAATTACTAGCCTGGACTTGTTTTCCCCTTTTACCACTATCACTTGTACTCTTTACAGGCTGGCGCTAGGTTCAATGATACCTTCGTCGAGCAGACGTTGTTTCTCCGACTGTGTAAAATCTTGGTCTGCTGTGCTGTACCTCCTGCTCTTGGTAGCAATAGGTTTGCAGTCGAGGACGGATTCGGGAAGAGAGGTGGGGAGGGGGGAGGGGTTCGATATTCAATGTGGAGAGGCTGCATATGGGTTCTGATTTTAGGGGCCCTCCGTTCCAAACCTCTACAGGGGGAGGGGGCCAGAATACTCCAAGGCCCGCTTTTAAAGTGACAAAGGAAGTCCAGTCCAACAGCACTGGAGCACACAATTCAAGTATATACAGACATTTACAGAATTTCCCCCCCTTCAAATGACATGTACTATTCAATGTTGTTGAATACATGTAGAATGCGAATGGGACGTATGGAATATGTGATAATTGGAAGGATACATGTTTAGGTTGTACTCTCGCACAGTTTGTGAGTCTATAAAGCTCTCAGTAGAGCCTGTGCCGAATAGGCATTTAGTGGAATATCTGTTTACCTTCACAGTCACTATGGAGTTGCTGATCTGGTGAGTTCTGTCCTGATCTAGGACCATCGAAGCTAGGATCCCGGAGATTCCATACTCCTCACTTGAGTGGTCCCCAATGTCCTGGGTTGCCCTGCATGGGTAAGATGGCATTGACCTCGTGGTGCCTCAAGATGGCCACCTTCCTTCATCCTCAGACGATGATGGTGTCAAGTTTGAAATTGGGTTGCAGCAAGTTGGCCGGCGAGCCTTTTTTGCACCGTTTCCTCACTCCAGGCCTCCGTTGGCGTGTAGTGCAGCAAATGGACTCGGATGAATTTGGGGCAGTTGGCTTGGAGCTGGAATCGGATCTGGGAGTGGTGCAGACCGCGGAGATCCCCAGGCTTCCCCTCACGCGGCAAACCCTCGCTCAATGCCCTTTCTTGCCACAGCTAGACCACACCCAGTCTTTAGCCGGGCATTGAGATCGAAGATGCTGGCTCTTGCCACAGAAAAAGCACACCCTAGTGTGGGAACGCTCCCTAGCATGGGAAGTGGCAGCTATTAAAGCCAGGGTAGTGGGAGTAGCCGATCCTTGGAAAGGGTTACCTGGATGAGTGAGCTCGCTGGCTTTGAGGTCATTGTTCTGGAGCTTGGCCTGTTCTAGTGATTTGACCAGTTCAACGTGACTAGCCAGATCCTTCTTTCTGACTCGAGCTGTTGCTGCCTCATGTACCTCGAGCGGACCCTTGCGACTAGAGTGTCCCAACTCTGTTCTTCCTCATGAATGTGGCCCGTAGCCGCTTTGTACCTGCACATCTTGCACTTCACAGATCCAGCAGGTAGTCATTGAGGGTCTCTCCTACTGTTGGCAACGTAGAGTGAGTCGGTGCCTTGCTAGGACCTCGTTTTGCGACATTAGGTACTGAGGCTTCAACGCCTCGATAGCAGCATCATATGTAGTGCAGTCCCTGAAGACTGCATACCCTTTCGTTCCTACCCTCGAAACGAATGTGGACCTTCTGAGTTCATCGGTGTGGAAGATGTCTCTGGTCACGTTCAGGTAGGCCTGGAAGCAGTCTAGCCAGTATATGAACTCCTCAGCCGCATTGGGGGACAGAAGGTCTATGCAGCATACCAGGCTTGAGTAGCACTTCCATCGTTTAAAAAATAAGCTAATAAAATTGTAGTGTAAATAAAAGTTCTCACGACTGGAAGGAGAACACTTTTATTAGCTTATAACTATGGGTAGGGTTTCACAGTATTCTGAAGGGTTCTGAGTTTAGACGGGAAACCAGGGTTATATGTGAGCAGATGGGGGCAGAGCCAGCCGTCAGCACAACACACTATCAATGAATCCCAATTCATGGCAAACAGATAGATAGATTTTTGAAGAATAAGAGAATTCAGGGTTATGGGGATCAGGTGGGTAAATTGACTGTTTGAATGGTCAAGCAGGATCAACAGGCCAGATGACTTACTCCTGCTCCTAATATGTTTTTACGTTCCAATCTGTGCTTGGACTTTTATAAATGAAGAAGGCCAAAGACAGACAAGTCAGTGCGGATGTTGGAAGAGAAGCTAAAATCTGGATGGTTATCATTTAACTCTCCTTCACACCTTCACAATGACCTTTATAATAGAAAAGCCACATGCAAATTGGAAGAACATCTCATATTCCACTTGGGAAGTTTACAACCCAATGCTACAAATATGGAATTCTCTAATTTCAGCGAATCCATACCCTGGTCTTCTCCCCCTCATCCACTTATCTGTTTCTTGTTTTGCTTCTCTGACTGTTCATCCCTAACCCCTCCTCCCATTTGGTTCTGCCTGCTTCTCATCCCCTCCTCTACCCGGAATAATGCTGTAAGTGACAATGAAACAAAGTGAACCTTGTGTGATTTCTGATTTTGGGTTGCTGGAGCAGAATGGTGAGATGCAAAGTAATATACATGAAGGCAAGGGAATGGTAAATTCTGGACACCGACTTTTTCAGCTCAGAACTAGCGTAACTGATTTTAATTACTGGGATATTATATGCATGCATAACAATGAAAAAAAGATAACTTTTTAATGACTTAACAACAAGAATTTTAATCAAAAGCAAGAGCTTGAATGTTGGAAATTTGCAATTTAGTGAAGGCGGATCCATTTTCAGTCTTAAATATTAGTAGTTACCAGATATAGGCAGCCAGTCAGCAAGGACAAATCTCAGGTTGCTATGGGATCAGCAGAGGGGAGTGGAACAGGCTGGAGATATTTTAGTCTATTGGTGCTGATGTTGACTATGTTGTTGCCAATTTCCTCAGTAGCTATGCAGGCATCTGGAAAAACAACCACCTGAAGAAACACACAAAGATCAGCGTGTACAGAGCCGTTGTCATACCCACACTCCTGTTCAGCTCCGAATCATGGGTCCTCTACCGGCATCACCTACGGTTCCTAGAATGCTTCCACCAGCGTTGTCTCCACTCTATCCTCAACATTTATTGGAATGACTTCATCACCAACATCAAAGTACTCGAGGTGGCAGAGTCTGCAAGCATCGAATCCACGCTGCTGAAGACCCAACTGCGCTGGGTGGGTCACGTCTCCAGAATGGAGGACCATCACCTTCCCAAGATCGTGTTATATGGCGAGCTCTCCACTGGCCTCCGAGACAGAGGTGCACCAAAGAAGAGGTACAAGAACTGCTTAAAGAAATCTCTTGGTGCCTGCCACATTGACCACTGCCAGTGGGCTGATCTCGCCTCCAACCGTGCATCTTGGCGCCTCACAATTCGGCGGGCAGCAACCTCCTTTGAAGAAGACTGCAGAGCCCACCTCACTGACAAAAGACAAAGGAGGAAAACCCCAACACCCAACCCCAACCAACCAATTTTCCCTTGCAACCGCTGCAACCGTGCCTGCCTGTCCCACATCGGACTTGTCAGTCATCAGCGAGCCTGCAGCAGACATGGACATACCCCTCCATAAATCTTCATCTGCGAAGCCAAGCCAAAGAAAGAGAGAGATGCAGGCAAATCTGAAGCTTGAATGGTGATGGATATATAGAATTCATTGTAAAAGACACAGGAAGTTCCAAAAGATGATGTAAGCTCTGGACACTGGATATCAAGTTCAAATTTATTGTCACATTGAGATGCAGTGAGAGAGTTTGTTTGGAGAGCCAGCAATACAGAGTTCAAAGTCGCGGAGAGACACGAGTTAGTAAAGGCCAAAGGTAACATTATTTTACTGATGTGAGGTTCATTCAGGAGTCTGAAATGGCAGGAAAGAAAGGGTCCTTGAATCTGGTGGTACACAATCTCACACTGGTGAATCTTCTTTCCAATGGGAGGAGAGTGAGATAAGTGTGATTCTTTTAATATGTTGCCTGCTTTTCCAAGGCAGCAGGAATTGTAGATGGAGGGGAGGGGGCTATGTGTGATGGCCTGAGCCACATTCACAACCGTCTGCAGTTTCTTGCAGTCTTGGGCAGAGCAGTTGCTGTATCACACAGTGATAGAAAACTTCTATTGGTGTATATGTTGAACTTGTTGAGGGACATAGGTGCCATGCCAAATTGCCTCAGACATCTGAGGAAGTACGGGTGCTTGTCAACATGTCAACGTAGCTGGACTTGAACAGATTGTTGAAGATGTTTATACTTTGAAACATAACTCTGTCTACCTCAGCACAGCTGTTGTGGACAGGGGAGTGATATCTACCCTCTTCTGCAAGTCTAGGAACAGCTCTTTATTCTTGCTGATATTGAGGGAGAGGTTGTTATCTTGGCACCAAGCTACTAGTCCTTCGATCTCCCTTCTATATTCTGATTCACTAATGGTAGTGTTGATCATCTCCCTTTTTGCTGACTATTGGATGAAATTGCATGCAGGTCCATATTCTGCTGATCTTGATTCTGTCTCATGGTAATGACTATATCTACATCGTCCTTAAAAGCTAATTGATCTTCCTTTGATACAGTAACCTCCATAATATTTGGGACAAACATTTTTTTTCCTTTATTTGTCCCTGTGCTCCACAGTTTTAAATTTCTAATCAAACAATTCACATGTGATTAAAATGCACTTTCTATATTTTATTAAAGTGTATTTGTAAACCATTTTGTTTAATAATGTGCATAGTCTTTAAAAGAGTCTTTGATTCAATTCGTTGTTTAGGAGTCTGTTGGGCACTACCAGTTGCCCCAATAATCAAAAGGACAAAGACTGAGGGGAACAATAGGCTTTATTGTACATAAGACTTGAGCTGGCCCAGATTCAAGCTAGGGAAGTGCAGGGAAGGGAGAGGTGGCTCGACCTTGGCCTAGGCCATAGAGGAGGAGTCCAGGGAAGAGTGTCATCAGGGGCCGGGCCAGCCCGTGCCTTTACCAGCCAATAACTATATACAATCCCTATACATCCATACCATTACAGAATCTGATGGCGGATTGTTCCTGAACCTAATGATATGAGTCTTGTGGCACCCATACCTCTTTCCTGATGGCAGCAACGAGAACAGAGCATGTCCAGGGTGGTGTGGATCTTTGATGATTGCTGCTGCACTCTGACAGAGGCATTCTATATAGATTTTCTCGATGGCGGTGAGACTTTTGCCTATGATATACTGGGCTCTGTTCACTATCTTTTGCAGGGCCTGCCACTCAGAGGTGCAGCTGGTCAGCACATTTACCTCTATACATCTGTTGAAATTTGCTAAAGTTTCCAATGTCATACAAAACCTCCATAAACTACTGAGGAAGTCGAGGTCCTGACATGTTTTCTTCATGATTACATTAGTGTGTGGGGTCTCCCAGGAATTTAAATTTGCTCACCTTCTCCACTTCTGATTCCCCAATTATCTCTGGATCGTACACCTCTGGTTTTCCCTTCCTGAAATTCATAATCAGCTCCTTGATTTTGCTGACATTGAGTGTGAGGTTATTAATAGTAAGCCAAGTTTTCAATCTCCCTCCTGTATGTTGACTCATCTTTTTATACAACTCACCACCGTGGCATCATCAGCAGATTTGTAGATGGTGTTGTTGTCGTACCGAACCACACAGTCGTAGGTGTAGAGTGAGTAGATCAGTATAGCGCAATCAATGACCACTTGCAGACACGAAGCAAGTAGTTAAAGGCTTTATTAATGAGAAGACCCAGGCATGCTTCTACATACTGCTGGCTCACATCCAAAGCAGGTAGGAGGGAGGAGACTAGGGCTCTCAGCCTTTATTAAGGGGTCTTATGGGGAGGGGCTATAGGTACAGAAGGCAGGCCCAGTGAGGACATCCCCGGACATGCCTGCAGTACCATGTTCCACCACAAGTAGGCTGCAAAGTATGTAGCCCGGTGGCGCTCCGATATTGATGTAGAATGTAGAGGAAGTGTTCTTACCAGTCCTCATTGATTGTACTCTGGAGCTGAGGAAATCCTCCTCACCTGTTCTGGAAGTTGCACAATCAGCTTTTCTGTTTTTCATCTCCACAGAGAAGGTGTCCTTGTTGCTTGTCCCTTTTCTCCTTCCTTCTCAAAGCATCATAGTACATGCTCATAGTAGCACTTGGTTCTGCAGCTTTGAACATTTCTGCATGAATTCCATTCTTTTTGGATGTCTTGCTGGATTCAGTTGTTTTATGGATTTTTTGATCTGTTCAGTTGATAAGAGGCTGAGATTTCCTTTCACAAGCAATTTTAATTGAATTGAAAGGGAAAAACAAATAACCTCTCAAAATTGTGCTAGAATGGCTATTTAAAAACAATGGAATCACAATATTTCCTATGAAGATGGCCTGCAGAATATTCCCAAATTATTGGATGCTCTGAAATGACTGGAAGTCATCGTTAAGTGTTGAGATCATCTCTGTATGATTCCTTTCTTTCCTATGTTTAAGGTGTGTCCTATGTTTTCCTATGTTTCAGGCATACTGATCCAGATTTTGATGTTTCCTGGATTGCTTTCGGAGCAGGCCAACACTGGTAACAGAGCCCACTTAATGCAGTGTCTATGGGTTGTGGATTTTGCTGAGTAAAAGAGTAGGAAAGGCAAAGGCATAGCTAGTGAGGTGGTTAGTGCAACACTATGATCGTGCCAGCGAGCTGTGTTCATATCCGCCGCTGGCTGCACATTCTCCCCTTGTCTGCATGGGTTTTTCCCTGGTGTTCCTGTTTTCTTCCATCCTCCAAAGCATACGGAGGTGTTGGTTAATTTGGGTGAAATTGGGTGGCGTGGGTTTAAATGGAATTAGCTTCTACTGTGGTGTAAATGAAAGGTAACAAAAAAAAATTTAAAATTTAAAAGATGCAACTTCATACTTATAGAAATAAATAATTTAAATGGATAGAAATGCCAGGCTGGTTGTATTTCTCCCTTAAATATGGGAAACGATTGAAATCCATGATTATTTGGTGACCACCTCTGCGGTAAGTCTAACATGAGGAACCCCAGTTCAGGACTGAAGGACAGTACTGAGATTTGGGTGACTGGGGCTGCATTGGGGATGGGGAAGGTTACCTAGTTAATTTGTTTCAAAAGACAGTCACAACTCTTGTGATGATCTTTCAGATTTGTGAGAACAGCAGTGGGTGAAAGTACAAGGTAATAGAGGAAATAACAGTTCTATTTGTGGAGGATGATGCTTCTATATGAGGAACATATCAGATAATGTTGGAGAAACCTTGGCCCTTGATCTTGAGGATGAGAGCAAACATCGTAAAAAAATATGAGCAAACTCTTTACAGGACTGTGATGTAAGTTGAGAGAGTTGAAATGATAGTGGGTACCATAAGTTGGATGGTAAATGTTGAGCAGAACAGACTGCGGGATCAGTAGAAAGGACCTATACCAACGATTAATTGAGTGGTTCATGGAGAACTCACAAAGACAGGAACATACAACACCGGTGTTAAAGGGTAAACCTTGCTGGCTGGGACCAGCAAATCTGAATAGAACCAATGTTTTTCAGTTGTTTAAGCTTCAGTAAGCTACAGTCTTGTGCACGAGCTGCTGAATGACACTCTGAGTCACAGGTGATGGAAATCTGGAATACCTGTCACTCTGCCCAGTAACTGGGCTTCATGAAGAGCCCAGATGCAGAGCCCTATTTTTCAGGAATTCCCCAGCATTTGGCCTGGCACAAGATTGGAATTCTGAGTTATCTGAATGGCAAGAAGGGGAAAAAAAAACAGAGCGATCGAACTTTTCTCTTTTTAATTTAATTTACTTTGGTTCAAAATTAATTATTTATCTGTATTTTAATGTTTTAAAAATTATTTTATTATCAAAAATTAATGGTGTTTCTAAATCATTTTTATCCATTGTTCTAGTTTATGTCACTGAATCTGTCTGCACAGGTTTGACTAGTGAGGTACTGCGCAGCTTTACTTTCTGCCAAAGATTGTCAGGGTACAAAGGCCAGCTCACCACAGGACTCCATGGTGGGGAATGTCAGTGAGTTTGGCCCTTGTATGTGAGAGCAAGTCACCGCCACTGAAGGGTTTAACAAAGCCTGAAGTATAGCTTCAGCATGATGTCAAACCTGATTTAAAATGCTGCTTTTTAATTTGATTGGCTGGGATCATAGCGTTTATAAGGTTGTATTTGCAACCAATCCATGAAAATCAATATGTTACAAAATCATTGTTAATGAAATATTCATAGTTTTAATATTAAAATACTTCTTCAGTTTATTTGTAGATTACATTGTACTGAGCTGGTGGAAAGTAAAGATTGAACTATAAAAACAATGCAACTCTTTTTGTCTGTATTAGCACATAGAGAAATACAAGCTGCCTACCTTAATTTTAATTACCATATTTGATGACATATAAGACCTACTTTTTCCTCCCAAAAATGGCTCAAAAATATCCCCCCGGTCTTGTATGCGAAGTTGAAATTAGGGTGATAATGGTGAGTCTCACTGACGGTGATCATCACCGCTGTGCGGCTCACTGGCATCACTGCCATCGAATGCTAGGGGCAAGTGGCAGGCAGTCAAGGGGGAACGAGGTGATGGGATCAATGTGGGGGATGGTGGCAGCCCATCTAGGGACTCTCCTGGTGGCCCACTGTTGGTCCCTGCATTGGTCCTGCTGGCCTGCTCTCTCCCAGTGGCCCGCCACCAGTCCCCACACTGATCCCACCGCTCTGCTCAAAACCCCCCCCCCCTGACAGCCCGCCACTAGTCCCCATACTGATCCCACCACCCCGCTCCTTCCTGACATCTCATCATCAGTCCCCACACTGATTCCACTGCCATGCTTTCCCCGGAGCATGGGACCAGCACAGGGACTGACAGCCAGTTCAGGATAGAGCAGGGCAGCGTGGGAACTAACAGTGGCAGTTTGTTTTTATAAAATGTTTATAAAATGTTTTCTGCTATAGCTAAGCTGATTTTGTTTTCTCTTGTAAATTATGGGAGTATTATTATTAAAATTTTTTTTTCTGTTGTCGGAGTTGCATATTTTGTCCAAGTTTTTTCCTCTGTACTGCAGCTACATATTTCAATAACATTAAATACTGATCTGTAAATACACGAAAACATTTTTTCTTAATATTCCCTGCTGAAATGCCCATGGGTCTTATATGACATAAAATATGGTAAATTAGCATATTTCTGCCAAGTCACCAGAACTTGTTTATTGTCGGCTCAGTTGAGGTGCTGGGATAACATATTATGTCTACTTGCAATCTGTTCAATAACTGCAGATTGATTAACCTCTGCAAAATTAATGTAATCAAGTATATAAACTACAAAGTTCAGATTTATTCATCTTGGCTTTTCTCATGAGTGTAAGAAAGCAATATAGTCTTAGATAAGTTAGGTAAGTGATCCAATTATTATTTTTATTGATTTTTATTTACTGCTGAGTTCATGCTAAATACTTTCAACTGGGTTGTGGATGACCTTTAAATTGACTCTTAATAATCAATTCCAATACTTGATGTGAAATTGAAGTTGGATTAATTGGTCTCCAGTTAGCGGAGTCTGTTTCATATGTTTTGAGTATGTTGATATCTACCCAGTGCTTATTGACTACCCCAAAATAGTTGATGAAGCCTTGCCAATCTCTTGCCTTGCCCGTGCCTCACTTAGCATTGAAATAAATAACAATGTAAGGATTTGTTTGCATTGAACTCATTTAGCATTTCTGGCCTTCCAATGATTTGAAAGGAATAGCAATGTTTAGGGAGTAAATGCTCTGCTTTCTTTTGAATTAGTTATTTAGAATATTCACTATTTTTTTTGCTTTTCCTTATTTTTGAGGCTTAAAAGTTGAAAAGTGTTGGTTATGTGTGTAAAACTGCTGGCACGAGGCTAGCCAACAATGTTTTACTGAAAGCTTTAATACTGCTGAACGCGTTGCGACCAATTGAACAGGCCTTGTGAGCAAGCACAAATCTTTGTCAAATTCACAAGTAGAATCTGGTGAATTTGGGCTGCAGATAAAGGTGGTAGTCAGTAAAAGGAAAAAGGTAGGAGGTGGAGCAATTTGCGATTATTGGTCAGAGGTGGGTCAATAATTAGAAGTAGTCAGGATTTGGTTATTGATGGTTTGGGTGGGGGTGGTTTGACAGGGAGTGCAGTTGGAAGAGTTATTGTAAGGGTGAAGTATTTTACATAAAGCTGAGATGGGTCCCTAGCACCAAACCCCATAAGCAAAGAGCTGCTCAGTCTTGCTGAAGCAGGCATGAAAACCTGCTTCTGTATGTGTGATCTGCACCTTGCATCATCCACCGGTCACATACTATTTTAATTTCAAATCTATACTTTATTCAGGTTGTACAAACAGTAAATCTATTGGGCACAGATCTTACTCTATATTCATTGCACCATCAATTCAATGCATTCTTTTACAAAGTGTCAATGCCACTCATGAGAGGCTGTTACTGAGGGCCCAGCTCCTCCGTGTCTGTTGGCAGCAGGATACTGGATTGCATGGCCTGCACAAATGTGGACAAAAGTGTTGGAAGTGGTGTCCTGATGCTTGGTGGATTTCATTTTTCATGTCTGGACCATTGATGAGCATGCAAGCATATCAACAGCAATGTAGAACCAGAAGGAAAATCACATTATATGTAAGAAAGAGATCTGATTTCTGTACATTATATCTTGGATTTTATTTGGTCTCTGACAACTGTTTTTGTGGCTGTGGGATGGAGCGAATATTGCACAGTTGTACTCAGTCGCAACAGTTTCTCTCAATTTTGTAACTTTCTTTTTCTGTCTCATTGCAGAAGGTGCACAGAATGATATTTCCTCTTTATCAAGGTTTAACTTTGTTTATTAGATGATTTATAGTCGAATTTATTCAGTCTGCAATTTATCCATCACTTGCGTACATTAAAAGTCTCAGTAAATGGACTTAGCCTGTCTCTTCAATTAATTGAAATTAATTTCTTTAAAGTATTTACATGGCCTTCGGCCTTCTCAAGTCACGTTCAACTTTATAAACATCCAAGGAGCAAAACCAACCACAATCTGACACTCAGTCACTTGCAGTGATAATGGGAATGTGGGGATTAGATTGTAAGGAACAGGGGATGCTTAGACAAGGAATTCCACAGTGTGGGTCCTTGACAGAGGAAGCACACAAATTTGGAGAAGCTCAGGACATCAAAATTCATGCCCATCAATATTTCAGAAGGCTGTGGGATTGGAGGAGATTGCACGAATAATAGATATAATGGAGGGATTTGAAAACAAGGACAAGAATTTAAAAGATATGGTTTCAATTAATTTGGCACTAGCATTTCAGTGAGTTGAGGGGGTGAATGGTGATCGGGACCCTAAATCATAGGGTCATTGATTCAAAGTAATTAAAGCCACCAGAGGAGGTCATTGTATCTATGGGGAACAAAATACAATTTTAGATTAAACGCTTCATCTTTTGCTATCATTTCCCCACATTTAGCTTATTTCTCCTAACCTTCTCAATATACATTGTTATGATTTAATTGCACATTGTTTTAAATTTCAAAAATACACTTTACTCACAATAAAAATATATATAAAGGAAAACAGTGCAAAATCTTTTTTACATTCTTAGTGTCATAATTGTATATACATTGCATTGCTGTACAATGTAGTATGAAACATTTATTTACTACATTTAACCATTGACTATAATGTTGTCCCCTGAGGCTATTCCTTCCCCCAAATCTCAGCTCCTCAATGCCCAGTAGCATAGATTGTGATCCTTAACCTCAAATCACTCGCGTTGGCAGCACCAAGCCTCAGTGTGCCCCTCACCACGTACTCCTAAGCCTGGAATGTGCCATTTGGCAGCATTCCCTCACTGACAGTTCACTGTGTAGGAATACAACCAAATTTCAGGCAGACCAAAGAGCATCTTTCACCACGTTGGTGAATGTCCAGTTGAACTGGATGTCTGTCTCTGTGTGCATTCCCAGGAGCAGGCTGTATATCAGGGTTGTCTGTTCAATGTTCAGATTTATTGTCAGGGTGCACATCATTAACAACCCTGAGATTCTTTTTCCTGCAGGCCAAGCAGAATTTCTACTTATCAGGAGCACATAATTATACTGAAGAAAAGATACATTATACAAAAGAGAGAAATGTGAACAAAGAAATAAATGTAAATAAACTGACTGTAATTAAAGAAAAAAATCAGTAATAAATAATGTTCAAAGAAAGAGTCCTTAAATGATTGAGTTTGTTGTGTAGGAGTCTAATGGTAGAGTGATAGCAACTGTTCCTGAACCTGGTGTTATGAGTCTTGTTTCCTGATACCTACTTTCTTCTTTCCTGATGGCAGCAGCGAGAACAAAACATGTCCTGGGTGGTGTGGATACTTAATGATTGCGGCTGCTCTCTGATGTAGTTTTTCTTGATGGTGGAGAGAGTTTTGCCTGTGATGGACTAGGCTGTATCCACGACCTTTTGCAGGGCTTTCCACTTAGAGGTATTGGTGCCCTTATGCTAGATCGAGATGCAGCTGGTCAGCACACTGTTCATGATACATCTGTGCACATTTGCTAAGGTCTCCGATGTGAGACCAAACCTCCATAAATTTCTGGGTAAGTAGAGGCACTGACATGCTTTCTTCATTAAGACATTAGTGTGTTGGGTCTATGAAAGTTCTTCCGAGATAATGACACCCAGGAATGTGTTTCATATTGCAAAAAGTGTGGGGAAGGATGGAGGGAGGGACATGATAAGAGTATCCTCTGGTCATTTGGTTAATGGAGACAGTTAGATGATAAAAATACAACTGGAGGTATTAAATACTGTAAAGTGCAGGTCTATGGGACATGCCAGCAGACCAGCCTGTCTTAACAATGAGATAAAAAGTGAACCATTATTACAGTTTGATGAGTCTCAGAAGGAATGGCCAATTCTATTGCAAAGAAAGTTGAAGTTGTGTAATTTGATATCGAGTCCTGCAGACTGCAACGTGTCCACATGGAAGATGAGTTGTTATTCTTCGAGGCATCTCGGCTTAACAGTGCAGGAGACCACAGACAGATCAAGAACATCTCAAAACTAGAGAGCATAAGGCTAGGAGTATTAGATTTAGGGAAAATATCTCCACTTGCAAGATGTTCTTGAATCAAAGTCATGAATATAAGGTGATAACTGAATAAATCTATTCAAAGGAAGAAATTTCTTTGCACAGTGAAATGAGAGAATGTGGAATCTGTCACCACTAAAAAAGATCTTTAACCAACTATCATTTCAAAATGACAATAAAGTGGAAACTAAAGGAATAGATATCGTGTATGTCTGAGAAATAATCGAAAGAGATGGATAAATACTTGATTACAACATATCTACAAGCATATATTAAAATGGCCTCTTTTTGTTATATTTGTAACTGAATGGAGGAGAAGAATTTTCAAGACATGCTTGTGTACATTTCCATAAGACAGGTGCGTATTTGCATAGAAAGGGACAATTGAAGATGAGAGATTAAACACAAGAACCTGTTTCCTTCCAGAGGCACAAAATAAGTTGGAGAGCTTTTTTTTAAACAAGAACAATGTTATTATTTACACAAGGATTTATTTAATACATACAGAATGAGCAATAAATATATTTAACAGGAACATAAGTATTAAATTTTCTGTTGGTCTGGAAAAACAACCAACTGAAAAACCGCACAAAGATTAGCATATACAGAGCCATTGTCATACCCACACTCCTGTTCGGTTCCGAATCATGGGTCCTCTACCGGCATCACCTACGGCTCCTAGAACGCTTCCACCAGCGTTGTCTCCGCTCCATCCTCAACATTCATTGGAGCGACTTCATCCCTAACATTGAAGTACTCGAGATGGCAGAGGCCAACAGCATCGAATCCACGCTGTTGAAGATCCAACTGCACTGGGTAGGTCACGTCTCCAGAATGGAGGACCATCACCTTCCCAAGATCATGTTATATGGGAGCTCTCCACTGGTCATCGTGTCAGAGGTGCACCAAAGAAGAGGTACAAGGACTGCCTAAAGAAATCTCTTGGTGCCTGCCACATTGACCACTGCCAGTGGGCTGATATCGCCTCAAACCGTGCATCTTGGCACCTCACAGTTCGGCGGGCAGTAACCTCCTTTGAAGAAGACCGCAGAGCCCACCTCACTGACAAAAGACAAAGGAGGAAAAACCCAACACCCAACCCCAACCAACCAATTTTCCCCTGCAACCGCTGCAACCGTGTCTGCCTGTCCCACATCGGACTTGTCAGCCACAAACGAGCCTGCAGCTGACGTGGACATTACCCCTCCATAAATCTTCGTCAGCGAAGCCAAGCCAAAGAAGAAGAAAGAAGAAGTGTTAAATTAAGTAATGAAGAATTCATGGCCTTCATTGGATGGAGCATTGGGTACAAGACTTTAGAGCCTCAGATCATTGGGGTGACTGCCACTGGAGAGATGTGCACAATTTTGGTTGGCAAGATATTGGCAGGATATGATTGAGCTGGAGAGGTGTTGGGTGTGGAGATGATGTGATCCAAAAGTTCTTCAGAAGTCAAGAGTGAGATGCAAATCTTATGGTATAACACAAAATTGTTGGAGAAATTCAGCATGAAACACAGCATCTATAGTTTAACCAATGTTTCGGGCCAAAGCCCTTTGTCAAGGTACTCTGAACTCATCACATCTGGTAACCTCCCTCGTATGGCCTCCAATCTTATTGTTTCCTAACCCTGTACTGCCCGTTTCCACCTCCTACCCAAGGTCCAGAAACCCATTTGTCCCAGCACACCCATTGTCTGCGTGCTCTTTCCCCACCAATTGGTCTCCGCTTACCTTGACTCTGTTTTGTCCCCCCAGTCCAGTCCCTCCCCACGTACATCCAGGACACTCCATCACTTCAACAACTTCCAGTTCTCTGAACTCAATAATCTGATATTTACCATGGATATCCAATCCCTATACACCTCCATTTCCCATACTGAGGGCCTAAAGCTCTTCATTTCTTCCTGGACAATAGAACCAGCCAGCCCCCCTCCACTACCACCCTCCTGTGGCTGGCAGAATTTGTCCTCATCCTCAATAATTTCTTCTTTGATTCCTCACACTTTCTCCAGGCTAAAGAGGAGGCATGGGTACCCACATGGACCCCAGCTATGTCTGTCTTTTTGTTGGCTACATGGAGCAATCCATGCTATAAGCCTACACAGGCAAGGCCCCTCAACTCTTCCTCCACTACATTGATGTCTGCTTTGTGCTGCCCGATGTACTCTTGATGAGCGCATAGACTTCATCCACTTTGCTGCCAACTTGGTCTATTTCTAGCAACATTTTCCTTTCCTCAATCTCTCTCTATCTCCATCTCAGGAGAAAAAACTCTCGACAGACATCTTCTATAACCCCACCAACTCACACAGCTTCCTCGACTACACCTCTTCCCACCCTGACCCCTATAAGGATTCTTTTCCATTCTCTCAATTCCTTTGTCTCTGTCACATCTGTACCGAGGATGAGGACTTCTATACCAGATCATCAGAGATATCCTCCTTCTTTAAACAGCATGGCTTTCCCTCTGCCACTATCAACTCGGCACTCACCTGTATATCCTCCATTAGCCGCATGTCTGTCCAGACACGCTCCATGCCCACCCCCCCCCCCCCCACCATGCGCAAAAAGGACAGGATTTCTCTTGTCCTCACCTACCATCCAACCAGCCTCCCCCTCTTCTCCTCTCTCCACCAACCACAGGGACCACTCCCTCTGTGTCTCCCTTGTCCACTCCTCCCTCCCCACCAATCACCCCTGTGACCGCAAGAGATGCTCCACTTGCGCCCACACCTCCTCCATCAGCACCATTCTGGGCCCCAAACAGACCTTCCAAGTGAAGCAATGTTTCACTTGAGAATCTGCAGGGATCATCAACTGCATCTGGTGCTCCTGCTGTGGTCTCCTCTACATCGGAGAGACTGAACACAGACTGGGAGATCACTTTGTTGAGCACCTTGGCTCTGTCCACCACAATAGTGTGGATCTCCTAGTGGCCACCCATTTCAATTCTCCATCCCATTCCCTTGCCATGTCTGTCCATGTTGTCATGTACTTCAGGACTGAGACCACCTGTAAATTGGAGGAACAACATCTTATCTTCTGACTGTGCACCTTCCAACCGGATATTGACTTCTCTGGCTTTCATTAAACCCCAACCCCCAACCTTTGCTTCCCCCCCCACCCCCCCCCCCCCCCCCCCCCGTCATCTCTCCATTTCCTGTCTCCTTTCACACAGACATGATAAATACTACCTTAGTCCTTTATCATATCCAATTAACACCTTTTGTTGGTCTGGATTCCTCCCCCATTGTTTGAATTCTGAGACTTTCTGATATATCCAGTTTCTTCCTTTTCTGATTTTTCCATTGAAGGGCTCAGGCCGAAATGTTGGCAGTATAGATCGGCTGAGTTCCTCCAGCATTTTGGTGTTTTTATTACAATCACAGCATCTGCAGCTTATCGTGTTTCATGAGCAAAAGGCAGGCAGGTGCCTGAATAAAAAGGTGGGGGGGGGTGGGGTCTAGGAGGGGAGAAGGGGCAGGGGGTGATGTGCAAGATGTCAGAGGCAGATATGGAAGGGAGGTCAGAAGAGAAAAAAGCTGAGAAGTGATGGGGAAGGGGATAGGTCTCTGAATGGAGAGGGAAAGGAAGAAGGTGGGGTCCCGGAAGAAAGGACACAGAGGGATAGGGAAAGACAGAGTCTTGGGGGAGGGGTTTAATGGAATTTGGGGAAATCGATGCTAATGCTATTTGGTTGGAGAGTGCTTGAAGGAATATTAGGTGTCGTTCCTCTAATATGTGGTTAGCCTCAGTCTGGCAGTGAATGAGGCTATGTATAGTCATGCCAACTTGGGAATGGGGTGTGGAATTGAAATGGTTGGCCACTGCAAGGTCCTTATTATTGTAGTGGACAGAGTTAAGATGCTCAACAAAAGGATCTCACAATCTGCAATCCAGTATCGCCAATATAGAGGAGGCCACAACAGGAGAGACTGGACACTGACTGTCCGCTGTCTGCTCACTCCATACTCCTTTTCATACTGCAAACTTATTTGACCTGGTTGAATAAAAAAGCCTGGCTGAACTGGTTCTGAGCTTTGCAGACAAGCAAAAGTTCACTGGGAAACATGTTTACATACAAACATATAAGCAGGAGTAAAGAAAGCTGAAACTACAAGGAAAAGAATGAAAATCTGGACTCTAGTCCAACATAGGAATCAGAAAAGATTCACATGGATTTTGTTGGGATTGGAGGCGCTGTGTTATAGAGAATGGATCGGCTGAAATTGAAAGCAGGCTGAGGAGTGACCTTATGAGGGTATATGATATCACAAGGCATATAGATATGTTTTCTTTTAATTATATTATTCTCAGGGTAGGTGAGTCTAAAACAAGGTGACATGAATTTAAGAATAGAGCAGAAAAGCTTAAGGGGAACCTGTGAGAAAAGGTTTTTCACACTGAGGGTGGTGGATATGTGGAACAAGCAGACTGAAGTTGTGATTGAGGCAGGTATGATTGCAACATTTAAAAGACATCTGGACAGGTACATGAACGTATATTTAGAGGACTGTGGGTCATTCAGACTTGTTCAGGAAGTCACATTGGTCAGCACAGACAAACTGGGATGAAACACCTTTTTCCACATGGTAAAGGACTTGGAACTTTAATTTTGTTTAAATATAGAAAAATATGAAACTCTTTGAAGTTAATTCTGTTATAGAAGGCTTTTTCTTCTTTGGCTTGGCTTCACAGACGAAGATTTATGGAGGGGTAAATGTCCACATCAGCTGCAGGCTCGTTTGTGGCTGACAAGTCCGATGCGGGACAGGCAGACACGGTTGCAGCGATTGCAGGGGAAAATTGGTTGGTTGGGGTTGGGTGTTGGGTTTTTCCTCCTTTGTCTTTTGTCAGTGAGGTGGGCTCTGCGGTCTTCTTCAAAGGAGGTTGCTGCCTGCCGAACTGTGAGGTGCCAAGATGCATGGTTTGAGGCGATATCAGCCCACTGGCGGTGGTCAATGTAGCAGGCACCAAGAGATTTCTTTAGGCAGTCCTTGTACCTCTTCTTTGGTGCACCTCTGACACGATGGCCAGTGGAGAGTTCGCCATATAAAATGATCTTGGGAAGGCGATGGTCCTCCATTCTGGAGATGTGACCTACCCAGCACAGTTGGATCTTCAACAGCGTGGATTCGATGCTGTCGGCCTCTGCTATCTCGAGTACTTCAATGTTAGGGATGAAGTCGCTCCAATGAATGTTGAGGATGGAGCGGAGACAACGCTGGTGGAAGCGTTCTAGGAGCCGTAGGTGATGCCGGTAGAGGACCCATGATTCGGAGCCGAACAGGAGTATGGGTATGACAACGGTTCTGTATACGCTTATCTTTGTGAAGTTTTTCAGTTGGTTGTTTTTCCAGACTCTTTTGTGTAGTCTTCCAAAGTCGCTATTTGCCTTGGCGAGTCTGTTGTCTATCTCGTTGTCGATCCTTGCATTCGATGAAATGGTGCAGCCGAGATAGGTAAACTGGTTGACCGTTTTGAGTTTTGTGTGCCCGATGGAAATGTGGGGGGGCTGGTAGTCATGGTGGGGAGCTGGCTGATGGAGGACCTCAGTTTTCTACAGGCTGACTTCCAGGCCAAACATTTTGGCAGTTTCCGCAAAACAGGACGTCAAGCACTGAAGAGCTTGGCTCTGAATGGGCAACTAAAGCGGCATCGTCTGCAAAGAGTAGTTCACAGACAAGTTGCTCTTGTGTCTTGGTGTGAGCTTGCAGGCGCCTCAGATTGAAGAGACTGCCATCCGTGCGGTACCGGATGTAAACAGCGTCTTCATTTTTGAGGTCTTTCATGGCTTGGTTCAGCATCATGCTGAAGAAGATTGAAAAGAGGGTTGGCGCGAGAATGCAGCCTTGCTTCACGCCATTGTTAATGGAGAAGGGTTCAGAGAGCTCATTGCTGTATCTGACCCGACCCTGTTGGTTTTTGTGCAGTTGGATAACCATGTTGAGGAACTTTGGGGGGCATCCGAGGCGCTCTAGTATTTGCCAAAGCCCTTTCCTGCTCACGGTGTCGAAGGCATACATTTATTACTATAATTTTTACATATTTCTGGAGAAATTTATGATTCTAATAAATTCTGCAATCTCAGTTTCAACCATTGGGACAGCAGTAATGTCCTTAAAGAGAAAAAAGTAGATCAGATAAATGTACTGATGGCTGTAATTGTCTGCATCAAATGCTTGGGTGTAGGCTTATTAATTCAATAAATATATTTTGTTTCTCACTTCAGTGTGTTCCTCAATGTCATTCAGTAAGCTATGAAATAAATATCAGTATTTGTTGAACAAGAATTTACTCAACTCTATAAATAAATCACAGGTTGAGGAATTCAGTACATGCAAAATGATTGAAATGAAGGCCATTAAATCAACGAGATTTAGGCCTGCTTAATCCTTGAAGAAGGGCTCAGGGCCGAAATGTCAGCAATATATCTTTGTCTCCTATGGATGCTGAGAGGCCGGCTGAGTTCTCCCAGCATTTTTGACTGTTTTTACTAAAATCACAGCGTCTGCAGACTTTCATATTTTATTTAGAGATATGTGTATACTATTGGACAAGTCATTTCCTATTTTATAGAAATTTCAACATTAGTACAGATAAAGCACTTGTAGCTGTCATAGTCCATGCTGACCTTAATCCCTAATTACACTAAATCCCATTAGCCTGCAATAGACCAATATCCCACCTTGCACTTCCTATCCAGTACCTGCCCAAACCCCGTTGTATCTGCCTCCATTATTTCCTCTGTCAGTTCTCTTCAGATAGTCACCCCTCAGATCTCCTCTCAACTTGTCCCATCTGACCCTAACTTCGTGTGCTCCAATTCTAAGAATAGGTTTTGACTATCTACACCTCTAATAATTTCATAAACTTCTCTAAGGTCATCCCTCAACCTTTTGTCTTCCAGTGAGAATAAAATCATCCTGTCCAGCCTTTCCTCACCCTCCTTTCCAGACAATATCCTGGTGAATCTCTTCTGCTAAATCCTTCTGGTTTTTGTTTTATTGAATTAAAGTGAACATTCTGTGAAGGATTATTTTCTGTCCTATAGTCACAATGTCTTCTTGAAAATGGATGGATTTTACAAGGGTTATAGAGTATGATGAATATTGCTTTCAAAATAATGTATAATTAGGATGCTGGGTGTAGGTTGCATGGCTACTTAGTTTGTTGGAAAATTGTTCTTCAGAGAAATAATTAATTTTTAATGCACGAGTTTTGATTTGCTTTAGTTCATAGCCTTCCTGGGTCTTTTATCCTTGGGTGATTTCAATTCCTTTTCACTTCCACGTTGTTTTGCATCCACCTGTTTATTTGTTTTTTTGCTGATTTCCAGCTGTACTCAGAAACATCACCTGCCTTTGATGCTCCTTTTGCTGCTTTCTCCTTCCCACTCTAAAGCTGGACTTTGTGTCATCTATTTACCACCCACTCCCTTACCTATTAGCAGACTCTCTTCCACTTCAGCTTTTATTTTGCTTCGCCAATAAAATCACATTGTAGCGAAATTACAGAGGGCCAAGACCAGCTTTCTGCGTTCTACTGGGCCTAATCTCACATTGCTACTTGAAATTGTTCTTTTGCGCTGATCGCTCCTGCTTTATTATAGAACAATACAATCATGCCGACGTAATCTTTCAGTGGAGATTGTCATTACAGATGTCGTGCACCCACTTGCCATCTGCTTTAATCATTTGGGAGGCTGGCTGTTAACTAAGTCAGATGGTTATCGTCTCTAGAGTGGCCACAGACACACATAGGCAATGGCAATGCTAAGAGCACCATTCCTTCCAGCTGTGAGCCAGGATGGTGATAAGGATGACAATAAACAAACCTACACAAGGAAGCAGAAATGAAAATCAAAATACAGCAGATACATTTCCAATTCAGCTCCTTTTTTTTGCTTTAAAACGGAAATTTTTCTTTTCATTCTTTCTTCTTCTTGTCTTTCTCATTTTTCCTTTCAGATGAGTGGTGATGAATGCATAATTTGCTGTAGCTAGAATGCGGAATACGAATGGCTACATTGGGATAGAAAACATGGCTCCACTCACTCTACTTTCCCATATTTCCCACATTTGTCTAGTTCATTTTTTCCTCTTCATCTTCCCTACACCAATCACTCTTGCCACACTGTCTCCCTTTTCCACCTCACTCCATCCTTTAATGTTCCCATTTTTCTTGACATTTCTCAACGTATCACACCCTCAATCCTCCATCCTCTTCCCCAAGGGTTTCTGTTAGGCACCCTCATTTTCTGCTATCTCCCCTGTTTTATCAGATTCCTTCAAAGTTAAATGAGTGCAGCATTCTTCTGATATGCTTAAACCTCTATTTAATGCCTTCCCTGGGTTAGTATTTGAAAATAGATAGAAATATCAATGAGACAGCATCAGATGGTGCATGATTCATGTCTCCCTGAAGCAAGGTCCATGCAAAGGGCTATGTGGAGAGGAAAAATTAATATGAAAATTCAACTGTAGGATGACAGTTAACACAAATATTCCACCGCAGTATTATATAGTAAGTGGACTGATGATCAGGCAGCAGCTGATGATATAAGGCAGGGGGGAATCAAATTTAAGTAAATGGGCAAGAAATATGTAGCTTATGGGTGGTCTGAAAGAATTTTCTTTTATTTTACTCACTTGGTACAGAACGCTTGGGAGGGACTAGAAGTGAAGATGATCATTCTTCTCAGAAGGAAGTTGGATATACACTTAAGGGATATAAATTCTCTGGGCAGTCATTATGGAGCAGGGGAGGGGACTGACCAGATTACTGTGATGGATCAGGGGAAGGGGATTGACTGGATTACTGTGATGGATTAGAGGACTGGGACTGAGTGGATTACTGTGATGGATTAGAGGACTGGGACTGAGTGGATTACTGTGATGGATTAGAGGACTGGGACTGAGTGGATTACTGTGATGGATCAGGGAAAGGGGACTGAGTGGATTACTGTGATGGATCAGGGAAAGGGGACTGACTGGATTACTGTGATGGTTCAGGGGACGGGGACTGACCGAATTACTGTGATGGATCAGGGGAAGGGGATTGACCAGATTACTGTGATGGTTCAGGGGACGGGGACTGAGTGGATTACTGTGATGGATCAGGGGAAGAGGACTGACCGGATTACTCTGATGGATTAGGGGAAGGGGACTGAGTGGGTTACTGTGATGAAATAGGGGAAGTGGACTGACCAGATTACTGTGATGGATCAGGGGAAGGATACTGACCGAATTACTGTGATGGATCAGGGGACGGAGACTGAGTTGATTACTGTGATGGATCAGGGAAAGAGGAGTGAGTGGATTACTGTGATGGAGCAGGGGAAGAGGACTGACCGGATAACTGTGATGGATCGGGGAAGAGTACTGACTGGATTATTGTGATGGATCAGGGGAAGGGGACTGACCGGATTACTATGATGGATGCAGAGAGCTGGCATGGACTGCATGGGCCAAATAATTTCCTAATGTACTTGATCTTTTCTCTCAGTAATTGCCTTTCGAAATATTATTTACCCTAATTGCATTGCCCATTTCTTCATGTATCAATAATATCAAGTAAAGATCAATATGGAGTATTCCATGAGTGTCAGAACAGATGAAATTTGGTCTTCTGATTTTCACTTGCTTTACATGATTTCGAAGAACTATTGTATTTATAACCATAGAATTCACATTTGCACTTATGTCTCGTCTTAATTTTTTTTGTCCAAAGCCCTTTGGAAATTGATAAAGCTGGCCTGGTTGCATTTGAAATTGGTTCCTTTGTGAAAGGCACTGGTGAATTTTTGCAGCAGTCCAAGAATGAAGCACAAAGGGGAATTTTAACTTGCAAGTAAAATCCCGAAGGTCGCACACTTCTAGATATTCCATGCTTTTTATACAGTGTTGATGCACCATCAATTACTCGAAAGACTGTTGTTGAGAAACCAGTAGACTTTTATTCACTTAAGAACAAAGGCACACCCATAGTTTGACTGTCCTGCACTGAAGAGGGGGATGTGGAACAGTCACCTTTATACAGGAGCCTGTGGGAAAGGGCCACAGGTACAATCGGGCAATAGGTGTGGCTAACCAGACTATTATATGCAACAGTGGTTTTACCACATTCTCTTCTTGTTTTTAAAAGAGTCCAGCGGGGTGGTGGAAATTACAAAGTCCCAAGTTCAGTCTTTTAGCAAGTATGGTCGTTCGCTGGGACCACCGTAGTACCGGTTGTTGCTGTGGTGCAGCAGCAGGGTCCTGGATGAGCTCCGGCATCTGTATACTCTCATCAGTGTTGTGCTGGTGAGTAGGCGCCACTGAGTCCGGTGTATCCTCCCTCGAGGCAGAGGCAGGGTCCCAGGAGTCAGGTTGATCATGTGTGTTCAACGGTGAGGGGTGTGAGGTGAAAGGCAGCAGTCTCCAAGGCCCCTGAGGGAGCCAAGTCGCTGACAGAAATGGTGTATTCTTGTCCGTTGGGATATACCACATAGGCATATTGAGGGTTGGCATGGAAGAGGTGGACCCTTTTGAACAGTAACATATATGACTCCTCACATGCTTCTGGAGTAGGACAGGCCCTGGAGACGTCAGCCATGCTGGTGGCATGATCCCTGCCGCAGATTTCCTGGGAAAGAAAAACATGCAGTGTAGCATTACAGGGACCTGATTGAGTGATAGAGTGGAATGCCTCCGGGAGGACCTCCTACCAGTGGGAGACTGGGAGGCCCTTTGATTGCAAGGCCTGGAGGACTGCCTTCCAAACAGTAGCATTCTCCCTCTCCACTTGTCCATTATCCCAGGGGTTGTAACTTGTGGACCTGCTCGTGGCAATGCCCCTGGTCATCAGATACTGATGTAGTTCATCACTCATAAATTAAGGCCCCCAGTCACTGTGGATATAACTGGGGAAGCCAAACAATAGACAATAGACAATAGGAGCTGGAGTAGGCCCTTCGGCCTGTCGAGCCAGCACCGCCATTTTACAGATCATGGCTGATCACTACTATCAGTACCCCTTTCCAGCCTTATCCCCATAACCCTTAACTCCTTTGTCCACTAGAGTCTTATCTAACTCTCTTTTGAACATAATCAGCGAATCTGCTTCTACCACCCTCTGTGGCAGAGCATTCCACAGATTCACACTTCTCTGGGTAAAAAAATGTTTTCTCATCTCCGTCCTAAAGGGCCTACCCTGTATTCTTAAACTATGCCCTCTCGTCCTCGTCTCCCCCATCATTGGGAACAAGTAATCCGACTTCACCCTGTCTATCCCCCTGATAATTTTGTATACCTCAATCATGTCCCCCCTCATCCTTCTAAACTCCATTGGATACAAGTCCAGTTTTTCTAGCCTTTCAGCATATGTCAACCCCGCCATCCCTGGAACTAACCTTGTAAATCTGCGCTGCACACCCTCTATAGCTAGTATGTCCTTCCTCAAAATTGGAGATCAAAATTGGATGCAATACTCCAGGTGGGGTCTCACCAGGGCCCTGTACAACTGCAGAAGGCGTCTCTGTTCCTATACTCCAATCCCCTCTTTATGAAAGCCAACATGCCATTTGCCTTCTTCACAACTTTCTGAACCTGCATGTTAGCCTTCAGTGACCGGTGAACAAGTACACCCAGATCCATTTGCACCTCCCCACTCCCTAGCCTGTCTCCATTTAAATAATACTCAGCTTTCCTATTATTGCCCCCAAAATGGATAACCTCACATTTGCTCACATTGAACGTCAGCTTCCATTCAGCAGCCCACTCCCCCAACCTGTCCAAGTCCCTCTGCATTTTCCTGACATCCTCCTCACACCCCACACCGCCACCCAGTTTAGTGTCATCTGCAAATTTGCTCATGTTATTAATAATCCCCTCATCCAAATCATTTACATAAATTACAAACAACTGAGGACCCAATACCGATCCCTGCGGCACTCCACTCGTCACATCCTGCCATCCTGAAAAAGACCCGCTTACTCCAACCCTTTGTTTCCTATTTCTTAACCAATTTCCTATCCATGTCAGCACCTTACCTCCAATGCCATACTCCCTGATCTTGCCCACTAGTCTCCTGTGCGGTACCTTATCAAAGGCCTTCTGGAAGTCCAAATACACCACATCCACTGGCTCTCCCAAGTCCACCCTCTTTGTCACATCCTCGAAAAATTCCAGAAGGTTAGTCAAGCATCATTTACCCTTAAGGAATCCATGCTGACTAGCCCTTATACTATTATTTCTGCCTAAGTGTTCTGCTATTACTCCTTTTATGATAGATTCCAATATCTTCCCCACCACTGACGTCAGGCTGACCGGTCTATAATTTCCCGTTTTCTCCCTCCCTCCCTTCTTAAAAATCGGCACCACATCAGCCACTCTCCAATCCTCAGGGACCTCCCCCGAATCTATGGAACTTTGGAAAATGTCGACCAGTGCCTCCACAATGTGAAGATGCTGCAAAGGGCCTTGATGACTGTGGCAGGAGTCATGTCCAAGCAGGGGATGGCAAATGGGAAATGGAAGTTTTCATCAATGATGTTAAGAAAATACATGTTGTGGTCAATGCAGGGCAGGGTCCTTTACAATCGATATTGAGTCACTCAAAGGGGCTGGTGGCTTTAATTAATTGTGCCCTGTCTGACTTGTGTGGCTTGCACTCTGCGCAGACCTAGCAGTTCTTTGTCATGGACCTGATCTCGCCGATGGAGTAGGGCAGGTTGTGTGCTTTGACAAAATGTGGTAGCTCTGGGGAGACAGAGATCGTTGTGGATGTTTTGCAGCTGGTCAATGTGTGCGCTAGTACAGATCCAGCGGGATAGGGTGTCTAGCGGCTCATTAAGTTTCCACAGCTGGTAAGAATATTGTAGTTATAGGTGGACTGTTCAACTCTCCATCTCAGTAATTTGTCATTTTTGATTTTGCCCCGCTGCTGATTATTAAACATGAACGCGACAGTGCGTTGATCAGTCAGCAGGGTGAATCTCTTACCAGCCAGGTAATGGCGCCAGTGCCTCACTGCCTTGACAAGGGCTTGGGCCCAGTCAGCAGGGTGAATCTCTTACCAGCTAGGTAATGGCGCCAGTGCCTCACTGCCTTGACAAGGGCTTGGGCCCAGTCAGCAGGGTGAATCTCTTACCAGCCAGGTAATGGCACCAGTGCCTCACTGCCTTGACAAGGGCTTGGGCCCAGTCAGTAGGGTGAATCTCTTACCAGCCAGGTAATGGCGCCAGTGCCTCAATGCCTTGACAATGGCTTGGGCCCAGTCAGCAGGGTGAATCTCTTACCAGCCAGGTAATAGCGCCAGTGCCTCACTGTCTTGACAATGGCTTGGGCCCTTTTTCACAACTGTGGAGTGTTGAATCTCGGGGCCCTGCAGGGTACGTGAAAAGAATGTGACTGGCCTGCCTGCCTGGTTAAGGGTGGCTGCCAGTGCGAAGTCTGACATTTTGCTTTCCACCTGGAACGGGGTGGATTCGTCCACAGCATGCATTGTGGCTTTGGCGATATCTGCCTTAATGCTATTGAAGGCTGTGTTAGCCTCCACCGCCAGGGGAAAGATGTGGATTTGATGAGGGGGGTGGGCCTTGTCCAGATAATTGGGGACACATTGAGCATAATAAGAGAAGAACCAAAGGCACTTCTTCAGGGCCTTGAGGGTGTGTGGAAGGGGAAGCGGTCACATGCGTTCTGGGTCTGGGCCAATGATGCTACTCTCCACAACACACCCAAGGACAGCCAGACAGGTTGTGCAGAACATGCACTTGCCTTATATGTCAAGTTAAGTAGCTTGGCTGTTTTCAGAAATTTCTGGAGATTGGCATCATAGTCCTGCAGGTTGTGTTGCAGATGATGACATTATCGAGGTAGGCGAAAGTGGCCCACAACTGATACTGGTCCACCAAGCGCTCCATTTTCTGCTGGAAGATCAAGACACCAAAGGAGATCCACAGGAAGTCTTAGAGGTGGCTATCTGCCTTGAACACTATATACTGGTGGTCCTCTAGGCAGACACAGAGTTGATAGTATGCAACTTCAAGTTAATGGTCAAAAAGACCCGATACTGGGCAATTTGGTTGGCCATGTCGGCAATGTGTGGAGGGACTAGGCATCCAATTGCATGTGTCTGTTGATGGTTTGACTATAGTTGATGACCATCCTATTCTTTTCCCAATTCCACACTACCACTGCTTGCTGGCGCTGGGCTCAATAATCCCCTCCTTGAGTAAGCACTGTACCTCTGCCCAGATGAAGGCCCTGCTGGCCGTGTTTGACCGGGTGCGGGGGGGGTGCTGGAGGGGGGATTGAGGAGGATGGGTGGCATGCAGTAGTTAGTTTGAAAATTGCTGGTTATACACAATGAGGGGTGGATGGGGCCCATCGACTCCATCGTCACGCTTTTAAGGTGGCACTAAAATCAAGCCCTTTAATAGCACAGCAGCACAGAGGCATGGCATTACCATCAGTCTAAAGTCTTTCTATTCAGTACCCTGCACCGTTAGAGTCACTATGCAGAAGCCCTGGACGTCTGCTGTTTGCGCTTTGAATGCCAAGGAGACCTTCTTGTTTACCAGCAATACTGTGAGGGAGAGGCGCCACAGTGTGTCTGGGTGTATAAAACTCTCTGTGCTCCTGCTATCAAATAAGTAACATCATGTAGCCATTTATCTGGATATAAGTCATTGATCTGGAGAGTTGATGTAGGCTGTCCTGGTCGAGTGTGATGTAGGCCAGTGTTGGGTTGCTGCACATCACTGTTGTGGAAGACGGCATTGTCCAAGTGGCCCTTCTTCCTGAAAGTTGAATCCTTCGCTGGCCAGTATTTGACCTGATGCTTGGCCAGATCGTAGAAGTAGCATTTTGTGTGCTCCTGGAGCACTGTGGCTGTGGTTGAGTCATTACCAGAGCCAGCAGAGAGCGACAGGAGGTGGTCACAGAGCACTGCTACTGTGGTCAAGCCATTAGTGGAGAGGGATGGGGGTGTGGTGGCACATCCCAAGATGGCGGTGCCTGGGGCAACCACTAGGCCTCCATATTCTGGAGATCCGCCTCCAGCAGACCTGACAGCTCAATTGCTCTCCGTAGTCTGAACTCTCCTTGCTTCAAGAGTCTCTGTTGTATGTAGTTAGACCTGATCCCCGCAACGTAGGCGTCCCGGATCAGGTCCCCTGTATACTCTGCGGCGGACACAGCTTTGCATTCACAGGCACTGCCGAGAATTCGCAGGGCCTGAAGATATAGTGTTGGACTTACTGGGTCATTATTTGTGGGTCACTAGCAGATGCCTGGCGTAGACAACATGGATATTATCCAGATATTGTCCTTTATGAATGTCCATGTGGTGTCCCTGATTGTGGTGTACACTAGGGTGCCAACGCAGAAGTGCAGCATTTGCAGCTTATCACCCCATGATCACACGATAGTGGAAGAAACCTGCAGGAATGCTTCAAAACTGCGCCACCAGAGCTCAAGGTTGGTGGATGCCTCAGGCGATTGAGGGTCGATCTCTAGCTTTCCCGGCTTCAGGATCTGCTCCATTGTAAAAAAAAATTGTGAATAAAATTGGTGCACCATCAATTACTCGAAAGACTGTTGTTGAGAAACCAATAGGCTTTTATTCACTTAAGAACAAAGGCACATCCATACTGTTCGACTGTCCTGCACTGAGGAGGGGGTTGTGGAACAGTCACCTTTATACAGAGGCCTGTGGAGAGGGGTCACAGGTACAATCAGCCAATAGGTGTACCTGACCAGACAATTAAATACAACAGTGGTTTACCACAAATGTGATTTATTTGAAATGGAAAATTGAATGTCAGCTCTCTTGGTCATTTATTTCCCATTGCTTGTCAACAAATTATCAGGTTATTTTGTTTAGTCAGTTTTTGTGCTATATTTGAGATTCCAGATTTATTGTCAGAGTACTCTATATTTACCCATATTAAATTTATTCCTTTTATTGTACAGCTCTTTCTAACAAAGGAGCAATAAGAGATATTGCTCAGTTTGGGAAAATAAAGACAAGTTTTCAGCAGACCAGAGAGTAGGATTCCCTTGTTCTTTTGATAGCTACATGTTCCATATCCGTGTTGCCTCCACCAACTCCACTAGCATGTGCTTTACATGTTTATGACTCTAAATTATAGTCACTGATTGTGAATTGAAAATCTAAAAAAAATCTAAATCCCCTGGTCTTGATGGAATGCATCCCAGGGTACTGAAAGAAATGGCAGAAGTTATAGTTTGGTGATAATTTAACAAAATTGTCTGGACTCTGGGCAGGTCCCAGTAGATTAGAAGATAAGAACATAGGAACATAGGAAGTAGGAACAGGAGTAGGCCAAAAATGGCCCATCAAGCCTGCTCCGCCATTCAATACGATCATGGCTGATCTAATGGGGACAATGTTGGGCCAGCAGCTGTTCATGGTATACATAAATGATCTGCAAGAGAGGACAGGTTAAGGCAACACTGCCTTCTCCCCATATCCCCTAATTCCTCTATCATGCAAAAATTTATCTAACCAAATTTTAAATATGTTTAATGAGGCAGCCTCAACCACTTCCCTGGTTAGAGAATTCCAAACATTCACTACTCTCAGGGAAAAACTATTTTTCCTCATCTCTGTCCTAAATATACTCCCCCGAATCTTGAGACTGTGTCCTCTCGTTTTAGTTTCCCCGGCCAGCTCAAAAAACCTTCCTACATCTATCCTATCCATACCCTTCATAATCCTATATGTTTCTATAAGATCTCCTCTCATTCTTCTGAACTGGAGTGAATAGATGGTGAACGTCATCCCACTATTCAAAAAAGGATATAGGGAACAGGCAGGGAACTATGGGCCAGTTGGTTTAACATCTGTAGATGGGAAAATGCTTGAAGCTATCAATAAAGAAATAGTGAAGCATCCAGAGTGAAATAGATCCATTAGGCAGATACAGCATGGATTCAGCAAAGACAGGTCCTGTTCAACAAATTTACTGGAGTTCTTTGAGGATATAATGAGTGCGGTAGATAGAGGGACATTATTTATCTGGATTTCTAGAAGGCATTTGATAAGATGCTGTGTAAAACACATATAGAAGAACTTATGGAGTTGGGGGTAATGCATTAGCATGAACAGAGGATTAGAGAGTTGGGGTACAGGGGTGTTTTTCTGGTTGGCAATCTGTGGTGAGTGGGCTGCTGCAGGGGACAATGTTGGGCCAGCAGCTGTTCATGGTATACATAAATGATCTGCAAGAGAGGACAGTGCAGTGTGTCCAAGTTTGCTGATGACACAAAATTGAGTGGAAATGCAAATTGTGGAGAGGATATGGAGAGTCGGCAGAGAGATAAGGACAGGTTAAGTAAATGGACAAGGGTCTGGCAAATGGAGTTCAATGTTGGCAAAAGTTATTCATTTTGGAAGGAAAATGGAAGATCAGAATATTATTTAAATGGCAAGCAATCGCAGTATGCTGACATACAGAAGGCCTTGTGAGTGCGTGTGCATGAATCGCAAAACATTGGTTTGCAGGCTATCAAAAGGAAAAAAGGAATGTCAGCCTTCATTGTTAAAGGGATTGAATTTAAGAGCAGGGAGGTTTTGCTCCAACTGCACAAGGTACTGGTGAGGCCACACCTGGAGTACTGTGTACAGTTTGGGCCTCCTTTCTTGAGGAAGGAAGGATGCCTTGGCTTTGGAGGCAGTGCAGAGGAGGTTCACCAAATTGATTCCAAGATGAAGGGGTTGGCCTTAGGGTGGCCAGACGTCTGGATTTAGGACAGTCCGGCTTTTGAGGCTGATACTCCATTTGGGAGAATAAGCCCGACACCTCAAATAGAGGACAATTTATGGGGAAGAATCCACAAAAGCACCAGAGGCACACACTTACCTCTTAATTTTCTGCATTCGGGTCTGAATCCTGTCTGTGGCCATGTTTCTTCTTGCGAGCATGCACCAGCTGGCACTCGTGTATGTGCAATGGATTTGAGTACTGGGCTGGCTGGCACATGCACACAGATGGATGGGAGGGATTGGATTTGGGACAGGACTTGGGAACGTTTAGGGCAGGGTGCAGGCGCTTACTTCTGGCACAAATGATCTTAAGCTGTGCAATGTTTCAGTCAATGATGACGTTGAGTGGAGAATGAACTGTGATATTTGCAAAAGGGTGAGTAACTCAGTTTAGATTTAATTTGAAAATGTTTTTAAATTTTCTAAAAAGTGTTTCTCCTTAAGCATTTCAAAACTTATGAAATGCTTAAAGAGAAACATGTATTCGAAAAACAAGACTTTGATTGGTATTTGCAGATGCGAATTATGTTAATAAGAGAGTTACAAATGTAATGTCGGCCGGAGAGAGAGTATTGGAAATCGAAGAGGCTTTGCAGTTGGCTGGTCATCGCAGCCATGAACAACAGCTGGCTTTGGAGTTTCCCTGGAACGCGTGGGGAAGCGTCATTAACAGGCCTCGGTACCCACCATTGATGATGTCTGGACATTTCTGGTGAGGTGCCGTCACCTGTTCAAGCGAAACACAGGCATCCCTTTTTGCCGCCCATAGCACGTCTGCTTGGGCAGCCACCCTCCTGGGGTCATTGAAGTCTTCCTCTGTGATGAGTAGCCGGATGTCTTCAGGCACCCGCTCCAGAAAGATCTGGTGGAACAGTGGGAAAAAGGAGTGGCTATTGCTGAGAGCGAGCATGTCACTCATGAGGGCAGAAGGGGCTCTGTCCCCCAAACCGATGTGCAGCAGTCAGGCCGTGCGCTCACATTTTGAGAGCCCAAAAGAGCGGGTTATAGCTCTTTGATGGCCACATATTTTCCTTGCTCCGGGGACTGCTGGAGGAACTCGACGATGAGGGCTGTGGTGTTTTGATCAAGGACACTGACCATGTGGTAGTAGCGCATGTCGTATGCGGAGATCCGGCGAATGGCAAACTGTGCCTTGGCCTGCTGGAATCACACCCATCATTGCAACATCCAGAAGCCTGGCAACTTAAACGCTATGGCATTGATTGTAGGCTATTCCTCCATCGTTGGGTCCAAAGTGCCATTTGGAAATGGGATTGCTACAACTATAGCTCAGGGTTGAAAGAAGTCTTTCATGCCAAGGGAGTGTAATCGACACTGACTTTATTGGGCTGATTGGGAAAGAGAACTCAACCTTCATATTTCTAATGAAAATTGGAATAAAATTCTGCGACTGGTAAACTCTTCTTCTCTATGTGCAAAACATTCACTAATACAGTTTAAAGTTGTTCATAGAGCTCATATGTTTAAAGATAAACTCCATCGCTTTTATTCTCATATCGATCCTATATGTGATAAATGTCAATTGGAAATAGCTTCCCTTACACATATGTTTTGGTCCTGTCCCTCTTTACAGAATTATTGGAAGGAAATTTTTTCCATTATATCTACTGTTTTGAATATTGATTTACAACCACATCCCATTACTGCAATTTTTGGATTACCTATGATAGATTTGACTTATTTATCTCTTCCTGCGGATCATATGATTGCTTTTCTTACACTAATGGCTAGAAGATCTATACTATTAAATTGGAAAGAGGTAAATCCTCCCACTGTTTTCCAATGGTTTACCCAAACCATACTATGTTTAAATTTAGAGAAAATTAGAAACTCTGTCTAAGTTTGAGTTAACCTGGCGACCATTTATTCAATATTTTCATTTGTGGTGAGTTGATCTGGCTCTATTTTCTTTCTATGATTATGTATGATAATTGGGCTGTAAGATGAGATCGGAGTGATCGGCGTGGTTTAGCTATATCTGTAGGTTTTTTTTTAAAGTTTTTTTTAAATTCAGATTTGTTTTTTCTTCTTTTTTGGGGTTTTTTTTTCTCTTTTTTCATATATTGTTATTAATTATATCTTTTTTTTAGAGATAGTTCACACCCTAAACTGATCAAAATTTTTTTTTATGATATATTTTTATTCTGTAATATTATTGTTTAATATCTCTGTATTAATTCGTTACTTACTATGTATTTTTTTATATCTCTTTGAACTGTATGTGTTTATAAATTATAATAATAATAATAATAAAAAGATTGAAAAAGAAAGAAAAGACTTTATTGGGCTGCAGCTCTGCCTTTTATAGCCGGCCAGGTGTGTCACCACTAGGACGTGGCTTGAGTGAGGGGTGGCTGCTGATTGGTTGTCCTGTGTGTGCGGGCCCAGATTGGTAGGGGAGACCAGAACTAGGCGACATAGCCTCAAGATTCAGGGTAGTAAATTTAGGACAGAGATGAAGAGGAACTACTTTTCCCAAAGGTTGGTGAATCTATAGAACTCGCTGCCCATTGAAGCAACGGAGGCTACCTCAGTAAATATATTTAAGGCAAGGTTGGATAGATTTCTACATTGTAAGCGAATTAAGGGGTATGCGAAAAAGGCAGGTAAGTGGAGATGAGCCTTTCATCAGATCAGCCATGATTACATTGAATGGTGGAACAGGCTTGATGGGCTGGATGGCCTCCTCCTGCTCCTATTTCTTATATTCTCCTATATTCCAGGTCTATTTATGTCCCAACCTCTCTGGTTCTGGGAACTTCCTTGTGAATCTTTTCTGCACCCTCTCCAGCTTAATCATATTCTTCATACAGGTCAGTGACCAGAACTCTACATAGTTTTCTTGATGCGGTCACACAAATTTCTTGTCTAGCTGTTGCATGACATCCCAACTCTTGTATTCAGTGTCACAATCAATGCACTATATGTCTTTTTCACCATCTTGTCTACCTGTGTTGCTTCTTTCAGGGATCTATGTACTTGTACATAGTTTCTGTTTTACAACACTCTCCAAGGTCCTCCCATATACTGTACAAATCCTGCCATGAAAGTATTAAAGGAGTGAATATCGCCACTGATTACCAACATTCAAAAAATTATGAGACTAACGAATTGATGCGCATGAACATGGGTAATAAAATCCTGGAAATTTGATATTGGCAGGTGATCTGATATATACTGCTATGAAGGGAGGCAGTTTATGTCCTTCAAGCATTAAAAGCTAAATACAATTTGTCTTATGGGACCTTACATTGTTTCCTCCAGTTAAGATAATTTCTAAGGGATAGGTGGGGCCCTACAATGATCCCGCCTACACCTAGCAAGGTTTTTTTTTTAAATTTTTTAAATTTTTTTAAAATTTTTTATTTTTCACACCATAAATCACATTAGCCATGATACACACTTTTTCTTTTTCACACATATACAGTGACTTTTTCTCCCCCCCACTCCCTCCTCCCAAGCCACCCCCCCACCCCCCCCCCATCCATTTTAGGTATACAATCTAGGTTACATTAAACCAGTCAGACAATGTTGTCATTCAACAAAAATACACCAGAAATTCTACTGAGTCCATTCTTTTCTTTCCTTCTCCTTCCATCAACTTAGGTAATGATTGTCCCCGGTAGGTTTTCGCTATTGTATTTAATGTAAGGCTCCCATATTTGTTCGAATATTTCAATATTATTTCTTAAACTATATGTAATTTTTTCTAATGGAATACATTTATTCATTTCTACATACCATTGTTGTATTTTCAGATTATCTTCCAATTTCCAGGTTGACATAATACATTTTTTTGCTACGGCTAGAGCTATCTTAACAAATCTTTTTTGTGCATCCTCCAAATCAATTCCAAATTCTTTGTTTTTTATGTTACTTAGGAGAAAGATCTCTGGATTCTTTGGTATATTGTTTTCTGTTATTTTATTTAATATCTGATTGAGATCTTACCAAAATTTTTCTACTTTCTCACATGTCCAGATTGCATGAATTGTTGTTCCCATTTCTTTTTTACATCGAAAACATCTATCAGATACTGTTGGGTCCCATTTATTTAACTTTTGCGGTGTAATGTATAGTCTGTGTAACCAATTATATTGTATCATATGTAGCCTCGTATTTATTGTATTTCTCATCGTTCCAGAACATAATTTCTCCCATGTTTCCTTTTTTATCTTTATATTTAAATCTTGTTCCCATTTTTGTTTAGTTTTACCATTTGTTTCCTCATTCTCCTTTTCTTGCAGTTTAATATACATATTTGTTATAAATCTTTTGATTAACATTGTATCTGTAATCACATATTCAAGGTTACTTCCCTCTGGCAAACTCAAACTGCTTCCTAATTTATCCTTCAAGTAGGATCTCAATTGGTAATATGCCAGCGCTGTATCTCCAGTTATATTGTACTTATCTCTCATTTGTTCAAAGGATAAGAATCTACTTCCTGAAAAACAATTTTCTATTCTTTTAATCCTTTTTTTTCCCATTCTCTAAAGGAAAGGTTATCTATTGTAAAAGGGAGTAACTTATTTTGCGTCAATATTCGTTTTGGTAATTGATAATTTGTTTTATTTCTTTCTACATGAATCTTCTTCCAAATATTGAGGAGATGATGTAATACTGGAGAAGTTCTATGTTGTACCAATTTTTCATCCCATTTATATAATATGTGTTCAGGTATCTTTTCCCCTATTTTATCTAATTCTAATCTTGTCCAGTCTGGTTTTTCCCTTGTTTGATAAAAATCTGATAGGTATCTTAATTGTGCGGCTCTATAATAATTTTTAAAGTTTGGCAATTGTAAGCCTCCTTGTTTATACCATTCTGTTAATTTATCTAGTGCTATCCTCGGTTTCCCCCCTCTCCATAAAAATTTCCTTATTATTTTCTTTAACTCTTTGAAGAATTTTTCTGTCAGTTGTATTGGCAATGCCTGAAATAAGTATAATATCCTTGGAAAAATGTTCATTTTAATACAGTTTATCCTTCCTATTAGTGTTAGTGGTAAATCTTTCCAATGCTCTAAATCGTCCTGTAATTTTTTCATTAGTGGATAATAATTGAGTTTATATAATTGGCCGAGATTTTTGTTTATTTGTACACCTAGGTATCTTATTGCCTGCATTTGCCATCTAAATGGAGATTCCTTCTTAAATTTTGAGAAATCCGCATTATTCATAGGCATGCTTCACTTTTATTTACGTTTATCTTGTAACCCGACACTTCTCCATATTCCTTCAATTTCTTATATAATTCTTTTATTGATAGTTCTGGTTCTGTTAAGTACACTATAACATCATCCGCAAATACACTGATTTTATATTCCTTGTCTTTTATTTTTATTCCTTTTATATTATTATCTATTCTTAATAATTCTGCTAGTGGTTCTATAGCTAACGCAAACAATAAAGGTGATAGTGGGCATCCCTGCCGCGTTGACCTGCTTAAGTTAAATTGCTTTGATACATGTCCATTTACTGTCACTTTCGCTAACGGTCCCTTATATAATGCTTTAATCCAATTAATATACTTCTCCGGTAAACTGAATTTTTGCAATACTTTGAACAAATAATTCCATTCTACTCTGTCGAAGGCCTTCTCTGCGTCTAAAGCAACTGCTACTGCAGGTGCTTTATTTCCTTCTACTGCATGAATTAAGTTAATAAATTTACAAATATTGTCTGTTGTGCATCTTTTTTTGATAAATCCAGTTTGGTCTAAATTTACCATTTTCGGTACCTGCTCTGCTAATCTGTTTGCTAATAGTTTAGCTATTATCTTATAATCTGTGTTTAGTAAAGATATTGGTCTATATGACGCTGGTGAGAGTGGATCTTTCCCTTGTTTTAGTATTACTGTAATTATTGCTGTTTTACATGAATCTGGTAAGTTTTGTGTTTCATCAATCTGGTTGATTACATCCAGGAGGGGCGGAATTAATAAGTCTTTAAATGTTTTGTAGAATTCTATTGGAAATCCATCCTCTCCTGGTGTCTTATTATTTGGTAATTTTTTCATTATCTCTTGTATTTCTACTGTTCCAAATAGTTCTGTTAATTTATTTTGTTCCTCTATTTTTAGTTTTGGTAGTTCAATTTTAGTCAAAAATTCATCTATTTTCCCTTCTTTCCCTTCGTTTTCAGTTCGGTATAATTGTTCATAGAATTCTCTAAAGTTTTCCTTAATTTCTTTTGGATTATATGTAATTTGTTTGTCTTTTTTCCTTGATGCCAATACCATTTTCTTAGCTTGTTCTGTCTTAAGCTGCCATGCTAGGATTTTGTGCGTTTTTTCACCCAGTTCATAATATTTCTGTTTTGTCTTCATTATATTCTTCTCTACCTTATATGTTTGTAATGTTTCATATTTTATTTTTTTATCCGCCAATTCTCTTCTTTTAGTTGTATCTTCCTTCATTGCTAATTTTTTTTTCTATATTTACTATTTCCCTTTCCAACTGCTCTGTTTCCTGATTATAGTCCTTCTTCATCTAGGTTACATAACTTATTATTTGCCCTCTAATGAATGCTTTCATTGCATCCCATAGTATAAACTTATCTTCCACTGATTCCGTATTTATTTCAAAATACATTTTTAATTGTTTTTCAATAAATTCTCTAAAATCCTGCCTTTTAAGTAGCATGGGGTTTAATCTCCATCTATACATTCTTGGAGGGATGTCCTCTAGCTTTACTGTCAATATTAAGGGTGAATGGTCTGATAGTATTCTAGCTTTATATTCTGTTTTTCTTACTCTATCTTGCATACTAGCTGATAACAAAAATAGGTCTATTCTTGAGTATGTTTTATGTCTAGCCGAGTAATATGAATATTCCTTTTCTTTTGGGTTTTGTTTCCTCCATATATCCAAAAGTTGCATTTCTTGCATTGATTTAATTATAAATTTGGTTACTTTGTTCTTTCTGTTAATTTTTTCCCCCAGTTTTATCCATATTTGAATCCAAATTCAGGTTGAAATCCCCTCCTATTAGTATGTTCCCTTGCGTATTAGCTACCTTCAAAAAGATATCTTGCATAAACTTTTGATCTTCTTCGTTAGGTGAATATACATTGAGTAGATTCCAAAACTCCGAATATATCTGACATTTTATCATTACATATCTCCCTGCTGGATCTATTATTTCCTCTTCTATTTTAAATGGCACATTTTTACTAATTAATATAGCCACTCCTCTTGCTTTTGAATTATACGATGCTGCTGTTACATGTCCTACCCAATCTCTCTTTAATTTCTTGTGCTCCAATTCAGTTAAGTGTGTTTCTTGGACAAATGCTATATCAATTTTTTCTTTTTTCAGTAAATTTAGCAGTTTCTTCCATTTAATTTGGTTATGTATTCCATTAATATTTAAAGTCATATAGTTCAACGTAGCCATTTTATACTTTGTTTATCTTCCCTTTCCGTTTTTCCATCATTACCTTTCCTCCTTTTCCATTTCTGTTTTCTTATTTTAAACCCTTTATAAGACAACATTCCTAAAACATCAAACATTTTCCTTATTCTCCTATTTATAACTTCTTTAGCCCCAATCTCCCCTTCCCCTCCTGAGTTGTCCTTTATCCCTTGTCGGACAACCACATCTCCCCTCTCCATTTGGGTTTGCGAATTCACTCGCAAGCGTCAACTGATTTTGCAGTGTCCGCAACTCCCCCCCACCCAGCCCCCCCCAGAAAAGATTTCACTTTTCATATGTAACAAAGGTCACTCTTTTAATTCCCTCCTTATTCTCTCTATTCCATTACCTTCCCTTATTAATTCTTGTCTATACTATCTATATTTTCCTCTAAATACAGATACATTCACGTATGCACATTATACCTATACACTCTTATACCTCTTGACCCACATACATATCAATCGTGATCATTTTTACTCTCATTACACGTCTTCATCCCTCAGTCTATTTTGTAATTGTTCTGCAAATTTTCGTGCTTCTTCTGGATCTGAGAATAGTCTGTTTTGTTGTCCTGGAATAAATATTTTCAATACCGCTAGATGCTTTAGTATAAATTTATACCCTTTCTTCCATAAAATCGCCTTTGCTGTATTGAACTCCTTTCTCTTCTTTAGGAGTTCAAAACTTATATCTGGATAAATGAAGATTTTTTGCCCTTTATACTCCAGTGGCTTGTTGCCCTCTCTTATTTTTTCCATTGTCTTCTCCAGTACCTTTTCTCTTGTAGTATATCTTAGGAATTTTACTAAAATAGATCTTGGTTTTTGTTGTGGTTGTGGTTTAAAGGCCAATGCTCTATGTGCCCTTTCTATTTCCATTTCTTGCTGTAGTTCTGGACATCCTAGGATCCTAGGGATCCAATCTTTTATATACTCTCTCATTTTCTTGCCTTCTTCATCTTCCTTAAGGCCCACTATCTTTATGTTATTTCTTCTGTTATAATTTTCTATTATATCTATTTTCTGAGCTAACAGTTCTTGTGTCTCTATAGCTTTTTTATTAGATTCCTCTAATTTCTTTTTTAAGTCCTCTACCTCCATTTCTGCTGCTACTGCCCGCTCTTCCATCTTGTCCATTTTCTTTCCCATTTCTGTTAAGGTCATATCTATTTTATTCATTTTCTCTTCTGTGTTGTTTATTCTTCTTCTTAAATCATTAAATTCCTGTGTTTGCCATTCTTTAAATGACTCCATGTATTCTTTAATAAGAGAAAGTAAATCCTTTATCTTGCCTTTCCCTTCGTCTTCTATTTCACTGTACTCTTCCTCTTCCTCTTCTTCTTCCTCTGGGTTGGCCATCTGTTGTTTCTTTGTTGCCCTTTTCTTCTCTTCTTTCTTGTTTCCATTGTCTTCTGTGTTCTCTTCTTGCTGCAGGTGTTCTGCAGCTGTCGTTGCTGGCTGTGGAGATCGACTCCCCAGCTGGTCACCCCTCCCGTTGGTGTGTTTTTTTTCATGCGCGGTTGCGCACTTTTACTCGGCTCAGCGAGCCATTTTTGTAGTCTAATTTCTACCGACCTGAGGGAGCGGGTTTCTCTCTCCACCGCGGGCCTCTTCGAACAGGTAAGGCCTTCTCCTTCTTCCTCCGTTGTCTTCTCTTCCTCTCTTCTTACCGTTGATTTCGATTTTTCTTTTTTTGTCGCCATCTTCTTTCCACCTTTATACTCACTTTTCTTTAACTTTTATTTCTGTGCCTTTGTGTTTTCCTTTGTTTTTTCCGACTTTTCTGGAGAGGGCTGGAGTTCACCCTCCGGCCACTACTCCATCACGTGACTCCTTACACACCTAGCAAGGTTGAAGGGATGCTTCAGCTGGGAGATGGTCCAAAATTCTTTTCAAGGATGTACTCTGTTCTCCAAGGTGAAAGCCCCAAGCAAGGCCTACACAAATCAAGAGAAAAATGGGAGTCAGACATAGGCATCACAATTGACGAGAGACGTTGGTCGGATTGGTGTAGAGACAGTGTGACAACAGTGATTAATTCTAGATACAGACTGGTTCAATACAACTTTCTGTACCAGCTCTACTTCACATCACAAGGCTAAAATTGGAAGTGTTAGAGATGTGTTTCAGGTGTGGAGTGTAGTCGAGAACATCTGTTCACCCTACATGGTCCTGTGCAAAGGTAGCCCCATTTTGGCAGGATTTGGCTGATATATTAACCAGAAGAACAAATGTAATCTTTCTGCCTAACCTAATGTTGTATCAACTGGGGAACCTTTTGGACATAAGCTATAAATTAACCAAATTCCAAATTCAATTCATATTTTTTGCTTTGTCCATAGCCAAGAAATGCATAGTGATGACCAGGAAGAGCTGTATTCCATGGGGTGGAAAAAAATCACGTATAATCTTAGAAACTGACGTAGCACCTTTATTAAAATATGACGTACATGGGAGCACAACTGTATCAACATCCCAACAAAAATGACCAATAGATGGATACTGCATGACTGCTGAGTTTCTTCAACATGTTTGTGTATTGGACTCGACGACATCAGCATCTGCAGACTTACTTGGGTAACACTTCTAGTAAATCGCGGTTTCTCTTTTCGAAGGTGTGGACAGAAAGCTGCTGCTGCTGTCAGTCCCTGGCAGTTTATCTTTCCCTTTAAAACCAGCATTATTTCATTGACAAGAAAGATCTAGTGAATTTGATGGGAACCCACCAAAAGACTGCAAAAGGAAATCAGAAATGTCAACGTCGGAGGATTTTTAATTTACACGTCATAAAAAATAGATCTTTGTGAGTGGTAAAACAGAAGTGGAATTTGGATGACTATTCTGCTCTCTTGAGGGAGAAAAATCAAATGTAAAATATATTGAATTGCTCTCGTTGTATTTGTTTTGGCCAGCAGCATGTACCCAACATCCCCAACAGCCATTTGGATGCCTTGAGGCAAATGAAAAATATTCAGGTTGAATCTAATCAGTTATATATGCATGGGAAGAATTCATTGATGGAGTAACCCAGATACTGTAGAAATATTTTTACTATTAATTGCAAGTTTTGATGATTATTCTTTCCCTACAATTTAAATCAGCACATCAAAGATAAAATCCATCCTCTGATTAGATTGAAATTGTACCATCATGACCTGATTTTTATGTTGCCTGTTGTGTTTTGAGGTATTTTATGTTATACAATGGGCAGCATTTTCTATGGATGCAAAACCTGGAAATTCTGGTGCACGAGATGAACAGTTGAGCCCTGAAGACCTGTTGGATTGGAGGTGTGTAAAAATATAAAATTTGGACACTGTTGAGGATCAAATTTGGGCACTACCCGCATCAAGAAAGCACATTTCAGCGTTGACCATCTTGGTCCTTGGGTGTTCATGGGCTCCGTGGAGAGGCATATCCACTGTTTTGGGCTTGAGGCTAGTTTGATGATGAGGTAAATGGCAGTAGGGACGTCAGATTTAGGGCAAGAGTAGTTCTTGGCAATCAGGTTGGTGATGGGTTGGAGAATAGGAAGGATGGGAGAAGGAGGAGTTGATGATCAGGGTTATGGGAAAGATCGAAGTTTCCATTGTGGTCCTCAGCCTCTTGCATGATCCTCTTGGATCATGGCTAAAAGGAGAGTCAAGAACAAGATCATTGGGTCATGAAGGATTGATCTTTGGTGGAGAGTGGGTGGGGGATGTACTTGAGAATATAGATAAACATGGGACTTACCTTAGAGGAATCCAAATTCTGAAGATATTATCATCCCGAGAGGTCCCACTGGTGGTTGCTCATTACTAATTTTACTGATAGAGCTGCAAAAGGAATTCTGTGTTGGGAATGGCATCACAGGTTAAACATAGTAAATAGTTAGAGAGTGTTGTAGAGAGATAAAGGGGTATGGGTACATAATGAATCAGTCAGTTGAACACTGGGAATGGTGTATTTGGTAGTTGTAATTTAAAGGTGGCACAGTTAGTGTAGCACAATGCTATACAGTACCAATTACCTGGGTTGGAATCTGCTACTGTCACTGAGGCATTTGCATGTTCTCCCTGTGTCTACATGGGTTTCCTCTGGGTGCTCCCATTTCCTCCCACATTGCAAAGACGTACAGGGTGTGCAGGTTTATTGGTTGCATGGGTGTATTTGTGTGATGTGCTCAAGGGCCGGAAGGGCCTTTTACTGTGGTGTATCTTGAAATTTAACTGAATGAAGTACAAAATTGCATTGTAATCTTAAAAAAAAGTGACTTTCATATTTGCAGAATTGAGAAAGCAGTGAGAGATCCCGATTGAATTAGATTATGCTTTGCAAGAATATGCCCTTTTGTTTTGATAATTCAAAGTAATGATTACTGATATATTAAAACTTGATGCTGATCTCCAGTACAGGGGAAATGGCAGGTTTCTTTCCTTCTTTAGTCACACCCTATAAATGTTCTGATGTGTTAGCAGGACAAAGTTCAAAGCAATGCTCTCTTTTAACTTGTGACAACTTTACACTCTTTTCAAATTAGCACTCTCCATTTTGATTTACAAAAATACAGAGTGATTCTTTGATCTGAATGTGTTTGTTGATTTTGAAGCAATCAGCATTGATTTCTGAGCTGTTTGATGCTGTATGCCTGTGCCCTACATAAGGCCGTAAGATATAGGAACAGAAATAGGCTATTTAGCCTATTGAGTCTTCCCTGCCATTTAATCACGCTGATCCATTTTCCCACTCTGCTCCGTTGCCTGGGCTTCTCCCCATAACTTTTGGTTATGGTTAATTAAGACCCTATTTTGGGGGAAATAATAGGAAAGCTGAGTATTATTTAAATGGAGACAAGCTAGGGAGTGGGGAGGAGCAAATGGATCTGGGAGTACTTGTTCACCGGTCACTGAAGACTAGCATGCAGGTTCAGAAAGCTGTGAAGAAGGCTTTCATAAAGAGGGGATTGGAGTATAGGAACAGAGACGCCCTACTGCAGTTGTACAGGGCCCTGGTGAGACCCCACCTGGAGTATTGCGTCCAGTTCTGGTCTCCAATTTTGAGGAAGGACATACTAGCTATAGAGGGAGTGCAGCGCAGATTTACAAGGTTAGTTCCAGGGATGGCGGGGTTGACATATGCTGAAAGGCTAGAAAAACTGGACTTGTATCCGATGGAGTTTAGAAGGATGAGGGGGGACATGATTGAGGTATACAAAATCATCAGGGGGATAGACAGGGTGAAGTCGGATTACTTGTTCCCAATGATGGGGGAGACGAGGACTAGAGGGCATAGTTTAAGAATACAGGGTAGGCCCTTTAGGACGGAGATGAGAAAACATTTTTTTACCCAGAGAAGTGTGAATCTGTGGAATGCTCTGCCACAGAGGGTGGTAGAGGCAGATTCGCTGATTATGTTCAAAAGAGAGTTAGATAAGACTCTAGTGGACAAAGGAGTTAAGGGTTATGGGGATAAGGCTGGAAAGGGGTACTAATGGTAGTGATCAGCCATGATCTGTAAAATGGCGGTGCTGGCTCGACGGGCCGAAGGGCCTACTCCAGCTCCTATTGTCTATTGTCTATTGTCTATTGTCTATTAGTCTCTGCCTTAAATACATCCAAAGACAACCTCCACAACAAAGATTTATCACCCCCAGCTGAAGAAATTCCTCTGCATTTCTGTTCTAAGCAGACCTGAAGTTGTGCCTCTTGTCCTTGACTCTCTGTAGCATGAATAAAAGCTCTCACAACTGGAGGGAGAACACATGCTTTTATTAGCTTATAATAAAGGTAGGTTCTTACAATAGTTTTCAGTAGGGCTCAGGGTTTAGGTGGGAAACCTGGGTTATATAAGGGTAGATGGTGAAGGAGCCTGGGGGAAGAGCCAGCTCTGCACAACTCATCACCAGTGAATCTCACCCCTTCCTGTAGAATTAGGGCCTGTGGATGAAGACAGAGAACATAGATTTAGCAAGAAAAAAAAAATCAAAATATATACAATTATTTACAGATTTAAACAATCCAGGGGTCTGGAAATCCTGGAGGAGCACCTCAGCACTGGTGGGCTTTGGGCTACTTGGGACTCCTGGTCCCCTCGTAGGGGAGGTACAGTGGGCGGTAGAGTCTCTAGTTCTATGATGGTGTGGATGACTCTCCCTCTTGAACTGAATCTCCTGAGGCCCTGATTGGAGGTGGTGAGAAGGAGTTCTGGGACTCGTGGGTCACCTGAGGCAACAGATTTTCTGTTCTGGTGGGGCCAGGACCCTGATAGAGACACAATATCTTCCATGCCACCCGGGTACTCCATGTAGGCATATGTGAGATTGACATGGAGTAGTCTCACCCTCTCCACCAGGGTATCAGTTTTGCTTCCCCTCACGTGCTTTCTTAGGAGAACTGGACCTGGTGTGGTGAGTGAGGTTGGGAGTTTAATTCCCGATGCCGATCTTCTTTCAAAATTGAATAAAAGCTAATGAGGAGTTGCATTGGTTGGTGTACAGACTAGAGACTAAATGGAGTGGAGCACCATAGGTATGACATCCTTTCAGCGTGAGTCTGGAAGGCCTCTTGACTCGAGGGCCAATCTGATGGCTTTCCAGACTGTGGCATTTTCTTTTTCAACCAGCCTGTTCCCCCGGAGGTTGTAGCTCGTCGTCCTGCTGGATGCAATCCCCCTTGCCAGCAGGTACTGACGTAGCTCCTTGCTCATAAATGATGAGCCCTGGTCATTATGGATATAGCCGGGATACCCGAACAGGGAGAAAATAGAATCTAGGGCCTTAATAACCGAGGAGGTGGAAGTGTTTAGACATAGGATAGTAAATGGGAAGCCGGATTACTCATCAATGATGGAGAGAAATAATGGGTTCCCGTTCGTTGAGGGGAGAGGTCCCTTAAAATCGACACTGAGCTATTTGAAGCACTGGAATGACTTTATCAGGTGCACCTTAGTGGGGCGGCAGAAATGCGTCTTGCAGTCAGTGCAGACCTGGCAGGACCTGGTCATTTCCCTCATATCTTCCATTGAGTAGGGCTGATTGCGTTCCTTGACAAAGTGAGCCATGCTGGATGGCAAACTCATTATGTAGAGACCGCAGTTGGCTGGTGTGCGCTAAGGCACTGCTTCCTCTGGATAAGTCATCTGGAGGCTCATTAATGGCACCTGGCTGATAGTCAACTGTCATAATTGTAGGTGGAGAGTTTGATCCTCCACCTAGCAATCTTGTCATTTTTAATTTTTCCCCTTTTGACGTTTGAAGTGCCAGTTGATGAAGTAGACAAAGACGATGTGGTCAAACAATAATCATGGCTTTTATTAGCAGAAACTCATGGTACAATAATGAAAGACAATAGACGCATATACAGTTATAACCAAGGGGTGAGTCCTTAACAGTAGAGATAATGCACAGCCAATGTTAGTACAGCAAGGCTCGCCAGGGGGGAGACAGGCAGCTTGGCAGACATTCACCACAACGTTTTTGAACATAAATTCAACAGAGCTTTGGTCAGTGAGGAGTCTAAATTTCCTACCAGCCAGACAGTACCTCCAGTACCTGATGGGCTCTACAATAGCTTGAACCTCTTTCTCCACAGAGGGATTCGTGGCCTTGCAGAGTCCAGGAGAAAAATACAACCGACCTACCCGCCTGGTCAAGGGTAGTGGCCAGAGCCATGTCAGAAGCATCGCTTTCCACTTGGAAATAGGGAGCTCTAACAGGTGGCGCATCCTATTGGGATCAGGGCCAATAATACCATTCTCCATCACATAGCCAAGGATAGCCAGTTGTTTAGTCCTGAATACACGCTTGCTGGAGTTATAAATGAGGTTCAGGACTTTTGCCACATGGTTATAGATGGTGACGTTATTGAGGTAGGGGAAGGTAGCCTTCAACCTGTACTCGTCCACTATTCTGTCTATCTGCTTCTGGAAGATAGAAACCCCATTGGTAATATCGAAAGGGACCCTCTGGAATTGACAGAGATGGCCATTTGTCTCAGAAGCAGTACAGGGACGGTCCTCGGAACAGATTGGCAGCTGGTGATAGGCAGCCTTCAGATCGATGGTTGAATAAACCTGATACTGCGCAATCTCATTCACCATGTCTGAAATTCGAGGAAGGGGGTACGTGTCCAGGATTGTGCAATGATTAATTGTTTGGCTAAAGTCAATTACTAGCCTGGACTTATTTTCCATTTTTACTACCACCACTTGCTCTCTCCACCGGCTAGTGCTGGGTTCAATGATTTTCTCATTGTGCAGGCATTGAATCTCTGATTTTATGAACTTTCGATCAGCAGCTCTTTGTACAAATTGGCTTGCAATCCGGAGACAGATTTGGGAAGAGGGTCGGGGGGGGGGGGGAGGGGAGGGTCGATATTAAGTGTGGAGAGGCTGCATGTGGACTCCAATTTTAATGGCCCTCCCATTCTGAACTGTTATGAAAGGGAGGGGACCAGAACATTCCAAGGTCACGCTTTTAAAGTGATACAAGAAGACAAGAAACAGTACTGGAGCACACAAATCATTAAGCATATACAACCGAAGTTTACAAAATTCCCCCACTTCAAAAGACAAATGTACAGTACAATGTTCTTGAATATGAGTAGCAAATGAGATGCTAGAAATATCCGATAATTAGAAGGATACCATTTAAGTTTGTATTCCCAAACAGTCTGAGAGTCTATGAAACTTTCTGTAGAGCCAGTGTCAATTAAGCATCTAGTTGAGCATCCGTTTACCTTGACCGTCACCATAGAGTTGCTGAGTTGATTTTGGTTCAGAACCATCAATGCTGGGACCCCGGAGACTCCATAGTCCTCCTCACTTGAGTAGCTCTCTCCTCCCTGATGCACTGGCAGGCAAGATGGCGTCGACCTTGCGGCACGGCAAGTGAGGTCTTAACATCACAACTCTGCTCTTATATTCTAGAAATGAATGCCAGCGTTGTGTTTGCCTTCTTCACAACTAACTCAACATGCAAATTTACCTTCAGGCTATTCTGCATGAAGATTCCCAGGTCCCTCTGCATCTGGGTATATTCAGTTTTCTCCCCCATTCAGAAAATAGTCTGCCTGTTATTTTTTTGAGCAGATCTTTAATGTAATGCATGACAGTTCACCTTCTGACATTGTATTAAATTTGCCACTTCTTAAAGGTTAAACTTTTTTTTTTTCACACCATAAATCACAATAGCCATGATATACACTTTTTCTTTTCCACACATTTACAGTGAATTTTTCTCCCCCCCCCTCCCTCCTCCCAAGCCACCCCCCCACCCCCCCCCTCTCATCCATCTCTCATCCATTTTAGGTATACAATCTAGGTTGCATTAAACCAGTCAGACAATGTTGTCATTCAACAAAAATACACCAGAAATTCTACTGAGTCCATTCTTTTCTTTTCTTCTCCTTCCATCAACTTAGGTAATGTTTGTTCCCGGTAGGTTTTCGCTATTGTATTTAATGTAAGGCTCCCATACTTGTTCGAATATTTCAATATTATTTCTTAAACTATATGTTATTTTTTCTAATGGAATACATTTATTCATTTCTATATACCATTGTTGTATTTTCAAATTATCTTCCAATTTCCAGATTGACATAATACATTTTTTTGCTACGGCTAGGGCTATCTTGACAAATCTTTTTTGTGCATCTTCCAAGTCAATTCCAAATTCTTTATTTTTTATGTTACTTAGGAGAGAGATCTCTGGATTCTTTGGTATATTGTTTTCTGTTATTTTATTTAATATCTGATTGAGATCATCCCAAAATTTTTCTACTCTCTCACATGTCCAGATTGCATGAATTGTTGTTCCCCTTTCTTTTTTACATCGAAAACATCTATCAGATACTGTTGGGTCCCATTTATTTAACTTTTGCGGTGTAATGTATAGTCTGTGTAACCAATTATATTGTATCATACGCAGCCTCGTATTTATTGTATTTCTCATCGTTCCAGAACATAATTTCTCCCATGTTTCCTTCTTTATCTTTATATTTAAATCTTGTTCCCATTTTTGTTTAGTTTTACCATTTGTTTCCTCATTCTCCTTTTCTTGCAGTTTGATATACATATTTGTTATAAATCTTTTGATTAACATTGTATCTGTAATCACATATTCAAGGTTACTTCCCTCTGGTAAACTCAAATTGCTTCTTAATTTATCTTTCAAGTAGGATCTCAGTTGGTAATATGCCAGTGCTGTATCTCCAGTTATATTGTACTTATCTCTCATTTGTTCAAAGGATAAGAATCTACTTCCTGAAAAACAATTTTCTATTCTTTTAATCCCTTTTTTTCCCCATTTTCTAAAGGAAAGGTTGTCTATTGTAAAAGGGAGTAGCTTATTTTGCGTCAATATTAGTTTTGGTATTTGATAATTTATTTTATTTCTTTCTACATGAATCTTCTTCCATATATTGAGGAGATGGTGTAATACTGGAGAAGTTCTATGTTGTACCAATTTTTCGTCCCATTTATATAATATGTGTTCAGGTATCTTTTCCCCTATTTTATCTAATTCTAGTCTCGTCCAGTCTGGTTTTTCCCTTGTTTGATAAAAATCTGATAGGTACCTTAATTGTGCGGCTCTATAATAATTTTTGAAGTTTGGCAATTGTAAGCCTCCTTGTTTATACCATTCTGTTAATTTATCTAGTGCTATCCTCGGTTTCCCCCCTCTCCATAAAAATCTCCTTATTATTTTCTTTAACTCTTTGAAGAATTTTTCTGTCAGTTGTATTGGCAATGCCTGAAATAAGTATAGTATCCTTGGAAAAATGTTCATTTTAATACAGTTTATCCTTCCTATCAGTGTTAGTGGTAGCTCTTTCCAATGCTCTAAATCGTCCTGTAATTTTTTCATTAGTGGATTGTAATTGAGTTTATATAATTGGCCTAGATTTTTGTTTATTTGCACACCTAGGTATCTTATTGCCTGCGTTTGCCATCTGAATGGGGATTCCTCCTTAAATTTTGAGAAATCCGCGTTATTCATAGGCATTGCTTCACTTTTATTTACGTTTATCTTGTATCCCGACACTTCTCCATATTCCTTCAATTTCTTATATAGTTCTTTTATTGATAGTTCTGGTTCTGTTAAGTACACTATCACATCATCCGCAAATAGACTGATTTTATATTCCCTGTCTTTTATTTTTATTCCTTTTATATTATTATCTATTCTTATCGATTCTGCTAGTGGTTCTATGGCTAGCGCAAACAATAATGGTGATAGTGGGCATCCCTGCCGCGTTGACCTGCTTAAGTTAAATTGCTTTGATACATGTCCATTTACTGTCACTTTTGCTAACGGTCCCTCATATAATGCTTTAATCCAATTAATATACTTCTCTGGTAAACTGAATTTTTGCAATACTTTGAACAAGTAATTCCATTCTACTCTGTCGAAGGCCTTCTCTGCGTCTAAAGCAACTGCTACTGCCGGTGTTTTATTTCCTTCTACTGCATGAATTAAGTTAATAAATTTACAAATATTGTCTGTTGTGCGTCTTTTTTTGATAAATCCAGTTTGGTCTAAATTTACCATTTTCGGTACCTGTTCTGCTAATCTGTTTGCTAATAGTTTAGCTATTATCTTATAATCTGTGTTTAGCAGAGATATTGGTCTATATGACGCTGGTGAGAGTGGATCTTTCCCTTGTTTTAGTATCACTGTAATTATTGCTGTTTTACATGAATCTGGTAAGTTTTGTGTCTCATCGATCTGGTTGATTACATCCAGGAGGGGCGGTATTATTAGATCTTTAAATGTTTTGTAGAATTCTATTGGGAGTCCATCCTCTCCTGGTGTCTTATTATTTGGTAAATTTTTTATTATCTCTTGTATTTCTACTGTTCCAAATGGTTCTGTTAATTTATTTTGTTCCTCTATTTGTAGTTTTGGTAGTTCAATTTTAGTCAAAAATTCATCTATTTTCCCTTCTTTCCCTTCGTTTTCAGTTCGGTATAATTGTTCATAGAATTCTCTGAAGTTTTCCTTAATTTCTTTTGGATTATATGTAATTTGTTTGTCTTTTTTCCTTGTTGCCAATACCATTTTCTTAGTTTGCTCTGTCTTAAGCTGCCATGCTAAGATTTTGTGTGTTTTTTCACCTAGTTCATAATATTTCTGTTTTGTCTTCATTATATTCTTCTCCACCTTATATGTTTGTAATGTTTCATATTTTATTTTTTTATCCGCCAATTCTCTTCTTTTGGTTGTATCTTCCTTTTTTGCTAATTTTTTTTCTATGTTTATTATTTCCCTTTCCAACTGCTCTGTTTCCTGATTATAGTCCTTCTTCATCTTGGTTGCATAACTTATTATTTGTCCTCTAATGAATGCTTTCATTGCGTCCCATAGTATAAACTTATCTTCCACTGATTCCGTATTTACTTCAAAGTATATTTTTAATTGTTTTTCAATAAATTCTCTAAAATCCTGTCTTTTAAGTAGCATGGGGTTTAATCTCCATCTATACATTCTTGGAGGGATGTCCTCTAGCTCTATTGCCAATAACAGGGGTGAGTGGTCCGATAATAGTCTAGCTTTATATTCCGTTTTCCTAACTCTCCCTTGAATGTGGGCTGATAACAGGAATAGGTCTATCCTTGAGTATGTTTTATGTCTAGTCGAGTAGTATGAGTATTCCTTTTCTTTTGGGTTTTGTTTCCTCCATATGTCCACAAGTTTCATTTCTTGCATTGATTTAATTATAAATTTGGTTACTTTGTTCTTCCTGTTAATTTTTTTCCCCGTTTTATCCATATTTGGATCCAAATTCAGATTGAAATCCCCTCCTATTAGTATGTTCCCTTGTGTATTAGCTACCTTCAAAAAGATATCTTGCATAAACTTTTGATCTTCTTCGTTAGGTGAATATATATTAAGTAGATTCCAAAGCTCCGAATATATCTGACATTTTATCATAACATATCTCCCTGCTGGATCTATTATTTCCTCTTCTATTTTAAATGGCACATTTTTGCTAATTAATATAGCCACTCCTCTTGCTTTTGAATTATACGATGCTGCTGTTACATGTCCTACCCAATCTCTCTTTAATTTCTTGTGCTCCAATTCAGTTAAGTGTGTTTCTTGGACAAATGCTATATCTATTTTTTCCTTTTTCAGTAAATTTAGTAGTTTCTTCCTTTTAATTTGGTTATGTATTCCATTAATATTTAGAGTCATATACTTCAGCGTAGCCATTTTATATTTTGTTTATCTTCTCTTTCCGTTTTTCCATCATTACCTTTCCTCCTTTTCCATTTCTGTTTTCTTATTTTCAACTCTTTACCAGACAACATTCCTACAACATCCAACATTTTCCTTATTCTCCTATTTCTATCTTCTTTATCCCCAATCTCCCCTTCCCCTCCTGAGTTGTCCTTTATCCCTTGTCGGACAACCACATCTCCCTTCTCCATTTGGATTTGCGAATCCACTCGCAAGCGTCAACTGATTTTGCAGTGACCGCTCTTTTCCCCCACCCAGCCCCCCCCAGAAAAGATTTCACTTTTTATATGTCACAAAGGTCACTCTTTTAATTCCCTCCTTATTCTCTCTATTCCCTTACCTTCCCTTATTAATTCTTATCTATACTATCTATGTTTTCCTCTAATTACAGATACTTTCACGTATGCCCATTGTCTCTATTCACTCTTATACCTCTTTACCCGCATACATATCAATTGTGGTCATTTTTACCCTCATTACCCGTCTTCATCCCTCAGTCTATTTTTGTCTTTACCCACATACATATCAATCGTGATCATTTTTGCTCTCATTACCCGTCTTCATCCCTCAGTCTATTTTTGTAATTGTTCTGCAAATTTTCGTGCTTCTTCTGGATCCGAGAACAGTCTCTTTCGTTGTCCTGGAATAAATATTTTCAATACCGCAGGATGCTTCAGTGTAAATTTATATCCTTTCTTCCATAAAATCGCTTTTGCTGTATTGAACTCTTTTCTCTTCTTTAGGAGTTCAAAGCTTATATCTGGATAAATGAAGATTTTTTGCCCTTTATACTCCAGTGGTTTGTTGCCCTCTCTTACTTTTTCCATTGTCTTCTCCAGTACCTTTTCTCTTGTAGTATATCTTAGGAATTTTACTACAATAGATCTTGGTTTTTGTTGTGGTTGTGGTTTAGGGGCCAATGCTCTATGTGCCCTTTCTATTTCCATTTCTTGCTGTAGTTCTGGACATCCTAGGGCCTTAGGGATCCATTCTTTTATAAACTCCCTCATATTCTTGCCTTCTTCATCTTCCTTAAGGCCCACTATCTTTATGTTATTTCTTCTGTTATAATTTTCCATTATATCTATTTTTTGGGCTAGTAATTCTTGTGTCTCTTTAGTTTTTTTATTAGATTCCTCCAATTTCTTTTTTAAGTCTTCTACCTCCATTTCTGCTGCTATTGCCCGTTCTTCCATCTTGTCCATTTTTTTCCCCATTTCTGTTAAGGTCATATCCATTTTATTTATTTTCTTTTCTGTGTTGTTTATTCTTTTTCTTAAATCATTGAATTCCTGTGTTTGCCATTCTTTAAATGACTCCATGTATCCTCTAACAAGATCAAGTATATCCTTTACCTTGCCTTTCCCTTTATCTATTTCACTGTATTCTTCCTCTTCTTCTTTCTCTGGGTTGGCCATCTGTTGTTTCTTTGATGCCCTTTCCTCTTCTTCTTTCTTGTTTCCATTGTCTTCTGTGGTCTCTTCTTGCTGCAGGTGTTCTGCAGCTGTCGTTGCCGGCTGTGGAGATCGACTCCCCAGCTGGTCCCCCCTCCCGTCGGTGTGTTTTTTTGCATGCGCATCGCGCATGCGCGAGGAGTCGCGCATGCGCGGTTGCGCACTTTTACTCGGCTCTGTGAGCCATTGTTGTAGTTCTTTTTCTACCGACCTGAGGTAGTGGGGTCCTCTCTCCACAGCGGGCCTCTTCGGACAGGTAAGGCCTTCACGTTTTTCCTCCGTTGTCTTCTCTTCCTCTCTTCTTTCCGTTGATTTTGATTTTTCTCCTTTTGTCTCCATCTTCTTTCCACCTTTATACTCACTTTTCTTTAACTTGTATTTCTGTGCCTTTGTGTTTTCCTTTGATTTTCCCGACTTTTCTGGAGAGGGCTGGAGTTCACCGTCCGGCCACTACTCCATCACGTGACTCCTCCCTTAAAGGTTAAACTTCATGTAATACTACATTTAGAATGTAACATGCATGAAATTCTTTAACTTTGGTCTCCCTTAAGGGGGACAGAAAGTCACCACTTTGTCCAGTGCCCCTCACAGAAATGAGGCCCCAGCGAGGAATGAACTTGCCACCCTGGTTTACAAGACCAGTGCTGTAACCACTGAGCTATGGAAGCCTCACTTCTCATTCTCCTAATCCGTCTAAGTCCTTCTGCAGCCTTCCTGTTTCCTTAACACAGGCTCCTCCTCTATCTACCTTCATTATCATCTACAAACTTGGCCACAAAGCCATAAACTAAATTATTAATATACAACATCATAACGTCGAAGTACTCGAGATGGCAGAGGTCGACAGCATCGAGTCCACGCTGCTGAAGATCCAGCTGCGCTGGATGGGTCACGTCTCCAGAATGGAGGCCCATCGCCTTCCCAAGATCGTATTATATGGCGAGCTCTCCACTGGCCACCGTGACAGAGGTGCACCAAAGAAAAGGTACAAGGACTGCCTAAAGAAATCTCTTGGTGCCTGCCACATTGACCACCGCCAGTGGGCTGATAACGCCTCAAACCGTGCATCTTGGCGCCTCACAGTTTGGCGGGCAGCAACCTCCTTTGAAGAAGACCGCAGAGCCCACCTCATTGACAAAAGGCAAAGGAGGAAAAACCCAACACCCAACCCCAACCAACCAATTTTCCCTTGCAACCGCTGCAATCGTGTCTGCCTGTCCCGCATCGGACTTGTCAGCCACAAACGAGCCTGCAGCTGACGTGGACTTTTTACCCCCTCCATAAATCTTCGTCCGCGAAGCCAAGCCAAAGAAGAATATACAACATAAAAAGGAAGCTGCCCCAACACTGACCCAAGTGGAACACCCCTTCAACTGGCAGCAAACCAGAATAGGATCCCTGTATTTTGACTCTCTGTTTCCTGCCAAATCAGCCAATGCTCTACCCATGCTTGTACATTTTCTGTTATACCATGTACTCTTATCTTGTTAAGTAGCCTCAGGTGCAGCACTTTGTCAAAGGCCTTCTGAAAATCCAAATATACAACATCCATGGCAACTCCTTTATCTAACCTGCTTGTCACTTTTTCAAAGAATTCCAATAGATTTGTCAAGCAAAGAATTCCCTGAGGGAAATCACGCCGGCTTTGGCCTATCTTGTTATGTGCCTCCAGGTCATCCGTAACCTCATCCTTGACAATGGATTCCAGCATCTTCCCAATCACTGATGTCAGACTAACCGGTCTTTAATTCCCTTTCTGCTGCTTCCCTCCCTTCCTGAATAGAGGGGCGACATGTGCTATTTTACATTCCTCAGGAACCATGTCAGAATCTATTATTCCTAAAAATCATTACCAAAGCCACCACAACCTCTACTCCTACTTCTTTCAGAAGACAAGGGTGTAATCCATCTAGTCTGCAGAATTATCAACCCTTTGACGATTCAACTTTCTGAGCATCTTCTCTCTTGAAATAGTAACTGCCCTCACTTCCCTTCCCTGATACCCTTCGACATCTGTGAAGACTCTTGCAAAATTTTAAATTTAAATTATATACTCATTTAGTTCCTCTGCCATCTCCTTGTCTCCCCTTATTACTTCTCCAGTTTCATTTTCCAATGTCCAATATCTACTCTCTTTTATCCTTCTATACATGAGGAAGCTTTTGATACCACTGATATTATTTGCTAGTCTACGTTCATATTTCATCTTTTCCCTCCTTATTTTTTTTTTAGTTACCTTCTGCAAATTTTTTAAAACTTCCAAACCTCTGTCTTTCCACTGTTTTCCTTCCTTGTTTGCCCTCTGTTTTGCTTTTACATTGGCTTTGTCTTCCCTTGTCAGCCATAGTTGTGACATTTTTCCATTCGAATATTTCCTCTTTTTTGATATGTAATTATCCTGCACCTTTCTCATTTCTTGCTGAAACTCCATCCATTGCTGCTCTGCGTCTTCCCTACTAGTGTCCCATTATAATCTACCTTGGTGAGTTCCTCTTGCATGTCACCATAATTCCCTTTACTCCACTGAAATACCGATACTTCTGACTTAAGTTACTTATTGTTAAGTCTCACATTGAACTCAATCATGTTGTGATCACTACTCCCTTATAGTTCCCCAATAAGCTCTCTGATCACCGTGGCTGTATTGCACAACACCTGACTCATCAACAAGCGGCTCTCAAATTGTTAAAAGCTATTCTACAAATTCTTTCTCTTGAGATCCAGTCTCAACCTGGTTTTTCCAAATTATATATATGTTAAAATCCCCCATGATACCATAACATTGCCCTTCTAACACACCTTTTGTATTTGCTGTTTTAATTTGTTGTCCACATCCCAGCTACTGTTTGGTCTGTATATAAACTGCCAAAAGAATGTCAATAATGTCTTTTTTAACCTTGCCATTTCTTAACTCAACCCGCAATGATTCTATATCTTCTGATTCTGTGTCTCCCCTTTCTAATAATTATTGTTATTCCTTATCATTAGAGCTACACTACCCCTTCTGCTTACCTGCCTATTCTTTCGATACACTGTGCATCCTTGCAGTGTTTCCGCTAAGCTGTGCGTGTGCACCTGCGCACATACATGCAGTTGTCTTTATGTGCACACACACAGCTTAGCGGGAACACTGCATCCTTGGACATTCACCTCTCAATGGCATCCACCCTTCAGGCCACAAAATCATGCGTGCCAATGTTACAAGATCCTTTTGTCCATGCATTTGTTACTTTTTTTTGACTTTGTGTCCCTGTTGCATTGCAACTCATCCCAGTGGGTGCAATTTTTCCCTATCTGCCTGTCCTACCAACTCCCTACCAGCTGTCTCCAATTGTGTGCCAAATGCCCTTTCCTCTGCCTCTTCGCTTTGGATCCCATCCCCTCTGTGAATCTAGTTTAACACCGCCCCCCACTCCCCCAAACAGCATTAACGAACCTCCCTGTCAGGATATTGTTTCCTCTCCAGCTCAGGTGCATGCTGCTCCACTTGTACAAGTCATCCCTTTACCAGAAAAGGTCCAGTGATCCAAAAACCCTGTCCCTTGCACCATCTTTTCAGCCACTCATTTGTATGCACTATTTTCCTGTTTTGACATTCCCTAGCTTGTGGCATTGGGAGTACCCCTGAGATTACCACCTTTCTAACGACTGATACCAGCCTGTCATTAAGGGCTTTATGCAATGAAGATATTGATTTCATCAGTCTGCATTCAGGCACTGGGAAAAATATGTTTCCGTGAAATTTACTTTAAAACTAGAAAGCTATCAGATACAGATTGGTTAACATTTGATATGGTAATATAAATTGTGTGGTAAAACATTTGGAATATCATTGAACTTGGTGGAATTCCCCTATGTTGAAAACATGAAAGCATTTAGAAGTACAGTACAAGCAAAAAAAAAATGTTGCTGGAGGAACTCAGTGTCAGGTAGGGAAGTGGAGAGTCAGTGTTTTGAATAGATACCCTTCATCAAGTCACACCTGCTGAGTGATATAATATATATACATTTGGTTGAAATTGTGGGTGGTTGGATTAATATGTTTGCAGATGACACGAGCATTGGTGGAGTTGTGTACAGTGTAGAGGGCTGTCAAAGTACAGACCAGGTTATAGATCAGTTACAGTTATGGTTGAAGAAATGGTAAATGATGTTTAATCCAAGCAAGTGTGAGGCATTGCCCTGTATGAGGTAAGGGGGAAGTATACATTTAATGGCAGGACACAACATCACTGATGTACAGCGGGACTTGGGAGTCCAAGACCATATCTCCCTGAAAGTGGCCTTGCAAATAAATAGTGTGATGAAGAAGGCACATATCATGTTTGCCTTTATTCTTTGGACATTAAATATAAGAGTAAGGAAGTTATGTGGCAGCTACATAAAACTTTGGATAGGATGCCGTTGCAGTTTGAGTGCAATTCTAGTTGCTCCTTTACAGGAAGGATGTGGAGACTTTGGAAATGGTACAAAAGTGATATAAGAGGATGTAAAAAAAGTACAGAAATACTGGAGGAATTGTTGCTTAGATTAGAGAATATGAATAATGAGGAGAGGTTGGACAAACCTGGGTTTTTTTTTTCAGGCGTGTCAGAGGTTATGGAGTTACTGTGCTCACATTTGGTGCCTCTCAGCTGTTGCTCCATTAATTTCTCCCCAGACTTCCCACAGGAATGCTGCGATGAGACAAGTAACACCAAATTCTCCAATATAAGTGGGGAAATTGGCTAAGCTATCAACAGATTTTTGAATGCAAATGTGGATGGTACCCCAATTTCAGGCCAGGCTTAAACCTGTCAGTTTGGACATATAAAATAGGGAAACAAACTCATAGAAACACTTCATAACGAATGCTTTAAATCCCTGCAAAAAGGTTTAATGGCAATGGATGAAAGGCAATATAATAGATACACATTTTTTAGTGTCTGTGTTTCTGCATTTTCATATAGTTTCCTGCACACAATAGAAGCTGCACTTTAACACCTTTTTATGATAGTCACCTGTTGAAACTTTCAAATAGTCTTTGAGATCATAATGTAACTGAAACAATCTCAGGAATGATTGTAAAGCACAGATTTGATATTACAAAATTCACAGGGAAAGATTATAGTACATCACTTTGAGCAGGCAAAATTTCATGGTGTTAAAGGCAACCTGCCAAAGGTGAATAATAGCTGATAGTGAAATCAGATAAGCAGGATGCTTTACAGTCACAGCACATATGAGCACCATTTCTAAAGTTAATTGACCAAGTACTTTTTTTCATAACACTGTATGACCAGGTGGCAAATATAGATGAGGGTTGCTCAGGTTCAGAGATTTGGTACAATGTAGTGAATGAACAGTAGAACTTTAATATAGTGAAATATAAAGTAATGAATGTTAGTTAAAAAAAACATGCACACTTTAAAGGAGTGTTCAAACATGGGAAGATATGAAAAGCATTGATGGGTTATTCCCATTTGTGAGGCTGTCACAAATACTAGTCAGATAAACTGGTCAGTTATTGAGATGCACGTCATCAACATTTGACTAGATAAGGGAGGAGTCACGTGATGGAGTAGTGGCCGGTAGGAGAATACCAGCCCTCTCCAGAAAAGAAGGAAAAAAGTAAAGAAAAAGCAAAGCCACAGACACATAAACCACAACAAATAAAAAAATAAAGGTGTGGAGGAAATGGCACCAACGAAAGAAAAGCCAAAAACAACGGGAAGTAAAGAAGAAGAAAAGACGCTGGAAGAGAAAGGTGAAGGCTTTATCTGTACGAAGAAGCAGGGACCTGCCGTGGAAAGAGGAGCCCACTCCCTGAAGTCAGTGGAAACCCCGAAGGGTCGCAACCCACTGAACGCAGGACTACAAGGATGGCTCATGGAGCCAAACAGAGGTGCGCAACTGCGCATGCGCAATGAATCGTGCATGCGTGATGCGCATGACAAAGACAACACAGATGGGAGGGGGGACCAGCTGTAGAGTGGAACTCCACAGCTTGAACAGCTGAGAAAGACCCAACAGCAGGGCTCCCAGTGGGAAGATATAGAAAATAACGGGAACGGGAGGGAGGAGAATGAAAAAAGGAAATCAGAGACACAGCAGATGACTAGCCCAGAGGAAGAGGACCAACATCGAGACAACATTTAAAAAAAAAATCCAGCAAACTGAGATAAACAGCCCAACAAGAAAGTCAGAAGAGACACAGATACAAGGAAGAGAGGTTGAGGACACAAATCCTGGAGTGGACACAGGGGAAGAGGAGAGAGAACATCAAGCTCTGCACAGAGAAATAGAAGATAAAGGGAATGGACTGTACATAGATAGAAAATTTTTTGAAGAATATATGGAAGCAGTAAAAGAATGGCAGACACGAGAATTTAATGAAATAAAAAGAAGAATAAAAGGTACAGAAGAAAAAGTGAGTAGATTAGAGGTGGTCATGACAGAAATAGGGAAAAGAGTAAACAAGATGGAAGAACGAGAAACAGCCGTAGAAATGGAAGTGGACGACTTAAAAAGGAAATTGGAAGAATCTGATAAAAAAGATAAAGAAACACAGGAGTTGTTAGCTCAGAAGATGGATATAATGGAAAACTATAATAGGAGAAACAATATAAAGATAGTGGGTCTTAAGGAAGATGAAGAAGGCAAAGATATGAAAGAATTTATAAAAGAATGGATCCCCAGGGTCCGATGAATGCCAGAAATATAGGAAGGAATGGAAATAGAAAGGGCACACAGAACATTAGCCCCAAAACCACAGCCACAACAAAAACCAAGATCCATTCTAGTAAAATTCCTGAGATATACGACAAGAGAAAATATATTGGAGAAGGCAATGAAAAAAATGAGAGAAGACAAAAAGCCACTGGAATACAAAGGTCAAAATTTTTTTTTCTACCCAGGCATAAGTTTTGAGCTCCTGAAGAAGAGGAAGGAGTTTAACGCAGCAAAATCGATCCTATGGAAGAAAGGCTATAAATTTATGTTAAGATATCCAGCGGTGCTTAAAATAGTTATCCTGGGGCAGCAAAGCAGACTGTTCTCGGATCCGGAGAAAGCACGAGAATTTGCAGAACGCCTGCAAAACAGACAGAGAGATGAAGAGATGTAACAAGAACAAGAATGACGACAAACTTCATATAAAGAAGAAAAATAATGTATAAGTAAGTAATAAGAAGGGGAAGAAAGGGAAGAAAGGAAGTAAGGAGGGTGAGCTTTGTTATATGTGAAGATAAAAGTCTTTTCTGGAGGGGGCTGGGTGGGAGAGAATAACAGTCACTGTGAAATCAGTTGACGCTTGCGAGTGGGTTCACAATCCAAATGGAGAGGGGAGTTGTGGTTGCCCGGCAAAGGAAAAGGGGCAACTCAGAGAGGGGGGACGACATTTGGGGTTAAGGGAATTTTAGATGTGGGAATAGTAGAAATATTTTATGTTTTAGAAGTGTTGTCTTACAGTGTGTTCAAGAAAAGAAAAAGAAATGGATAAGGAGGAAAGGTGGTGATGAGGAAGCGGAAATGAGAGGTAAACAAAGTATGAAATGGCCATGTTGAACTATATGACTATAAATATTAATGGAATACATAACCAAATCAAAAGGAAGAGGCTGTTAAATTTACAGAAGAAAGAAAAAATTGATATAGCATTTGTGCAGGAAACACATCTAATGGAAGTGGAACACAGAAATTAAGGAGAGACTGGGTAGGGCCCGTAACGGCAACATCATATAACTCAAAAGCCAGAGGAGTAGCTATATTAATCAATAAAAATGTACCAATCAAAATAGAGGAGGAAATAATAGATCAAGCAGGGAGGTATGTAATGATAAAGTGTCAGATATATTCAGAATTTTGGAATTTGCTCAGTGTATATGCACCTAATGAAGAGGATCAAAAATTTATGCAAGATATCTTTTTGAAGGGGGATATACTGATAGGAGGGAACTTTAACCTTAATTTGGACTTAAAGATGGATAAAACTGGAAAAAAGACTAGCAGAAAGAACAAAGTTGCCAAATTTATGGTTAAATCAATGCTGGAAATGCAACTTTTGGATATATGGAGGAGACAACTCCCAAAGGAGAAGGAATATTCATATTATTCGGGTAGATATAAAACATACTCAAGGATAGACCTGTTCCTGTTGTCAGCCCACATCCAAGGAAGAGTTAGGAAAACGGAATATGAAGCTAGATTGTTATTGGATCACTCACCCCTGTTATTAGCAATAGAGCTGGAGAACATCCCACCGAGAACGTATAGACGGAGATTAAACTCCATGCTACATAAAAGACAGGATTTTAGAGAATTAATTGAGCGACAAATTAAAATTTACTTTGAAATAAATACGGAATCAGTGAAAGATAAATTTATACTATGGGATGCAATGAAAACGTTCATCAGAGGGCAGATAATAAGTTATGTAACTAAGATGAAGAAGGACTACAATCAGGAAATAGAACAGCTGGAAAGGGAAATAGCAGTACAGAAAAAGAATTAGAAAAAAGGGAAGATACAACAAAAAGAAGAGAATTGGCAGACAAAAAAATAAAATATGAAGAACTACAAACATACAAGGTGGAGAAGAACATAATGAAGACAAAACAGAAGTATTATGAGCTAGGAGAAAACAATGCACAAAATACTAGCTTGGCAGCTTAAGACAGAACAAACTAAAAGAACGGTATTGGCATCAAGGAAAAAGGACAAACAAATTACATATAACCCAACGGAGATCAATGAAAACTTAAAGAAATTCTACGAGTAACTATATCGAACTGAGAACGAAGGGAAAGAAGACAAAATAGATGAGTTTCTAGCTAAAATTGAACTACCGAAATTGCAAGAGGAGCAAAATAAATTAATAAAATCATTTGAAATAGAGGAAATACAGGATATATTAAAAAAAGTACCAAACAATAAAACACTGGGAGAGGATGGACTCCCAATAGAATCCTATAAAACATTTAAAGACTTATTAATTCCTCCTCTCCTGGAAGTAATGAACCAGACTGAAAAAACACAAAACATACCAGATTCATGCAAAACAGCAATAATTACAGTAATACCAAAGACGGGAAAGATCCACTAACACCAGCATCGTATAGACCAATATCTCTACTTAACACAGATTATAAGATAATAGCTAAACTATTAGCAAACAGATTGGCCGACTATGTACCAAAAATAGTAAAACTAGATCAAACTGCATTTATTAAGAAAAGACGAACAACGGACAATATCTGTAAGTTCATTAACTTAATCCATGCAGTACAAGGAAACAAGACGCCAACAGTGGCAGTTGCCTTAGACGCAGAGAAAGTCTTTGACAGAGTAGAATGGAATTATTTATTCAAAGTACTACCAGAGAAATATATTAATTGGATTAAAGCATTATATAAGGGACCATTGGCGAAGGTGACAGTAAATAGATATATATCAAGCCAATTTAAATTAAGCAGATCAACTAGGCAGGGATGTCCACTATCTCCCTCACTGTTCGCGTTAGCTATAGAACCACTGGCAGAACTTATAAGAACAGAAAAGAAAATAAGAGGGATAAAAATAAAAGAGAAGGAATATAAAATCAGTCTATTTGCAGATGACATCATATTATACTTAACAGAACCAGAAATATCAATAAAAGAATTACATAAGAAATTGAAGGAATATGGAGAAGTATCGGAGTACAAGATCAACGCAAATAAAAGTGAAGCAATGCCAATGAATAATGCGGATTTCACAAAGTTTAAGAAAGAATCACCATTTAGATGGCAAATACAGCAATTTGATATCTAGGTATACAACTAGATAATAGTCTAGGCCACACATGTCAAACTTTGGCCCGCGATATAATTATATTTGGCCCGCAAGATCATATCAAAAATGTATTAGAGGTGGCCCGCTGGCCGCCGCGCCAGTATAGCGCATGCACAGTAACCGCTGTGTCCCAGGGTGAGAGAGAGAGAGAGAGAGAGAGAAAAATCCTTGTCCTTGAAAAGTAGTGGTGGGTGGTTTTATAAACACGCTGTCGTGTCCCCCCGCCCACCCCCCCACCACAGCGTGTCCTGGCCGGTGTCAGGGGAAGCCAAGGCCGCTTCCCAGCACCCGGAACCCCAGTGGCACAGCGTTTCTTGGAGCTGCAGATGGAGTCGGGACGCTGGAGGGAAGATTGGGGCTCCCCGCTGGGCGATGGGGGCGCCGGCCGCTGGCCTCCCTGCGCCTTCACACCGGACCAGCGGCAGGTTCCCGGAGTACACGTGGAGAGCGAGGCTGGTCGGGCAGGTAGGGTGGAACCCCCCCGCCAATCTTGGGAGTGGCGTGGGCTGGATCGGGATTAGCCATGCTCACCTGCTCCTCCACTGCTGACCGGGATCCCAGCGCGGTCCTGAGCGCGGAGACTACCCTGGAAAGGTCCTGGGACACCGGCACGGAAAGAAGAGCAGGGTCCGTAGAACATTACAGATCAGAAACTAGCCCTCCGGCCCTTTGACTCTACCTCGTGAAAACCCAACACTGGGGAAACTCAGCGGGTTAAACCGTATCCTTTATCCAGCAGAGAGGTACCTGACAATGTTTGGCCCTTGATCCCCCTCATCAATGTATGAGCGAAAGTCTGTGGTTCTCGTAAAAACACCAGAAGAGAGAAACTCAGCAGGTCAAAGGGGGTCCGGTAGAAACTCAGCAGGTCAAAGGGGGATCCGGGAGAAACTCAGCAGGTCAAAGGAGGGTCCGAGAGAAACTCAGCAGGTCAAGGGGGAGGGGTCCGGGAGAAACAGAAGGTCAAGGGGAGGGGGTCCGGGAGAAACTCAGCAGGTCAAGGGGGGTCCGGGCGAAACTCAGCAGGTAAAGGGGGGTCCGGCAGAAACTCAGCAGGTCAAGGGGGGTCCGGGAGAAACTCAGCAGGTCAAGGGGGGTCCGGCAGAAACTCAGGGGGGGCCTGACCTCGCCAGGACCGTTGCCCACTCCCCCTCCCTGCCACAGGCCGACCCACAACTCACGGTGACGGGGCCGCTGATCCGCCGAGATGCCGCCCTGCAGCGAGAGCCGATGCCCCCGCACTGTCGTTGTCCAACCCGATCGCCCGCAAACCCCGCCCTCCCGCACACAGGCCTGAGTAAGTATTATGAACTTTAATCTCAGGATAAAACGATCTTCCAATAGTTTCATGTCACAGTGATAAATATATTCCTGGTTAAAAATGGTCCTGCACCTGGATACAAGCTCATTAGGCATAAAACTTGAAAAGTGTGTAAATCAAAGGATATCTGTACCAATGGAAAAAGGGCATGGCAAATAACCCTGCTAGAGTTCATGCCCACAATCAGTCACCCATTTGATTGTTTCAGGAATCATGTTATTCTCCTACATTCTCAATAGCCCTCAGATTTTACTATTCGACAGCACACTAGCAACATTTGACAAATCCTCTATAGAGAAATATTATTTATTGAATATTTTATTTCTCATTTGTTAATGCTTCTGGAAAGAGTTTATCCAAAACTATTATTAAACATTTATTTTAATAAGAAAAAGTTTAACATTACATATGTTGAAAGAAGAGAAAACATGCAGATGTCGTTAAAAATTTTCAATAAATATTTAGTTCGGCCCTTGACTTAGTCCAAGTTTTTAATTTTGGCCCTCCGTGAATTTGAGCTTGACACCCTTGATCTAGGCCATCGACACAAACTAAATTATTAGCCATTAATGAAGAAATTACAAGATGACTGAGAACATTGGAAAGACTTACCACTAACACTGATAGGAAGGGTAAATTGCATTAAAATGAATATCTTCCCAAGGATACAATACCTATTTCAATCATTACCAATTCACCTAACAGAGAAATTCTTCAAGGAATTAAAGAAAATAATAAGGAAATTCTTATGGAAAGGGGGGAAACCAAGGATAGCACTAGATAAATTAACAGAATGGTACAAACAAGGGGGCTTACAGCTACCAAACTTTAAGAATTATTATAGAGCAGCACAATTAAGATACCTATCAGATTTTTATCAAACAAGGGAAAAACCAGATTGGACCAGATTAGAGCTAGATAAAATAGGGGAGAAGGTACCTGAACATATACTATATAAGTGGGATGAAAAGCTGGTACAACATAGGAATTCACCAATACTGCACCATCTGCTCAACATTTGGAAGAAGATTCACGTAGAAAGGAATAAAACAAATGATCAACTACCAAAATTAATATTGATGCAAAATCAGCTAATCCCTTTCACAATAGATAACCTTTCCTTTAGAGAATGAGAGAGAAAAGGGATCAAAAGAATAGAAAATTGTTTTTCGGGAAATAAATTATTATCTTTTGAAGGACAAATATGGTATATCTCATGGTACAATGTTTGCATACCACCAACTGAAAACCTACTTGAAGGACAAATTGGGAAGCAGACTGAGGTTACCAGAAGGAAGCAATTTTGAATATGTGATTACAGACACAATGATAATTAAAAGATTTATAACAAACATGTACGTCAAACTGCAAGAGAAAGAGAACGAGGAAACAAGCTGTAAACCCAAACAAAAATGGGAACAAGATCTAAACATAAAGATAAAGAATGAAACATGGGAAAAGCTATGCTCCAGAACTATGAGAAATACAATAAACATGAGGTTACGCATGATACAATATAATTGGAAAGTTAAATAAATGGGACCCAACAGTATCGGACAGATGTTTTCGTTGTAAGAAGGAAACAGGAACAACAGTACATGCAATTTGGGCATATGAGAAAGTGGAAAAATTTTGGGAAGATCTAAATAAAATCACAAAAAGCAACATACCAAAAAATCTAGAGATCTTTCTTCTAAGTGATATAAGAAGTAAAGAACTTGGCCTTGATTTGGATGGAGCACAAAAAAGATTTATTATGATAGCCTTAGCTGTAGCAAAAAAATGTATTATGTCAACCTGGAAATTAGAAGATAGCCTGAGAATACAGCAATGGTAGATAGAAATGAATAAATGTATTCCATTGGAATAAATAACATAAATGTAAGAAATAACATCACAGTATTCAAACAAATTTGGGAATCTAACATAGAACACAACAGAGAAGTCCTACCGCGGACCTCCACCGCCTAAAATGACAGGAGAAGAAGATGAAATTAACTAACCCAGTGTGTAAAAGTAGAAGACAAAAATTTCTTGTTTATTTTCATTGTGATGACATTGTTTAATGGGTTTAATGTATCATATAGGTTGAACGTTGAGTGGGTGGGAAGGGGAGGGGGTGAAGGAGGGAGGGAAAGGAGGGGGAAAAAGGGGAGAAAATGACACTGCGTATATTCAAGAGGGAAATGTTTGTGTGTATTTTGGTTCATAGTGTGAAAAATAAAAAAAATTAAAAAAAAATATAAAAGATTCAGGGGTGTGGCCCTAAATGCTTCGAGAATGATGATTTAAACTATTCAGGAAATTGTAAATCATTTAGCTTTACATCTGTGGTCATGGTCATAGAGAATTAAATGATCTTAGTCCACACAGAAATGCTGCTCTGTTTACTTCCTTATATGTACTTGCAGGCTTTCTTATGGTTTGTGTCTCACTGCTTTCCATTTAGATTAACTGTATTCTTTATCTGTGTTGCCATCTTGCTGGCGAATGCATGAAAGGGCTGCGCATTGAGTTGCCATCATTAGAAGCAAATATAGTATATCTTAGGGTAACTTAAGTAGTACTTAGTCTCTGATCTCATTGGTAGCTCAAGAGACTGAAGATATATAAATATTAAATTTGTGGATTTTCATCAACCTACAGTGGACATGTATACTCCCACAGCCAATGGCTGAAGGAGTATCAGAACCAGTAAGTTCTCTTGATTCTTTTACGTGAGCTGTTTAATTTCAGATCTTCAAGCATCAAGAACTCCTTGGGACTGTCATTTGTGTTTCTTACTGGAGTGCTCTGGATGAGCTGATGGCTTCAAATCAGAAGAATGGATATTTATCTTTTCCAGATATTTCTGCATTTCTTTCAAGATTCTGCAGGTATCTTTAACTGCAGAATCTTGTAGTCTTTCTTAATGCCCTCCTTGGTTTTCCCTGTTTCTTCTGGTGCGATCACCGCTGACAAATAGGACTATCACATCATCCCACCTGTCTTAGGTAAATGATTTAATTTTGGTTGAGCCCAGTTTCTGTTGGGTTCACTTGGCCTGGATGCTGCTTTTATGCTTAGTTGATCAGGTGTGAATCTAAACTAATATGTCAAGAGTGCTTACTAACATTACTATTTTCCTTGATATCAAAACATCAAAAACTATTCTCCTGTATGTACGCAAAGCTGATTTTTGAAGTCCATACCCACTTTGTGAAATGTCGTCAGATAGCCATTCTTTATATTGAAGGTGGAACTCGTCAAAAATCTGCCTTGGATATATCATTCAATTTCTCTTCCAGATTTTTCTGAACAATGTGTGTTATAAGCTCAATTACATGAGCTTCCACATGCATGTTATCAATTACTCTCCTTCACTTTGTTTCTCCCTCCACTTGGAATGGTTGGTAATTACTGAAATGAATGCTATGATCCAGCAAGAGAGTTGGACATGATTAAGTCAATGGCAAGATGTTGTATGTAGAACAATAAATCAACTGCTTTTTGTTCACAGTGATATTTACTCGAGAGAGAAACAGTGAGAGAGAGAGAGTGCCATAATATATATGTACTTGGCCTTACAAAAACAGTTCACAATAGATAAATTAGCTGCAGGGAAGAAAGTATGCAAATCTAGAAATTTTTTACAATACAGTGTAAAATGCATTTTCATACAGGGAAAGCCAATAAATTACGCAATTTGAAAATCTAGTGCCGGAAATGTAAAATAAAGACAAACTGCTGGAAATACTTAGCAGATTTGTCAGCATGTGTGGGAGAGAGTTAATGTTTCAGCTCGATACTATTTAATCAGAACTATGGAAGTCTAAGAATGGTTTGTGTTTACAAGGTCAGAGCCAAAAGAATAATACCAAATGAAACAATTAGTATTTAGTAAAATCAATGTGTAACAGAATATAAAGCATTGGGCTTATAATTGCCTTTTGAAGATTGAATTGGATTTTTTTTGCAGAGGTAAAGTGAAGAAAGTCAATAATATAATTGTACTGCAACAGTATAATTTGTTATTGATCCAACTGATCATTGGAGAAATTTTAATGGAAATAAAAATAATAGTAGCAATAAATAATGTCTCCAATATAAAAGCAAGATGCCAGAAGTAGGTTGTCACAAAGGACAATATTTTGTTTGAATGATATTCCTTACTGAACACTTCTTCAAATTTTAGTTTTTGTTCTAGCTTTCTGGCACAAATAAAACCTTGACATAAGATCCCCGGATGTACTTTTCATTGTCTGTCAACTGAATATTTCCTACATATTCTCAACAACTGCAGGTGATTTTTACCCCCTAGACAAGTAATAATTTAGCCTGGGACAAAGCAGAAGTAATACTTCACCAAAGAAAATGATTACTGTCACCAAATGTGTACAGTCTCCAAAACAATTGTAGAATATTTTGAGATATATATAGAGCAAGAGTAAGATGGCCTTAATATTAGTTACAAGATATCAAAGGTAAAGCCATGGAAGTTTGGCAGGGCCTACTGCTTTTCCTTGTCTGTAATGTACCGGACGGATGGCAGTCTCTTCAGTCTGAGGCGCCTGCAAGCTCACACCAAGACACAAGAGCAACTTGTCCGTGAACTACTCTTTGCAGACGATGCCGCTTTAGTTGCCCATTCAGAGCCAGCTCTCCAGCGCATGACGTCCTGTTTTGCGGAAACTGCCAAAATGTTTGGCCTGGAAGTCAGCCTGAAGAAAACTGAGGTCCTCCATCAGCCAGCTCCCCACCATGACCACCAGCTGACCCCCCCCACATCTCCATCGGGCACACAGAACTCAAAATGGTCAACCAGTTTACGTACCTCAGCTGCACCATTTCATCGGATACAAGGATCGTCAAAGAGATAGACAATAGACTCGCCAAGGCAAATAGCGCCTTTGGAAGACTACACAAGAGAGTCTGGAAAAACAGCCACCTGAAGAAACACACAAAGATCAGCGTGTACAGAGCCATTGTCATACCCACACTCCTGTTCGGCTCTGAATCATGGGTTCTCTACCGGCATCACCTACGGCTCATAGAACGCTTCCATCAGCGCTGTCTCTGCTCCATCCTCAACATTCATTGCAATGACTTCATCACCAACATCGAAGTACTCAAGCTGGCAGAGTCCGCAAGCATCGAATCCATGGTGCTGAAGACCCAACTGTGCTGGGTGGGTCACATCTCCAGAATGGAGGACCATCGCCTTCCCAAGATCTATGTCGAGCTCTCCACTGGCCACCGAGACAGAGGTGCACCAAAGAAGAGGTACAAGGACTGTTTAAAGAAATCTCTTGGTGCCTGCCACATTGACCACCGCCAGTGGGCTGATCTCACCTCCAACCGTGCATCTTGGCGCCTCACAGTACCTCCTTTGAAGAAGACCGCAGAGCCCACCTCACTGACAAAAGACAAAGGAGGAAAAACCCAACACCCAACCCCAACCAACCAGTTTTCCCTTGCAACCGCTGCAACCGTGCCTGCCTCTCCCGCATCGGACTTGTCAGTCACCAACGAGCCTACAGCAGACGTGGACATACCCCTCCATAAATCTTCGTCCGCAAAGCCAAGCCAAAGAAAGAAGAATGCTGTACCAAACATTAGGGTGGATAAGCACCACAAGAGCCTGCGCTGTTACTAATGAAGCCAATAGGATGAAGTAAAATTACCACCTCTATAGCTTTAAAACATAATGGTCCCTGCAAGTCCACATCAGAACTTAGTTTTATCTCTACAGCCAAGGAAAACAATGGACATACAATCAAGTGGATTTCAAAGTTCATTTTTATTTTCAGAGTACATGCAATACATCATGTACAATCCTGACTTTTGATCCCCGCAGGCCAGGTAGCATGTTTGGTTATTAATAATGCAAAAAACTACTTAAAAGAAATCTATACAAAGGGGAGAAATGTAAACAAAGAAAGAAATGTAAGCAAATTGTGCAATACAGAGAAAAAAATTAGTAATAAATGATGTGCTAAGTAGGAGTCCTTAAATGTATTTCTGATTGAGTCTGTTGTTAAGGATTCTGATGGAGGAGGGGCAGCAACTGTTCCTGTGGTATGAGTGTCACGTTCTGGATCTTTGGACTTAAATGCATATGATCTGACTCTCAGCAGATTCCAGATTTCATTGTTCATCCGGGGCTTCGACTTGGGGAAAACCCTGAATGATTTGGTTGATAAAGTGTAAATACTCCTGGTGTAATCATTTAGATCCTCAGCTGAATTCTTGAACACTGCCCAATCCACTGACTCGAGGCAGTCCTGTAACCATTTATCAGCCTCCCACAACCACCTGATCTCTGGAGCCTCTCTTTTTAGGCTCTCTCTGTATGCAGACAGAAGGAACACAGCCAGATGATCTGACTTGCCAAAATGTGGTCTCGGGAAAGAATGCATTTCCAGGATAATCAGGGAATTTCTCCAAAGAAAATAAATCGCAAGCTGTTACAATGCTCATGAAAGCACTGCTTGGTGTCGAGAACTTGTTCAAAATTATTTCTTTTGGAGCTTCATTAGTCTGGGAATCAGGTTCAGAGCAATAAGAGGGACAGGCTTTGGGAATGAGGCAAACAGATCTTTGCCTGGACATCGATTACATTGAAAGAAGTCCAGTCATATGAACAAACAACCACCCAGAGGAGTTCATAGATTTAGAAGAGGTGCGGTACTTACTGAGGATGCATTTCTCTAGAGATGCTGTTAGATATATCTCACCTCGGACAACAAGGTTTGTAATCTGATGCCACAGACAATATAGTTTTGTTTGTCACACTGAGGTATCTTCAGATTTCAATAAAATTCATCAGGCTGTAGTTCTTGTTTGTATTTAATTGGGTAGAACATGCCCACTCACTACAATTCCCACAGATATCCAGAAAAACAGAAAAGGCCTCTGCGATTGCACTCAAAGTAAGGTTGTCTAAACGATACTGTTCAGGATAAAATTACAAAGCATACATATTTGGAAAAAAAGAATTATCTATGAGAAAGTATAAAAAGTATAAGAAAAGGGTGACACGGTTAGTGTAGTGGTTAGCGCAATGCTGTTACTGCTCCAGTGACCGGAGTTCAAATCTAGCCCTGTCTGTTAGGAGTTTGTATGTTCTCCCCATGTCTGCGTAGTTTCCTCCGGGTGCTCTGGTTTGCTCCCACCCTCGGTAGTGAGGTTGTAGGTCAATTGGGTGTAATTGGGCGGCATGGGCTCGTGGGTCGTAAAGGGCTGTTAATGTGCTGCTTGTATAAATTAAATTAAAACATACAGAACAATACAAGTGGGCAGTATAATGGTTTTGATGATGTAATGGGGGTGTATTATACTGACTGCTTCTCATGTATGGAGTTGCTTGCTACTGGCTATGGCTGCAGAGATCTTCCATCCTACTGGTATAACAGATGGAGATGCTTTCCTACTGGCCACTATAGTGGTGGCTGAGAGTCTGTTAATAAAAGCCCTGTATTAGTATAACACTTGCCTTGTCCATGCGTATGGCATATCAGTTGTATTAACAGACTCTCAATCATGGATACTTCCCTGAAACCTGGAAGACTCGAGATAGATCAAGATGCCTCCCGAGCTGGAGAAATCTTTCACCACTGGCTCCAGTGTTTTGAAGCATATATGCGAGTGAACAATGTTGTGCAAGATGCTGTGAAGATGGACCATCTTGTGGCTCTCCTCGGAGAAGTACTTTACTCCATGGTGAGGGAGACAGCCGTGAACCAGAATGCACTGAATCTCCTCAGAACCTATTATGATATGCCACGAAATACTTTGTTTGCAAGACATCAGCTTCACACTCAAAGACAACAAGCCGGAGAGAGCGAAAATGCTTTCGCGCTTGCACTAAAAGGGAGCGCCTGTGTTGCTGTCACAGCCGAAGCCCACTGAGAATCCTTAATATTGGATGCATTTGTAAGCAGATTTGAGTCGGGGTACATCAGACAACGCTTACTGGAGACTCTGGACCTAACCTTTAATGCCACTCTACAATAATCGAAGACCCTAGGACTCCCTTACAAGAGAAGGAAAGAGGTGCTGAAGCGGCAACCCGAAGCGCGCCCGCACCAATGATCCACTGCTGAGCGCAACTAAACCACAGCATAGAGGCCGCTACAGAAAAGTTGCTACTTCTGCAGATTGGTGCTGCATATATGCTCACAGTACCCTGCACGATGAGCTGATTGTGTCAACTGTGGAAAGCGAGGGAACTGGGCCAAAGCATGCCGGGTGCGAGAGTCCTCATTTAGCTCATGCCGTGAGTTGAAGAGAGGGAAGAGGAAGCACATAAGAGGAAGAGAAATCAGAACACCCAGAGGAAACATATGCAGTCAAAGGGAGAAGGTACAAACCCCTGACAGAGAGCAGGGAATTTGAACCTGGTCGCTAGTACTAAAATAGTGTTGCACTCTAACAGCTACATTAATCATTGTTTTAAAAGAAACCAAAGCTTAACATCCATAGAACCAAAGAAAAGAAAGTGAAAATATGAAAAAAAATGCACAGGCTAGAAATCTAAAAGAGACATAAGAAATGCTGAAAAGTACTTCACAGATCTGGCAGCAACAGAGGGACTATTTCAGGTCTGAAATGGTCATCCGAATGGTTAACTTCAGTTTCTCCGCAAAACTCCTCCAAAAGCCTTCAACTTGCTGAACGTTCCTTCCATTTTTCTGTTTTAGGCCAGGAGATTATATTTTAGGCTAAAATACAAAAAAAAAATCCAGCTAGCAATTTAATCAGATCAAAGTAAGTCTTTCTCACACTTTTCTTTCTTTGAAGGTGCTGTTAGGTTGTACTCTCAAAGTTGATGATTATAATAATTATTATTTCTATTATCTCACTGCAGGTACTCTATATATGAATAGCAGTCCCTCATGATGTGCTTTCTGGGACTGGTTGTCCTCTCTGGTTCAGGCTTGAAACAATTTCCTTCAAAATCTCTGTCTGACAAATCAAAAAGAAACCTCACCTCTGGTAAGGTTTAGGAAGCTAAAATCAGACAAAGCTCTTGAGGAATATACAAGAAGCAAAAAAAGAACAAGGAATGAGTGAGAAAAAAGGGATCATGAAATGAAATTCTCTGGAAGGATTAAGAAAAATCCCAAGGCATTTTACATGTATATTTAGGAGCACAAGGGTAACCAAAAAAGGTAGGTCCACCCAAGGATAAAAAGAGGGAAAAAATGCATGGAGTGAGTGGTGATGAATTCTTTGCTCTTGCATTCAATGAGAGGAATGACGTGGATGATGGAGAGGTGTGTTGATATTCTAGGACATGAGCAGTAGAAGGCATTGGGTATCTTGAAAATCATTAAGGTGGATAAGTGCCCAGAGCTTGATGGGATCTACCCACAGATACTGAAAGAAGCAGGGGAAGGGATTGCTGGGGGCTTGACATAGATCTTTTTTTAATCCTCTTTTGCCACTGGAAAAGCCCCAGAGGTCTGCAGAATAGAATAGCTAATGTCTCTCATTCTCATCATACTGAATAAAAATCCCCAAAAGCCTGTCCGACAGATCAGAAATACTCTTCAGGAGGTCGGCACGGATATCTCAATGACTACTGTCTACATAAGACTTCCTGAACAGAAATACAGAGGCTACTCTGCAAGATGCAAACCATGGCAAAGATTGTATGTTTTGGATCTTGGACAATTCTTTTACACCTTCACACTTTGCTCTTGTCATCACTCTGGTTAATCTTGGTCTCATCTGTTCGCAAGACCTTTTTCCAGAATTTTGCAGGCTCTTTTAAAAACTTTCTGGTCATCCTGTTTCTGTGGCTGACTAGTGGTTTGTGTCTTACAGTGTAGCCTCTGTATTCTGTTCATGAAATCTTCTGTGCACAGTAATCATTAACACATCCACACCTGCCTCCTGAAGAGTGTATCTGATCTGTCCAAAAGATGTTTCGGAATTTTTCTTCATTATGATAAGAATTCTGCTCATCAGCAGTGGAGTCTTCCTGGGAATATCAGTCCCTTTGTGTTTACTGAGCTCACCAGTACGCCCTTTCTTCTTAATGATGTTCTAAACCATTGATTTTCATCATCCTAAGGTTTGGGTGATGTCTCTTTGTGTTTGATTCTTGTTTTTCATCCTCATCATGGCTTCTTTGACTTTCATTGGCACAATGGTCATGTTGAAAAATGGCAACTGTATAAAAAGTGCTGTAACTTTTAAATGGTCAAACCAAAATATATACAAATCTTCTTTTCTTCTTTGGCTTGGCTTCGCGGACGAAGATTTATGGAGGGGGTAAATGTCCATGTCAGCTGCAGGCTCGTTTGTGGCTGACAAGTCCGATGCGGGACAGGCAGACACGGTTGCAGCGGTTGCAGGGGAAAATTGGTTGGTTGGGGTTGGGTGTTGGGTTTTTCCTCCTTTGTCTTTTGTCAGTGAGGTGGTCTTCTTCAAAGGAGGTTGCTGCCCGCCGAACTGTGAGGCGCCAAGATGTACGGTTTGAGGCGATATCAGCCCACTGGCGGTGGTCAATGTGGCAGGCACCAAGAGATTTTTTTAGGCAGTCCTTGTACCTCTTCTTTAGTGCACCTCTGTCACGGTGGCCAGTGGAGAGCTCGCCATATAACACCATCTTGGGAAGGCGATGGTCCTCCATTCTGGAGACGTGACCCACCCAGCGCAGCTGGATCTTCAGCAGCATGGACTCGATGCTGTCGGCCTCTGCCATCTCGAGTACTTTGATGTTAGGGATGAAGGCGCTTCAATGAATGTTGAGGATGGAGCGGAGACAACGCTGGTGGAAGCGTTCTAGGAGCCGTAGGTGATGCCGGTAGAGGACCCATGATTCGGAGCCGAACAGGAGTGTGGGTATGACAACGGCTCTGTATACGCTTATCTTTGTGAGGTTTATCAGTTGGTTGTTTTTCCAGACTCTTTTGTGTAGTCTTCCAAAGGCACTATTTGCCTTGGCGAGTCTGTTGTCTATCTCGTTGTCGATCCTTGCATCTGATGAAATGGTGCAGCCGAGATAGGTAAACTGGTTGACCGTTTTGAGTTTTATGTGCCCGATGGAGATGTGGGGGGGCTGGTCGTCATGGTGGGGAGCTGGCTGATGGAGGACCTCCGTTTTCTTCAGGCTGACTTCCAGGCCAAACATTTTTGTAGTTTCCGCAAAACAGGACGTCAAGCGCTGAAGAGCTGGCTCTGAAATAACCTTGAATAAAATCTGGAATGTGCACTTTAATTACATGTGAATTATTTGATTGCAAATTTAAAACTGTGAGGCACAGGGGAAAATAAAGGAAAAAATGTCTTTGTCCCAAACATTATGGGGGGCACTGGATGTGCTCATCTCTTTGCTCTACAATATTTTCTAGTGCCTTGCCATTTACTTTGACTCTTACCTTAGTTAGTCTTACCAAAATGTAAAACCTTATACTTGCCTGAGTTAACTTCAATCTAACATTCCTTGGACCATTTCCCCAGTTGATCGAGATCCCTGTTTTAATCCTAGTTAGCTTTCCTCACTGTCCGTTATCCACCAATTTTTGTATCATCCACAAACGTACTACATTGTCATCCAAATCATTATTACAGATGATGCAAAATGGTAGACCAAAGACTTATTCTTGCAGCACACCTTTGGGGTCAGAGTCATAGAGTCATACATTATGGAAACAGGTCCTTCTGTCCAACTTGTCCATGGCAACTAAATTATCTACCCAAGCTAGTCTCATTCAGCCGATATCCCAAAGAATCTTTGTTATCCATGTACCTGTCTCAATGTCTTTTAAATGTGACAATTTTACTCACCTCTCCCATTTCATTTGGCAGCTCTTTCATAAACCTATCACCCTCTGGGAAAAAAAAATGTCCCTCAGATCCCTTTTAAATCTTTCTCCTTTCACCTTAAGTCAGTGTCTTAAAGTTTTAGATGGCCCTCCTCTGAGATAAAATACATCGACTATTTAACTTAATTATGCCCCCTGTAATTTTATAAACCTCTGTAAATTCCTTCTTCAGCCTGCTATGCATCAGGGAGAAAAGTCCTAGACTATGCATGCTTCCCTTATAATTCGTCCGCTAATCTCTGTAGCACTGGAAGTTTCACCAGGATGTTACCTGGATCAGAGTGTAAGGAGATTTTGGACAAACCTTGACGTTTCCTCTCGTGCATTAGTGGCTTGAGTGGTTGGTACTTGGGATGCACTGCCTGGGAGGTGATAGAAGCAGGTATGATAGCGACATTTAAGAGGCACTTACATAGAAGGATATGGACTGGAAGATGGGATTAGTTTAATATGGCATTATGGTCAGTGTAGACATTGAGTGTGATGGGCCCACACCTATGCAGTTCTGTTCTAGGTTCCCATGACATTATCTTAAAGAGAAAGAGAATGTTTGAGATTCATTTAAATTTTAATACCAACACTTTTAAATAAGGTCTCCATATTTCACAAAATATATGATATTTATCTTTTAAATTGTAAGTAATTTTCTCAAGTGGAATACAACTCCGAACTTCTGCATGCCACCTATCCATTCCCAAATCAATATCCAACTTTTTCTAGCTATTGCCAAAGCTATTGAACACATTTTACTTGATACATCTTCAATTTTAATTTAGGTTTAATCCCTCTAACGTCTCCCAGTAAAAATAGCATTGGATCCTGTGGGAATCTAACTCCAGTTATTCGTTCTAATAAATTATCCAGATCAAGCCAAGTCAAATGCAAAAAAGTACCAACTTCGTGTCCACATCTAAAACATAAATGTGAATAAATATAATTCATGTTATGTAGGTTTTGTGGTGTTAAACATAGCTGATGAATATCTCACATTTATTGTACTTTTCATGCTCTCTCTACATATCTGAATCCATCTACATTCATCTATTTGCTTATTTAAATCTACCTCCCATTTATGTCTTGATTTATGAACTCCCTCTTTTCGAGCCTTCTTTCATAATAATTTAAACATTTCTGAAATAAATTTATTTATATCCATATTACTTAATAATAGTAGCCCACTACTCTCAACTGGGAAATAAACTTTTGTATACTCTTGAAGTAAAATAAGCCATAAATGTATTCCTCTCTCATCCACATGTTCCTCTGAATATGCAGACTGCCCAAATTGTTGATGCAGCTATTTAGAATATGTTCACACAAATTCTGCACATCTTCCTGCAGATGCCAAGGATAAAGCCATCACTTCCTCAAAATAGAAAAACAATATAAAATCACATTGAAAACACTTGGGGCCATGGTCACATTTCACTACCATCACTGTCTATCTCAATCTTCTCTTCAACCAGCAAAGATGGTGTTCTCTCATTATAACCCTTACCCTTTCCTTCATCTGTATATCAACTCCAAGGTAAACAGCACATGGTGCTTTCAGACTCCCACACTTCTCCTTTATCTACTGAACTCCATCCACTGGGGCTTTATTGTGATAATCCCACACCCGTGAACATTGTGATTCCACACCAGTTTCTTTTTTTAATTTTTTAAAATTTTTTTACACTATGAACCTTAGTGACCAAAATACATATAAACATTTCCCCCATGAATATACACAGTGTCATTTTCTCCCCTTTATCATCCTTCCCTTCCCTCCCTCCTTCCCACCCCCCTCTTCACCCACTAAACGTTCAACATATATGATACATTAAACAATGTCATCACACAATGAAAATAAACAAGAAAATTGTGTCATCTACTTTTATACACTGGGTCAGTTCATTTCGTCTTCTTCTCATTCTGTCATTTTAGGGGGTGGAGGTCCGCGGTAGGACTTCTCTGTTGTGTTCCATGTACAGTTCCTAAATTTGTTTGAATACTGTGATGTTATTTCTTAAATTGTATGTTATTTTTTCCAATGGAATACATTTATTCATTTCTATGTACCATTGCTGTATTCCTGTATTCGGGAAATAAATTATTATCTTTTGAACAAATGAAGTACAAATATGGTATAACTCACGGTACAATCTTTGCATATCACCAACTGAAAACCTACTTGAAGGACAAATTGGGAAGCAGGCTGAGGTTACCAGAAGGAAGCAGTTTTGAATATGTGATTACAGACACAAAGATAATTAAAAGATTTCTAACAAACATGTATATCAAACTGCAAGAGAAAGAGAACAAAGAAATAACCTGTAAACCCAAACAAAAATGGGAACAAGATAAAGAATAAAACATGGGAAAAGCTATGCTCCAGAACTATGAGAAATACAATAAACATGAGGTTACGCATGACACAATATAATTGGTTACACAGGCTATACACCACGCCCCAAAAGTTAAATAAATGGGACCCAACAGTATCAGATAGATGTTTTCGCTGTAAGAAGGAAACGGGAACAACAGTACATTCAATTTGGGCATGTGAGAAAGTGCAAAAGTTTTGAGAAGATCTAAATCAGGTATTAAATAAAATCAAAAAAAGCAACATACCAAAAAATCCAGAGATCTTTCTTCTAAGTAATATAAGAAGTAAAGAACTTGGCCTCAATTTGGATGGAGCACAAAAAAGATTTATTATGATAGCCTTAGCTGTAGCAAAAAAATGTATTATGTCAACCTGGAAATCAGAAGATAGCCTGAGAATATACCAGTTTCTTGATACTATTTTAACTTCTTTCCAATCCTCATTGATTTGAGGTTGCCCCAATTTTGCTTTATTAACTCAATGAAACACTTTTGAATATTTTATGTTCAATGGGGTGCAAAATTATGAGTTTTATTAGTGTATTTGCATTGATTAGGAATGTCAATTCCATGTTTTTATCTCTCTAAACATTCTTTCAAATGGCTTAAGTATGTTTTCTTATATAAGTAATCTTGAAAAGCTTTTATTAGCACATCATGTATTCACTTGTACTAAGAGGTTTTCAAATGATTAGAATTGATTTTCCTCTCAGAGCTCTCAGGCCTATTTTTTCCCTTCATTATCCCTGTGATACTATAATATACATAAGCATCAAGGGGCTTTCTGCTTACACTGGGACATACATTTTATTGGCAATAGTCCCAAAGTAATGATAAATCTGGTGCACTAGAACAGCACCACTGGGAGTGCCTGACATAAGTAGATGGTGAAATATTCCTGCTTTCTGATTTTAGCACCAAGATCTTTAATCGTTTCAAAGCAAGGGCAATCACTCCTCACACAGTTGCTCTCTAGGGAAATCAATAATATACATTTGAGCAAAATATAGACTTGTTCTGTCACAAGAGAATGGCATCTTAATATATTTTTTTATGAATCTTCCTGATAGTACTTGATCCAACAAACTCAGTTCACTTGCCCCTCCCCCGTCACAATTCTCTTGGCCACATCTGCTTCTGACAGTCCTAAGGATCCAAATGTCTTCCAGAACTTGGCTTCTCTGACAGTCCCATAAAATGAGCAGTCTGCAAGCAGCTAGCCAGTTCCCAATCTGCCCCTGCCATCATTTCAAGTTAAGTTTATTATCATCTGATTGTACAAATACAACCTGACGAAACAGCGTTGTCCGGTCCTCGGTGCAAAATATTCAGACATGCATCTAGACCACATACAGACAAACAGACAAACAATGCATATGCAGGACAAGTATTCAATTTATATAAATAAATACATATTGTTTCATGAATATGAGAGTGCCAGATGGTTAGTGTGAGCAGTTGCTTTGGTCATTCAGCATTCTCACCATCCATGGGAAGTTTGACGGATCTTTGCTGTCAAAGCCTATTTTAACCATTTCATTTGGTTCAGTGTTCATTTCCATTCTTGCTTCATGCAAAAGCTCTTTTCATGAAGCAAGAATGAAAATGAAAACTGATAATTTGATTATCTACCTTCCTAATTAAAAGTACCAGAAAAAATAGACCTAGACCAACTTAGGTTGAAGATGATTTTTAATTTTGGGGTGCAGTGGCTCAGGCTGGAAGGGTCTGCACTCATGCTAAAGTCTGAAAGTTTCAATAGCATGGTGTGTTAATTACTGCCAAAAAATCTCTTCAGCACTGAGGACTTAATTCTTTGTGCGCAGTCTCATTACATCAGAATTTGAATGATTTCATTTAATCATTCTTATTTTATTATTCTCTCTTCATCCTATTTTCCCTTCACCATATTTATTTGTTTTTCTAATATATGTTTTGAATGAAGTGTATGCTTTTTGCTTTACACTCTCTGTTTCGACAGTTGTGGAGCACCATACATCTTTATTCATTTTACCTGACTTGCTGCTGGTGAGGCGATAGAAGCCAAATCTTGTATATAGGCATAATTGCTTTGAAAGTATCTCAGGCAATGTAAAGTCGGCTTGGTTGCATTTATCAAATTGTGACATTTTGATTTATTCCAAAATTTAAAACACTATATAAAATGCCACATTTTCATTAAACAGTATCACATGAATTTTGCCATTACTCTAAAAATGTGTAAGGCTCAGATAAGAAGCAAATGGACATAGTTTTGGTTTTGTACCTCTGTTCTGGAACTAGATGCAATTAGAATAACTCACAACATATGGACAGTGCGGCAGCAAAGCAATTATGCTCACTGTTCATTCAGTTGAAAACTGCCCACAAAGTTTGGGAATCTTTTCAGCATAAACGGGCATCAGCACCAACAAAGTTTCAAAAACATCATCTCTTAATTGTTAAGTTTTCAGTGTCAGGAGAAGGTTTGGCAGTAATCAAAACTCCTCAAAATTCATCTGCACACAAATGTAATTATTTCTGCCATGTTCCATGTTCATACCATTATGCTAACCTTTATAAAGGAACAGGGTGACCGCGAGAGCTTCTAGATATCTGCAGTTAATTGCACAGATCTCTTGACTTGATGGGGATACAGACGATTGTAGTCTTGCTGTTATTCTCAGTGCAGAAATGGAGCCATTATTGTGGATGTAATTACAGAGCTGTTGTTTCCAGTAAAACAAAAGTAATGAATTAATCTTAATACTGATGAAATGACTGCAGCTTGTGAAATTAATACTAAAGAGCATGACTAGAATGCTTGTGGTGTTGCTTGTATCATGCTAACAGTTTCCATAACTGGAAAATAATTTCATGTCATTGGGATCGCTTAAAACACTCTACAATTAATATTTAAAGTGTAGTCACACTTGCTATGCAGCCAAATGCACCAGAAAATCACTTCACAGCAAGGATCCATAAATAGAAAATGAATAAATAACTATGGTTATTCAACATTCATCAACCAAATATATGATGTTGAAAATAAATTGATGCTGGGCAATTAGGATTTCTCCTTGAATACTGCCAGGAGTTTTTTTTTTGTCCATTGGAGCAAGAAGATCTATCATGTTCAATCTGATGATCTTGGAACAGTAATATGCCTGAATATTAGTCTTTACACACCAAAGTGGCTATGTACAGTGTAGATTAGTCACTTGGCATCCGTTGCAGCCACTGTACTCGTGGTAGTGGTCTGTTCATGTGCGAGTTCCGGATTGGCAGACTGGAGTTCAACAGAGTCCAGGCCACCATGGACAGAGCTCCCACTTTCCTGTAAATGCTAATAAATTGTTATTGTTAACCTCTCATCTCGAGTCATGTCATTACCTACTACATTGACAAAATGGTGTCAGAAGTGGAATTGTGAGCGTCCCGAGCTTGAGGCCTCTCGATCGACTTGCAAGTGAGGAACTAGCACCATGTTGCAGCAGTTGCCATGGCGGATGAGTTCAGACGGCCTGACCCACTCATCTTCGAGGGTAACGTTTCCGAGAAATGGCGTAGTTTTGAACAAGAGGACGATATATTTATTGTGGCGGTCCATAGTGACAACCCTGCCTGCACCAGTGCGTACATTTTATTAAATTTGGCGGGACTGGAAATCATAGAGAGGAAGAGATCATTAGTTTATTCAAGTGAAGTGTTGTGAAGAGGAGCTGATTCTCAGTCTAGCAGAATCAAGAGAGGACCCTGAGTGCTTGAAAAAGAAATTTAGAAGAATGTACAATCCACAGATGAATATTATGATGGAAAGGCACAAATTTAATACAAGAGATCAAATCAATTCATATGTCAGCGATTTAAAGACAAGAGCAAAGACCTACAACTTTGGAACAGTCTGCGAGGAACTATTCAGAGACAAGCTGGTCTGTGGCATTGATAATGTCAGCAGAGGAAGGTACTTCTGAGTGACAGTGACTTAATGCCAGCAAAGGCCATCTCTACCTGTCTGATTTATGAAATGACTAAGGAGAATAGCAAGTTAGCCTCTCCACAGCCTACCATGAGTGTTGATGCAGTCCAGGTGGGATCTGCAAAGAGGCAATGGCTGGAAATCAGAAAGAAGAGCCAGTCAGACCAAACCACATCATCGACCATTACAAAGTGCAACAACTGCGGAGGCGACCATGCAGTGAGAAAGGAAATTAGTCCAGCTTTCGGCCAGCAGTGTCGAACCAGCAGAAAGTAGAACCATTTCAAAAGATGCTGCAGATCCAGACAGCAGACCAATACTAGGACCAGACCTAGAAGGTCGATTGTCCAATTAGACCCTGAACAGGATGAAAGTATTACAGAATAGACATATTTCGTCAATAAATTGACATTGCAGATGGCAGTGGACTCAATGGAGTCATGGATTAGGGGAAACAATTAAGCTTTCATAACCAAAAAGTTCAATGGCAAGGCAGTGGAAATGAAGGTCAACACAGGAGCCAAGTGCAATGTCATATCAGAGAAAACATTCAGTCAACTAAGAGAAGGGGAACAAATCAAGCCATGCGTCAAGTCAACAAATCTAGTGGCATACAGGGACAGCAAGATCAAAACCATTGGCATGGTGAAGATGCAGTTCTTCTTACAAGGACAGTTCCATTTACAGATGCTCTTCATTGTCCACAAGGATGTTCTACCTCTGCTTGGCCTAAGTGCATGTATGGACATGGGACTCATCTTGTTTAGTAGAGATGTTTACCAAGTATGCTCCTCTGAAGATGATTTGCAGAAAATTTCTCGGAATACAGTGATCTCTTCTCAGAGGAGCTTGGGAGGTGAGCAGTAATGTATTTCATGAGGAAGTAAGACCTGTGGTTTGTCCAGCACATTGCATACCTGTGGGCATGAATGACAAAGTCAAGGCTGAGCTGAACAGAATGGAGGAGTTGGGTATAATTACTCCGGTTTCAGAGCTGAGCGAGTGGGTGTCCACCATGGTAGCTGCCAACAAGAAGGATGGGCAAGAAATCCAGATATGCATTAACCTACGGGACTTCAACACAGCCCTGAAGAGGCAACACCATCCAATGAGCACTCTGAAATACGTTGCTGCCCAAATGGCTGTCCGAGATGCCAAGAATTCCTTTTGGTAGATCACATTCGACCACAAATCATTATTACTGACCACATTCAGCATTTGTTTTGGTCGGTACAGATTTCTACGGATGCCATTTGAAATTAATTTGGCCAGTGAAGTGTTCCAGAGATCCATGGAACAGATTTTTGCCAGATACCCCTGTGCCATCATCGTCGATGGCATACTTGTGGCCAGCAAAAATGTTGAGGAACAAAATGCCAATTTAAAGAAAGTGCTCGACCATGTCAGAAAGGTGAACCTAAGGCTCAACCCTCTCAAGTACAGGTTCTGGCTGAACCAGGTAGGCTACGTTGGCCTTGTTTTTACCAGTGAAGGCCTGAAAGTGACCCCTTAAAAACTAAGGCATTCAACGAGATGCCAGTGCCAGGGGACGTCATAACCCTACAGAGATTTCTTAGTATGGTACTACCTGGGCAAGTTCCTCCCGAACTCAAGTGAACTCACAGCTCTATTGAGACAGCTTATGCATAAGGGCATAGAGTGGACTTGGCATGAGCACAACAGAATGCTTTCGACACTTTACAGAAGCACATGTCACGCCCACCAGTTTTGTCGTATTACAACGTCTGAAAGCCTGTAATACTGACCTGTTCTTGCGAGGTGGAAAGTCAGAGGCCTTTGCTTCGAGGCCACTCACCGATACAGAGAGCATGAGCATGCAAATCGAAAAATAATTGTTGCCGGTGGTTTTTGCCTGTTCCAAGTTTAATGACTATATTTGTGGTAAGCCAGTGACCATAGAGACTGATCACCAAACCCTGGTCATGATACTGATGAAGCCCATACACGCAGCTCCAGCGAGGTAACAGAGGATGGTGGCTCAGGCTTCGGAAATGGAATATCACCCTGGTATACAAGTGCGGAAAAGAGATGCACCCAGTCGACAGGCTGTCTCGTGCCCCCAGAGACTCCACTGTCCAACAGGTTGAGGAGGAGGACAATTTAGACGTAATGACAATCACTCACATATCCTCGTCTCGCCTGGAGCTCAGAGACACATGGCCGAGGATACCTTTGACACTTTCATCAACGGTAGTTGGCCAAACAAGCAGTGCACCCCTACTTCCCATTCCACGGCGAGAAGGGATCGTAATGAAAGTCCAGAGAGCTGCGATTCCCAACTCGTTGCAGAAGACATATGTCAACATCCTGCAAAGAGGGCATCTGGGTGCAGAGGCAACAAAACAGAGGGCGAGGGACATAGCTTTTTTGGCCTGGGATGACTGAGAACATTGACCAAGAGGTGCAAGCTTGCTCGGTGTGCCACAGCACTAAGTCACACCAGCAGAAGGAACCATGACAGCTTCATCCAATTCCAGGTTTACTTTGGTCAACTATGAAAACTGACATTTTCAAATGGTGATGTCAGCAAGTTGGTTGATTCGTATTCGGGATGGTACAAAATAGACCTGTTACGTGATGCTACTTCCACAACAGTCATCACGAATTAGAAAAGGCATTTCTCAGTGCATGGAGCACCACACACCCTGTCATCAGATAATGGCAGCCAGGTTACAAGCCAAAGATTTAAGCAGCAGAGTGGGGCTTCTCTCACATCACCAGCAGCCCGGAATATCCACTGTCTAATGGGGTGGCTGAGTGAGCTGTAAGCAGTGCAAAACAGCTCATGGAAAAGTCCTACAATGCCTTCCTCAATCTTCTTAACCTGAGGAGCATCCTTCGTGACACCATGCTTGAGCTTCCGGGGCAGAGACTGATGGTAAGACAGACGTACACGACCTTACCTGTGGCACTAAAGCTTCTGTACCCCCAAATAAGAAATCCACAGGAGATCAAGGCCCAGCTGTTAACCAAAAGACTGTTGCAGAAGGAGTGCTTCGAGAAGGTGAGCTGACCGCTCGAGCCTTTGACAGAGGGACAAGTCATCAGGATGCAAACTCTGCAGGGCTGTGGCCAGACTGGCATGGAAGAAGAAAGCTGCCAGGAGCCAAGGTCATACCTGGTCCGATCAGAAAGGAAAGTATACAAGAGAAACCGACGACACATCCTTCCTGTAAGGGAGCCAGTTCCAGTTCAATGAAATTCTGACGAGACTGTGTACCAGAACACGGGACTTGAGCCTAAAGACGGTACTCCCTCAGTAGCCACACCTGAGATAACGGACAGTGCACATTCTCAGGGTGAGGTACCACTGGTCTCTACCTCCACAATGGGCTATTATAGGACGTGCTCCGAGTGCATTGCTAAACCAAATCCCAAGTACAAAGACTGATTCATGTCAGTTATGTTCGTTGTGTAATGTTAACTTGCGAACTATATTACGTTGGGGGTTACTTAAGAAAGGGGATGTAGACCAGTCACTCGGCACCTGCTGCAACCGTGTTACAGCTACCGTGCACATGGTAGCAGTCTGCGCATGCACGGGCTTGGGATTGGCGGGCTGGATTCATTGGAGTCCAGGTGCAGTACAGTCACCATAAACATAGATCCCAATTACCTGTAGATAGTAATAAATAGTTATTGTTATAAATCTCCTCTTGACTTGTGTCATTATTACCACATCAACAAACATACTCTACAATTAATATTTAAAGTGTAGTCACACTTGCTCCGGAGGCAAATGCACCAGAAAATCAGGATCCATAAATAGAAAATGAATAAATAACCAAATAATATATTTAGATGATTAAATGTTGAGAAAGGAATTGATGCTGGGCTATTGGGAGAACTCGTGATTTTTCTCCGAATATTGCTGGGAGTTTTTTTTTGTCCATTAGAGAAGGAAGATTGATCATGTCCGATCTGATGATCTTGGAATAGTAATATGCTGGAATGTTAGTCTTGACACATCACAGTGGCTATATACAGTATCGACCATTGATTTTTGATGAATAATTAAAGGATGCTTTTTGTTGAACAGTTCTCAGGTATATTGAGATATATTTCAAGGAAATTCTATTATTCTGTTTGCACGGTCATACAGTATATGTTGTAAAATCAATAGCTTTAATTATTCCGGGACTGGATACCTCAGATGTTTTTGAAGACCATTTTGTAAGATATGCTGCCAAATTCCCAATTAAAATAAACATGCAGGTGCCTACCCCTCTAGGAGTACATGCCTGTCATCCAACAGTTGGGCAGGTCACAAATTTTCATGTTCATCTAACATTGTGATTCTTAGTCTAGTCAAGCACCAAGATAAATCTTTTAGATCATTCAACAACCCAATTCAGCAGGAATCCTCATGTGCTTAGGGCTCCCAGGTTCCACTCAAGAGATTGTTTTCCTTGTTGTTTATTGTGCTTTGCTTTCAGATACAAATAGCTGCAGGAACACAACATGCATTTGCATGATAAGCCTTAACTTCATTGAAGTGAATCCTTGTATTTCAGAGCTTCTTCAAGATGGCATGCTGGTATCATGTACTTATTCAAACAGAAAACTGTATTAAATGTGTAAACTTCATGAACTGTGCCATGGGCCATATTTGGCTTTTTACATGGTGTTTCAAAGTTATGACTTACTTTAACTATTAGTAAAAATAATCACTTCTCCAGCATTAAACTTAAGAAATAGAAACAGTAAACAGTGGCTCATCCTTTCAAGACAACTTCTATTCAATGGGTTCTAGTTTGATCATCTACCTCATATCCTCTATCTCAACCGCCAGACAATAAACAATTTTTTCTCGATTCTCCTGGCCCCCAAAATCAAAATTTTTATTTTACTCAATGACTGAGCATTTGTAGCCTTGTGGGAAAAAAATTCAAAAATTCCAAACACTGCCCTATCTTCTTTAAACAGAAATTGATATCCATCGCAGATTCCCCAGCCAAAGGTAACATCCTTGTGATCTCTATAATGTCAGATCCCCAGGAAGCAACGTATATGCTCACCTCTTTATTTATTTTTAATTTTTAAATTTAACAGGTTATTTTTGCCCTGAGTCCGTGCCGCCCAATTTAGACCGAATTAACCTACACCCCCAGTACGTTTAGATCTATGGGAGGAAATTGGAGCCCCCGGGGAAAACTCACACAGACATGAGAAGAATGTACCAACTCCTTGCAGATAGCGTGAGTTTCAAACTCCAGTCCCAACCTCTAGCGCTGTAAATGTGTTGAACTAACTGCTACCCCAACCGTGCCACCCTCTTATTGTTCTAATCTCAAGGAAATAAGACCTAGTTTATTCAATTGCATTCAGCATAATCCTCTCATTACAAAAGTCAGCTTTATGTACAGCCATACCTCAACTTACGCCCGATGGAGTAAGGTCTGATCGGAGATACGTTCGAGGTCACCATAAGGCCTTAATAAAAATTTTATCCAAATTTTTAAAAATCGCTTTGGCAATAGCCAGGAAATGTATAGTGGTAACATGGAAATCTGATTCTCTCTTACATATTGATCATTGGAATATGGAAATGCAAAGTTGACTACCCCTGGAGAAAATTACTTATAATCTTAGAAATGAATAGAACATGTTCATAGATATTTGGCAGTCTATTTGAATGCCGGGATAGTTTAGTCTATTTATTAAATATTTTATATTTAATTTTCATCCCTTATTAGCAATTTAATATTTTTATTTTTATTTCTTTTTGATTGTATTAAATGTTGATGTCGGCTCTTTCCCCCTATCCTTTTCTTCTTCTCGCCCTTGTCCACGGCTTCTTTTCCTTTCTCTTAAGGAAAGGAGGGGTTATTTCGAGGCTTAACGTGCATTTTCAGGATATAATTTTTTTGTATATTTATATATATTCGTATATACTTTCATCGAGTCCTTTTTATATTCTTTTCTTAAAAATTAAATAAAATATAATAAAGAAAAAGAAAATACACAGAGTATCATGGCCCCTAAATGTCCCAAAGCAAGCCTCTGGCCGAATCAAAGAAGAAAATATATGCCATCAGTTTGGAAGAAAAGCTAAAGGTGATAAAGCAATATGAAAGTGGTAAAACTGTAAATGTAATAGCGTGTGACCTGGGATGGTCTCACTCAACTATAACCACAATCTTGAAGAAACAAAAGGAAATTTCCCAGGCTGTTAAACTATGGTGTTTAGACATATGTAAGTACAATATAGAGGTTTAGGTAAATATGTAAAGTATGTGTCAAGGAATCTTAGGTTGTACAGTGTATTTCACCTATAATGACTGACAAGCCCAAATCGATTTGCGTCCCCACTTCCAGATCATAACCCGGATGCAAGTAGATGAACATCTGTACTGTGTGGTACTTCCACATGATAAGTATATCCATTACATAGAAAGATAAAAAAACATACCTAAATCTCCTGGTATAGTCGCACCAATGCCTGATATAATTGCCAATGGACTTGTACTTTAATCCCTTTGAAATCAAGGCAAATATACTATAAACTTTGCTAACTACTTTCTTTGCCTGCATGTTTGTTTTCTGAACTATTAAATTCCCTGTTAATTAATGCAAAGTTATCTAGAATATTAAAATGTGAAGTGGAAATCCAAGTGTTGATGATAATAACTCATATCTTACCAATTGGATCATTGGTTTCTTCATGAATCCCCCCCACCCCAGGTCTGACGCTGCCACCCCACACCCCCACCTCGCTCTGGTCTGACACCACTGTTGCCACCACTCCCATTGGTCCGACATCGCCAAAAATCAGTGTGGACTGCCATTCAACCACTGACTCACTATCTAGTATGTGTCATGATGCCTCTTTTATGTGCTCGCTCCTCTTAACTTTAGTACCTGGCTATGTCCCTGCCCAGGACATCACAGGAAAACTCTCCTCACAATCAAGAACATCTATTGGGAATGCAGCTGACAATCAGAGAGCAGCAGCAATCATCAAGGATCCACATCACCCAGCACATGCTGTGCTCTCACTGCTGCCGTCAGGAAAGAAATATAGATGCCAAATGATTCACACCACCAGGTTCAGGAACAGCTGCTACCCCTCCACCACCAGACTCCTCAACAACAAACTCAATCAGAGACTCATTTAAGGACTCTTACTTTTGTACTTTATTCATTTTTTATCTCTTTGTATTGCACAGACAGTTTATTTACATTTCTTTATTTGTTTACAAGCACATTGAGTAAAGATTTTTTTTACTCTACCAATGTGGTAATTCTACTTTGCCCATAGGAAAAAGAACCTCAGGGTTGTATGTGATGTCATGTATGTTCAATAAGTCTGAAAGCTGAAATCTGACTGCAGTGGTTCTATAAAGTGTCTAACCACTGCCTAAAAAATAAGTAATGTTAAGAAATTAACCAAATATCACCAGAGTTCACTTTTGATTTGTCATTAGATTGTAGCCTAGATCCATAAGAGAGGAAGAAAACACTGCGGAGTGAGGAATGGAAGTCCTCCGGTCTAGATAATCTTGAAATTCCACCTATTCCATGGAAAAACCACACCATTGAAAAATCACAAAATAAGCATTTACATATAGAATGTTACTTTCACGTATCACTTAAAGTTATATAATCAATTGGCATGGACAATATTATGTGCAGCAGGGCCCAATGCACAGAATGTCCTTTCCTAAAAGTATAGCACTTAATATCTAGATTTTCAGATTTAATCAAGGAGTGAAACAGGCTAGAAATTGAAAAAGTGCCCCTCTGCTCCTCCACTGCCTCCTTCAGCTCTGCACCTCATTCATACTCTCTGCCTTATTCACTCCCATCCTCTGTGCTATAATCTGTCATTGCTACAAGAATGGGGAACATACTTTGCAAATTCTCATATTTTATATAATTTTTGTTATTATCTTGCCCTTTGCTGTGGGCATGAGTAATATCTACTACATTTACCGTCTTGAAAGATTTCGGCTCAAAATGTTGACCATTCTTTTTCTCCAACTGCTTGAGCCATTGAATTCTTCCAACAGATTATACATAGCTTGAGTAAGATGGAAATTATTTGAATGAAATCCAGTCATCCAAATGTAGACAAATGCACAAATTGTGCTTATGCCCAGACATAAATTGGCCTTGCATAGGACTTCTCATTTGACTTGCATTGAATTGGAATTGCTAATGTAATAATTTAAATGGAGAAAATTGCACATTTGAATGTCTGACCAACAATTGTTTGGAGTGTTCCCAAATGCTAAGTAGTGAAGGCATAAATAGACCAATATCAATGCCATGTTGATTCTCCCTTACTGTTCCTTTACTTTCTTAATGTTGACAATGCCTCAGAATCCCCACCACTAATGTAAGGCTCACCAGCCTGAAGTTCCCTGACATATCCTTGCAGCCTTTCTTAAATAAAGATACACTCTCGACACTCTCCAGTCTTCATGCACCTCATCCATGGCTAAAGGTGATGTAAATATCTTCACTAGAGCCCCTAGCTTCCCACAGTGTCTTGCAATACATTTGATCAGGCAATGTGGATTTATCTGTCTTTATGCACTTTAAACCTCCAGTAGCTCCACTTTTTCAAGATTGGATATGTTCCAAGACACCACTCTTCATTTCTCTTAATTCCTCAGTTTCCATGACTTCCTTGAAGTGAAATATAAATGTATCAAACAATTGAGCAATGTAGAATTCAACAGATTGTTAGTAATTTGGAAATAGTGTTTCTCTATCCTTAGACTATTAAAATAACACCCCATCTGTCGTGCTGACAATTGCCTGATTGTAACTAACATATTTCGGACAGATAGTAACTGTGGAGATTTCTTATTATGCTCATTTCTACCATTTGACAAGTTTCTGGAAATCTTTTCTACTTTATTAATGAAGCTTTTCTACAATATACAAAAAGCCTTTTTCATTTTTTTTTCAACATTATAGGAAGAATGTGATTGCACTGGGCAGGTGCAGAAGAGAGTTACCAGGATGCTGCCTGTGATGGCATGTTTCAGTTATGAGGAGATATTAGATAAGCTGGGCTTGTTTCTTTGGCATAGAAGAGGATATGGGGAGACCTGTAAGAGGTATACAAAACTGTGTGGGGTTTAGATAGGGTGGATAGTTTTCTTCCCTAATAATGTAGATATTTAAAACTAGAGGGCATAAGTTTAAAGTGAGGAGCAGTGGATTAAAAAAGGATCTGAATTTTTTTTTCACACAGAGGATGGTGGCAATTTGGATAGTGCTGTTTGAACAGGTTGTAGCGTGAGGTACGCTCACAATATTTGAATTCAAATGGGGTGAGCACTTGAATTGCCAAACTATAGAAAGTTACAGAAGTACTATTAAATTGGAAAAGTATAGAAGGGTACTTGGAGGTTGGAATGGACATGGTTTTGTGACTCTGAGACACCCAGCAGCTTTGATCAACAGAAAAGACTTCCACACCATTTATTTAGCTGGCGAGTGACTTTCACTGATGAATCGTGCAATTCTGCTTAACAGACAGTTGTCACCCTGCAATATTTATGCATGACACCCTTCTACGAATGCATCCATCTCCTCTGGATTATAGTTAACTCCTTAGATAACATATTTTGATGTCACACTGAGCATTCATGGTAAATAATGGTGTAATTTTGCATGTGATTTAGCTTACAACATTTTCAAAATAAGCTCAATATAAATATTTAATATGCAGTGTTTTCAATAATGTTTGGGACAAAGACACTTTTTTCCTTATTTGCCACTGAGCTCCACAGTTTTAAATTTGTAATCAAACAATTCACATGTCATTAAAGTGCACATTCCATATTTTATTTAAGATGATTTGACCATGTAGAAATTATTGCACTTTTTATACACTGTTACCCCATTTCAGGGCACCATAATGCTTGGGATATTTGGTTTCATGTGTGTTTGTGATTACTCAGGTATATTTAATTGCTTCATTGGTGCAGGTATAAGAGAGCTAGGCTTGTTTCTAATATTTTGATCACCTCTGGAGTCTGCAGTTGCCTTTTTTCAACTTGAAGACCAGAGTTGTGTCAATGAAAATCAATGAAGCCATTATGAGGCTGAAAAACAAGAATAAAGCAGTAAGAGACAACACCTAAATCAACTGTTGGAACATCATTAAGAAGAAATAGCATACTATTGAGCTCAATAATTGCTAAAGGACTGGTATTCCAAGAGCTCCACTGCTGAAGAATTCTCATCATAATGAAGAAAAATTCCCAAATGTCTGTCGGATAGATCTTCAGGAGGCAGGTGTGGATGTGTCAGTGATGACAATGAACATAATTACAGAGGCTACACTGCAAGATGCAACCACTGAAACAGGATGGTCAGATTACAGTTTGCCACAAAGTATTTAAAAGAGCCTGCAGAATTCTGGAAAAAGGTCTTGTGGACAGATAAATCTGTATCAGAGTGATAGCAAGAGCAAAGTGTGCAGGCATAAAGGAACTGCCCAAGATCCAAAGCATATCATCTCATCTGGTGGGGGTGTTTACGGCCTGGCCATGTATGGATGCCACGGGTACTGGTCCACTTATCTTCACTGATGATGTAACTGCTGATGGCAGAAGAAAAATTAATTCTGAGGTGTTTTGAAACATCATATCTGCCCAAGTTCAAGCAAATGTCTCCAAACTCATTGGATGGCGCTTCATCCCACACTATGACAATAATCCAGAACATACTGCTAAAGCAACTAAAGAGTTTTTCAAAGCTAAAAACTGTAAAATTCTTGAAAAGCCAAGTCAGTCACCTGATCGAAATCCAACTGAGCATACCTTCCATGTGCTGAAGAGAAAACTAAAGGGGAGAAGCCCTCAAAACATGCAGGAGCTGAAAATAGCTGCAGTGGAGGCCTGGCAAAGCATCACCAGGGAAGATACTCAGCACCTGGTGATGTCTTTGAAATCATAGACTTCAAGTAGTCATTGCAATGCAAGGGATATGCAATGCAAGGGATATTAGTCACCAAACATGACTAATATGCATAACATTGCTATGTCTCAAATATTATGGTGCCCTGAAATGAGGGAACTATGTATAAAAAGTGCTGTAATTTCTACATGGTCAAACCAAAATGTATGCAAATTGTAGTGATAGAGTGCTAGTGTGATTCCTGACGACTAGGGGGAGTAAGAGACTAGTTTTGTTGCAGCTCAGTTGGATTCAAGATGGATGCCTCCACATGGTCCTGAGTGAGTTCTTTAGCTAATAAAGTATAATTGTTTTAAAAGAACCCAAGTTTCTTTATTACAGTAAAAAGAAATATCACACAGTACCAAGTGTGTGCATAGCAGGAGTGGAAGAAACACCAGGAGTGTGTAGAGTGTGTATCAGTCATCATCAGCAGAGATATGGAAAATGTGAAGGTCCCAGATGCTATAATTTGGAATGGCAATGCTGACCATGAGTGAAGGCTGTTCAAACAAGGATTCATGCTGTAACTGCAAGCCATTGGACTCGATAGCAAACGTGATGCATGGAAGATTGCACTGCTACTTACTGTGGCGGGACCTCAAGCACTAGATGTTTTCAATACATTTGTTTTTGCCAAGGCAAAAGACCAGGGCAAGTTTGACAAGGTTATCAAGATGATTGATGAACACTGTTCACCCAAAAAAATGAAACGTTCGATAGGTATGTGTTTTGCTGACGCACGGAGCTACAGGGACAGAGCTTTGATACTTTTTAACAGACTTGAAATTAAAAGCAAGAACATGCAATTTCTTTTATTTTTCTATCATTTTATTGGTTTTGACATATGCAAAATACAAAGGTACATATTGTATTATAAGGTAATAATAATAATAAAGTAAATTAATATTGAGTTAGAAGAATCAAATAACAATGAACAATTGGAAAAAATAAAAAGAGAAAGAAAACATTCATAAATTAAGAATCAAACCCCACCCTATCTGGGTTTCTGGTCAAGTTAAGGAGTTCACTACTAATAATAATCATGGCATCATGAAAAAAATCAAAAATAATTAATCAACAAATTTTGAAAGGGAAAGAAAGTTAAGATCCATTGCAGTGGTAGAACACCTAAATTTTTTCTAGAGAGAGACATCCCATCACATCTGATAACCATTGAATATTAGCGGGAGGGGCAGCATCTTTCCATCTCATCAAAATGGCCCTTCAAGCAATGAGGGAAGCAAAAGCCACTACAGGGGACTGTGAAAAAGTGAATATTAAATTCATTGGCCAATTCACTCCAAAAATAGTAATGAAAGGGCTAGGAGTCAAGTTAATATTAAGAACTAATGATAAGGTGCGAATACCCCTTGCCAGAAATTAAAGAGAGATGGACATAGCCAAAACATATGATACAAAGCACCTTCCTCAATTATGCATTTATCACATTTAGAGGAGATGTTAGGATAAAATGTAACTAACTGAAACTTGGAAAAGTGTGAAAACTTGCAATTTTGGATCACTGCAAGATTCAATGATCCGTGATCAAATTGTATTCAGGATTATTGATTAGAAAGTGAGAGAGAGAGAGAGAGAGAGAGAGAGAGAGAGAGAGAGAGAGAGAGAGGTTTCTGTGAGAGACAGAGCTTACCTTAGCTGGTGCTGTGAAGGTATGCCATGCCAGTGAATTAGCTCTGCAGCACGTGAAAAAGTTTGGTGAGAGCGCAAAAGCCAGTGAAAACAAAGGCACACACATAAACAAAAAATGAGACACAGGAAACACAAAAAGGAGAAACATTTATTTGTAAACGATGTGGCACTCAACATGGACCAAAGTGATGCCCAGCCTATAGAAAAGTCTGTAATAAGTGCAAATATTTTTCCAAAGGGAAAAAAAAACAGAAGTGAAACTGTACACATTATAGAAGAAACTTCCCTCAGTGATAAAATTGAAGTGCCAGTTGAAGAAGTAGACAAAGGTGATGTAGTCAAACAATAATCATGGCTTTTATTAGCAAAAACTAATGGTGCGATAATGAAAAATAATGGGTGCATACACAGTTATACCCAAGGGGAGTGTCTTTCACGGTAGAGATAATGCACAGCCAATGTTAGTAAGGCAAGGCTCGCTGAAGGGAAGACTGACAGCTCAACAGAGTTTCACCACAGTATGGTAGTGCAGTAAGATTCTAAATCAACAGACACTTATCAGCCAAGTGTGAACAGAGTTGAGCAGGACAAATAGGCTATGCCATTACATACAAAAAGATCAAATATTCCTTTCAAGCAGGACACAGGGGAAAAGGTCAGTTTGATCTGTGAGCACCACATCAGGGCAATGAAGATAAAGGCATACATCAATGCAAATCCTGTACAGCTCAAAGCCTACAATGGAGAGACCATTGACAAGAAAGGTATAAGTATTCACCTCAGATTCACAGTAGTCCCAGATGGACTTGAATCACTGCTTGACAACAAAGCATGTGAAAATTTAAGCCTAGTCAAGATGGTGTACACACCAGGGAAAACTACTGATGCATTATCCAGGGCAGCAATGCAGAGTGAAGTACACAATGAGAGTTCCACAGAGTCAGATGTGAATCTCTACATGAATCTGATCACTAAACTTTTCTCATATCTGTCATGAAATCCAAGCAGATCACAGCTGAAACAGAAATTGACACAGTTCTACTAAAGGTCATCAAGAATCTGAAATGAAGGATGGCCGAGAGGTGAATATTAACCATACTACAACATCAGAGCTGAGCTGAGTGTTTTCAATGGGCTTCTATCCAGATAGAGCAGAATTGTCATTCCTCAATCACTGCGACAAGAGATGCTGAAAAGGGTGCACGAGGGGCATCTTGGATTGGAAAAATACAAGAGGAGGGGCCAGAACTGCTGTTTATTGGTCAGAGATAAATGCTGACATTGACAGGATGGTTTCAAGCTGTGGGACCTGTTTGAAAGATCATGCAACAGACAAACGATCCCAAGATAATAACTGATGTACCAGCAGAACCATGGCAGAAAGTTGGGACTGATCTGTTTCACAAGGATGGTAATAATTGCTTGCTGGTTATTGTTTGTCTATCAAAATGTCCTGAGATTGCACTGTTTCCTAACATCTCTGCTGCTGCTTGTGAGATCAAATATATGAATTCATTCTTTCCAAGACATGAATTCCTCAAATTGTCTACAGTGACAATGGAACATGATGCAGCTGTAGAAAATTCCAGAACTTTACAGAAGAGTATGATTTTCGACAAGTGACTTCAAATCCTCTGCATCCACAGACAAATGGTAAAGGAGATCATAGTTGTTCAAGAAAGCACAGACAGTGGCTCAGCTCCATATCTAACTCTATGGAGTTACCAGGCTTCATCCACTGAGCTTCTGATGGGACATAAACTATGCCCCACACTTCCCTACCCTGCACAACCAAACAAGAACGAGATGTCGAAGATGTTGAATGAAGACAAAAGCATCTGCAATGAAGACAAAAAGCAAACTATTACAAGTCAGCAAGAAGCTTAGGGCCTCTGACACAGCATGACAGTGAGACTCAGAGATTCCAATACTTGGGACAAAAAGGCTACTGCAGAGGACAGTCAAATATTGAGGAATCGAAAGAGCCTGATGAAAATGCAAGAGACACTGCAGGAGCAGACAAATGCAGAATATCCAGACTGTATGGCAACAGAGGAAACACTATCAGTGCGAGACATTAGTGGACCAACAGAGCAACACAACACAACACCTGTCCTAAGAAGATCCACACACGCTATCAAAGCACTTGACAGGCTGAATCTCTAAAAGAAAAGGAATGGATATTTAAAAAGTTTGTGTTGCTGATGTTTGTGTTGAACTGCAAATTGAAATGAATACTATATTAGGGGTCATCTCAAGAAAAAGGGGATGTGACACTATACTATATTAGGGGTCATCTCAAGAAAAAGGGGATGTGACACTATACTATATTAGGGGTCATCTCAAGAAAAGGGGATGTGACACTATACTATATTAGGGGTCATCTCAAGAAAAGGGGATGAGACACTATACTATATTAGGGGTTATCTCAAGAAAAGGGGATGTGACACTATACTATATTAGGGGTCATCTCAAGAAAAGGGGATGAGACACTATACTATATTAGGGGTCATCTCAAGAAAAGGGGATGTGACACTATACTATCTATATTAGGGGTTATCTCAAGAAAAGGGGATGTGACACTATACTATATTAGGGGTCATCTCAAGAAAAGGGGATGAGACACTATACTATATTAGGGGTTATCTCAAGAAAAGGGGATGTGACACTATACTATATTAGGGGTCATCTCAAGAAAAGGGTATGTGACACTCCTGAGCCCTAGAGGGAATCGGTCATAATTTTGTTGGCAGCTCGGTTGGATTCACATGGACCTGAGTGAGTTCTTTAGCTAATAAAATGTAGTTGTTTTAAAGAACCAATTTCTTTATTACAATTAAAAAAAAACAAATAACTTTGAATAAAATCTGGAATGTGCACTTTAATCACAAGTGAATTATGTGATTACAAATGGAAAACTGTTGAGCACAGGGGCAAATAAAGGAAAAAAAGTGTCTTTGTCCCATACATTATAGAGGGCACTGTATATGACTTATAATTTTTAAAAATTGCTTGGAGGATAGAGATACGCTTTGTTCTGAATGTCAAGACTAAATTCAGCTTTCATTTGAGCTAATAAATTTTTTTGTTATTTGAATCACAAAATAAAATGTTTTCAGATAAATCATCTAAAATCAGATAAGTTAGATAAATCATTTGAAAATTAAATAAACCAGATAAATTATCTCAAATTCTAATTCCAAATTAGCTTTTCAAAATGAACTTATCTCATAATCATCAATATTTAGGACATACAGTAAGTGGTAAAAGTTGCCATTTACTAGAATATTAAATCACAGAAACTAGTTGCCTTTAATTTCAAAAACTGGTGCATACATTGCACTTTATGGTATTCAGTTTCATCTCGACAGTGTGAGTTTGATTTGCAGCATGCTAGAAGAAACAAATTTCCCCTTGGGAGAGTAATGCCCAGATCATTAAAAAGACAATTAGACAAGGAAAGTAAACTGGAGATCTGCAGCAAGAAGTCTTGCTTTTCAGTTAATGATGGCAACAATTATTGGCACCAAAAATAAATGATGTAGTATTTCACTTGGTGAAATTAAGCGGCTTAATAATAAAATTTTGAATAGTTTATATAACCTTGGAGAACACAGTTTAAGGAATGAAACATGTTTTGAAAATCACCACAGTGAATTACCAAGGGATTGTCCTCAAAACTAGAAACACCAGAATCAATCTGCTGAAGTTTTGCCATTAAATTAGCAAAATCGATATATTGTCAGAAGTACGTGACAGGAGATCACATGAAAAGTTATTGATCATTTACATCATTTTTCTGACAGAATGTTGTAGTTTAAGCTATGCAGAACACTTAATTGAAATGACTATTCAACATTAAATACCTGAGATATTGGCCCATACATTATTGTGCCCATTTAATCGGCGATGTGCAATGTTTCATTTTCTGCATGTGGGCCATTATGTTTGCTCTTGTGTTAGCAAAGCAACTCATAGTGATAATTGTATTGTACTGAACGGGCAGTGTTCAATAAGCAATAACATGAAGGTACAAGCAAGCATTTATAGAGAATGGGTTCCATTTGGGTATGGGTGGTGCTCATTAGAAGAAATGAGTGATTTTCTTAAATTTTGTGGAGGATAAAGTAAGCTTCATATTTCCCATGGATATGTAGTAAAGAGACTGTAGACACTAAGCTAAAACCTTGATGGGTTAAGAATGACATTCCAAGGGAAGTATACTTACAAAAGTTACTTGCAATGCACAGAAGGGAAAACCAGCAGGAATTCAGGCACAAAGTAATAAAAAGTACGGAGAGTGTAGTGGTTAACACCAGCAAACCAGTATCAAATCCAGAGTATGAAGTGTGATAGTACAGATTCTATCACCAATGTGTATATGTACAGATGGTAGTGTAGGATGACTGTGATTGGCTGAGAGTGTAGCCACACCTACTGGCAGGTCTTAAAGGATTGCTCTTAGCCAGACCAGGTCATTCTGGACTGGTCGACCTACTTGTGATATGCTCCAGTCTTTTAGTTAATAAAAGCCTTGGTTGGGATCAACAAGTCTGATCCTTTTGATGTGCATTGCATGAAGTTTGTATGTCATGCCTGTGTCTATGTGGGTCTCCTCTGGGTGTTCCAGTTTCCTTCCACATTCCAAAGATTAGTAGGTTAATTAGTCACATGGGTGTATCTGGGCAGTGCAGATTCGAAGACCATGCTGTATCTCTAAAATTAAAAAATGAAACATAAAGGTGGCAGTGAAAAAGGAGGTATCAAGGGAATTGGGAGGATTTTTGAAGTTATTTATTTTGCCAATAATGAATTTCAAGGACTAGGAAAGCCCTTTGAAAGTAATTTTAAGAAACATAATGAAGGGTGCAGAAGAGCTAATTAGTCACAAAGACATCAGGATAGATTGTAAAAAGAGATTAAAAATAAACCAAGCCAAAGTGAACTGGTGCAAAAATGTGACCCTTTAGCTTGATACCTGGAAGTTAACACATCTCATCATTCCAACCCCAACAGACAGGATGTCAGAGCATGGAAGATTTAATGGATAGTTTCACTCAGAATTGGTCTTGGATCTCATTTGGCTTACTCAAGTCAAGTTTATTGTCATCTGATTGTACAATTCTTCTTCTCTCTCTTTGGCTTGGCTTCGCGGACGAAGATTTATGGAGGGGTAATGTCCACGTCAGCTGCAGACTCGTTTGTGGCTGACAAGACCGATGCGGGACAGGCAGACACGGTTGCAGCGGTTGCAAGGGAAAATTGGTTGGTTGGGGTTGGGTGTTGGGTTTTTCCTCCTTTGTCTTTTGTCAGTGAGGTGGGCTCTGCGGTCTTCTTCAAAGGAGGTTGCTGCCCGACGAACTGTGAGGTGCCAAGATGCACAGTTTGAGGCAATATCAGCCCACTGGTGGTGGTCAATGTAGCAGGCACCAAGAGATTTCTTTAGGCAGTCCTTGTACCTCTTCTTTGGTGCACCTCTGTCTCGGTGGCCAGTGGAGAGCTCGCCATATAACATGATCTTGGGAAGGCGATGGTCCTCCATTCTGGAGACGTGACCTACCCAGCACAGTTGGATCTTCAGCAGCATGGATTCGATGCTGTCGGCCTCTGCCATCTCGAGTACTTCGATGTTGGAGATGAAGTCGCTCCACTGAATGTTGAGGATTGAGCGGAGACAACACTGGTGGAAGTGTTCTAGGAGCCGTAGGTGATGCCGGTAGAGGACCCATGATTTGGAGCCGAACAGGAGTGTGGGTATGACAACGGCTCTGTATACGCTAATCTTTGTGAGGTTTTTCAGGTGGTTGTTTTTCCAGACTCTTTTGTGTAGTCTTCCAAAGCCGCTATTTGCCTTGGCGAGTCTGTTGTCTATCTCGTTGTCGATCCTTGCATCCGATGAAATGGTGCACCTGAGATAGGTAAACTGGTTGACCGTTTTGAGTTTTGTGTGCCCAATGGAGATGTGGGGGGGGGGGGGGCTGGTAGTCATGGTGGGGAGCTGGCTGATGGAGGACCTCAGTTTTCTTCAGGCTGACTTCCAGGCCAAACATTTTGGCAGTTTCCGCAAAAAGCGCTGAAGAGCTGGCTCTTAATGGGCAACTAAAGCGGCATCGTCTGCAAAGAGTAGTTCACGGACAAGTTGCTCTTGTGTCTTGGTGTGAGCTTGCAGGCACCTCAGATTGAAGAAACTGCCATCCGTGCGGTACCGGATGTAAACAGCGTCTTCATTGTTGAGGTCTTTCATGGCTTGTTTCAGCATCATGCTGAAGAAGATTGAAAAGAGGGTTGGTGCGAGAACGTAGCCTTGCTTCACGCCATTGTTAATGGAGAAGGGTTCAGAGAGCTCATTGCTGTATCTGACCCAACCTTGTTGGTTTTTGTGCAGTGGAATAACCATGTTGAGGAACTTTGGGGGGCATCCGAGGCACTCTAGTGTTTGCCAAAGCCCTTTCCTACTCACTGTGTTGAAGGCTTTGGTGAGGTCAACAAAGGTGATGTAGAGTCCTTTGTTTTGTTCTCTGCACTTTTCTTGGAGCTGTACATTGTTCAATTACAACCTGATCAAATACAGTTCTCTGGTCCTAGGTGCAAAAACAGACATACAACCAGACATAACAAACATACAGACAAATAATACATATGCACCACGAGAATTTTATCTATTAAAATAAATAAATAAATTTTGTTTTGTACAATTGAGAGTCTTAGATATTCAATGTGAGGAGTTCCTTTGATTGCTCAGTTTTCTCACTGCCCGAGGGAAGAAGGTGTTCCTCAGCTGGCTCAGGTGTTGGCTCTGATACTCTATCTCTTCCACGACGGGAGCAGCTGAAGGTTGCTGTATGTAGGGTGGAAGGGGTCCTCAATGATTTTGCATGCTTTCTTCGGACAACGATCCTGGTAAATCACAGTGATGGGAGGAGGGAGACTCTTTGCCACTGTTATGGTCCTGTAGATTGACCTCCAATCCATTACTCTGCAGCAACCATTCTACACTGTGATGCAGCTGGCCACGTACTCTCGACAGATCTCCTAAAGAAGGTTGACATAATGGTGGCCGGTGGCCTTACCTACTTCAGTCTTCTCAGTAAGTGCAGTCGCTGTTGTGCCTTCCTGACAAGTGAGGAGATGTTGAGTGTCCACAACAGGTCATTAGTTAAGTGAGCTCTAAGGAACTTGGTGCTCTCCACTCTCTCCACTACAGAGTTGTTGTGTAGTGGAGGGTGGTTATTCCAGGTCCTCCTGAAGGCCATGATCATCTCCTTCATCTTGTCCACATTGAGACTCAGGTTGTTACTCTCACACCATTTCATAAAATTTTCCACCTCATCTCTGTGGGCAACTCACGCTGATGAGGCCAGCTACTGTTGTGTAATCTGCAAACCTGATGACACCATTGGAGCTGGATCTGGTAATGCAGGCATGGATCAGTAGCGTGAACAGGAGAAGGTTGAGCACATAGCCCTGAGGTGTGAACTCTGCGTTAGAGTGCTCGATATTCAGCTACCTACCCAGACAGATTGTGGTCTTTCCATTAGGAAGTCCAAGATCCAATTACAGAGAGGGGTGTTAAGTCCCAGCGAGGACAACTTCTCCACCAGCCTTTGGGGAATGGCACATTAAACAATGAACAACAGCCTGGCATATGAGGCATTGTTCTCCAGGTGAGCCAGGATGGAGTGAAGCAACAAGATTATATCATCATCTGTACAATGGTGTCTTCTATAGGCAAATTGAAATGGATCCAGCATCTCTGCTGAGGAATACAGGAACCGTAAGAACTGGTTTTCCATCAACGTTCAGGGTGTGTGCACACTCCTAATTTAGAGTTTTCAAACATTACTGCCCATTGGAAAATTGCAACTCATGATTCAAGCATTTTTCTCAACTCTTCACTGTGTACTCAATTTCAGAGAGGACAACATACTACTTGGTGACAGTGGATATGGTCAGTACATTTTTATTCACTCCATACATAAATTCCACAACAGCTGAGCAGAAAAGATACAACTGAGCTCTTATCTGCACTAGAGGGATGGTCGAGTATATGTTAGGTGTATTAAGTAAAAATCGATTCCAGTGTTTATGCAATACACTTCGTTTCAAGCCAGTAAGATGCTGCAGGATGATCATTGCTACAGGAAGTAGCATTGATGTCTTGATCCTCCAATGGAAGATCAGGATCAAGCAGATGTGCCCATGGCTGAGGCAGGCAATGACCAACAAGGACTTGCACACAGAGTTGCTTTCACATTGCAGCACTTCAACTAGGTGAGATGGATTTAAATGTGGAATATATTCATTATGGCTTATTTTTGCTTTGATAATGTTTGTTCTGTACAAAATTAAAACTGTGCAGCAAAATTAAATGAGGTTGGTTTAAAATGTAGTTTGTGGTGATTAAAATGGTCATGAATATCCAAATGACAAAACATTTATATTTTTACCTATCATATTGTTCACCATGGCTGGTAATCACAATTGTCTCATTACTGCATCTTTTTTGGTTCCTAGCTGTTGTGCATGCACTCACACAATTAAGACTCGGAGATGTGATGTTTTCTCATCCTTTACTTCTATTAGACTAACATGGCTACTGATACACAGGGTTATGTATATGGAAAGGTGACATCATGACATTGGCCTCATGATGTCCAGCAGAGGGCGGGCTTATACCCAACACCAGCTCTCTTTTCCAACTTCATATCCAATTCAACCTGTAGAATTCTCATTTTCATTTCATGTTCTTCCTTCAGATATTTCATTTTATATTCATGAAATTCTCTGACTAACTTTTCATGCATGGTCATCTTTTTAATTCTCTGCTGAAAGGTGGTGGCAGCATCTTCTCTCAGGGATGCTATAAGCAGATGTGGAGTGTACACACTCACTGCACTGGCTCTTCCAACCTACACAGATTCCTTTCCTCTGGAGAAAGAACATCACTAGAAGCACAAATAAACTCATATAGTCCTGAGAATGAAAAAGAAAGATTGACACATAAAGTGGAATATATTTACCAAAGAAAGTATCCGATTTCCTTTATTTGGTATATTTACCATTTGTACTCAATTCTTCATCTGAACTGTTCAAATGGTCATTGTCTGGTATACATCTATTATTCCAGACAACAAGTCACTCAATTCATCAGTCGTTTCTTTTTTTTTGGTGGTCCACCAACAGTATTAAAATCACTCTCTTCTGATCTCTGCATTTAAAAAAAAGCCAATTTAAGGTTCTTCCACATATAAGTGATGTCACAAAACTATGAATATGAGAAATGCAAAATACTGATAATAATGAAGATATGACACCTGAAGTTGTAGTACTGTTCTTGTGGTTACATTTTCATTTGCATTGAATTTATTGTAAATTGCAGCCCAACCACTTTTTTTTATCTTTTGCACAGTAGCAATAGAACAGTTTTTACTTACAATTTGTTTTAGTAGCATTTTTTATACCCACTTAAGTTTTTTGAACAAATTCTTTTTGCCTCTGCCGTTGTGCTATCTCAAGATTCACACCAGTAATGGTGTTTTTTTTAAACTTTATTTAAAGATTTTCGTGCAGTTGGATAATCATGTTGAGGAACTTTGGGGGACATCCGATGCGCTCTAGTATTTGCCAAAGCCCTTTCCTGCTCACGGTGTCGAAGGCTTTGGTGAGGTCAACAAAGGTGATGTAGAGTCCTTTGTTTTGTTCTCTACACTTTTCTTGGAGCTGTCTGAGGGCAAAGACCATGTCAGTGGTTCCTCTGTTAGCGCGAACAAGGTCGGGTCAGATACAGCAATGAGCTCTCTGAACCCTTCTCCATTAACAATGGCGTGAAGCAAGGCTGTGTTCTCGCACCAACCCTCTTTTCAATCTTCTTCAGCATGATGCTGAACCAAGCCATGAAAGACCCCAACAATGAAGACGCTGTTTACATCCGGTACCGCACGGATGGCAGTCTCTTCAATCTGAGGCGCCTGCAAGCTCACACCAAGACACAAGAGAAACTTGTCCGTGAACTACTCTTTGCAGATGATGCCGCTTTAGTTGCCCATTCAGAGCCAGCTCTTCAGCGCTTGACGTCCTGCTTTGCGGAAACTGCCAAAATGTTTGGCCTGGAAGTCAGCCTGAAGAAAACTGAGGTCCTCCATCAGCCAGCTCCCCACCATGACTACCAGCCCCCCCACATCTCCATCGGGCACACAAAACTCAAAACGGTCAACCAGTTTACCTATCTCGGCTGCACCATTTCATCAGATGCAAGGATCGACAATGAGATAGACAACAGACTCGCCAAGGCAAATAGCGCCTTTGGAAGACTACACAAAAGAGTCTGGAAAAACAACCAACTGAAAAACCTCACAAAGATAAGCGTATACAGAGCCGTTGTCATACCCACACTCCTGTTCGGCTCCGAATCATGGGTCCTCTACCGGCACCACCTACGGCTCCTAGAACGCTTCCACCAGCGTTGTCTCCGCTCCATCCTCAACATCCATTGGAGCGCTCACACCCCTAACGTCGAGGTACTCGAGATGGCAGAGGTCGACAGCATCGAGTCCACGCTGCTGAAGATCCAGCTGCGCTGGATGGGTCACGTCTCCAGAATGGAGGACCATCGCCTTCCCAAGATCGTATTATATGGCGAGCTCTCCACTGGCCACCGTGACAGAGGTGCACCAAAGAAAAGGTACAAGGACTGCCTAAAGAAATCTCTTGGTGCCTGCCACATTGACCACCGCCAGTGGGCTGATAACGCCTCAAACCGTGCATCTTGGCGCCTCACAGTTTGGCGGGCAGCAGCCTCCTTTGAAGAAGACCGTAGAGCCTACCTCACTGACAAAAGGCAAAGGAGGAAAAACCCAACACCCAACCCCAACCAACCAATTTTCCCTTGCAACCGCTGCAATCGTGTCTGCCTGTCCCGCATCGGACTGGTCAGCCACAAACGAGCCTGCAGCTGACGTGGACTTTTTACCCCCTCCATAAATCTTCGTCCGCGAAGCCAAGCCAAAGAAGAAATTTAAAGATTTTATCACATGAATAAAACAGAAAAAATTACATTTAAAGAAAAATGAAAAATAAAGTAATTATTATAACACAACATTAATGACCTAACTTAGATTAGTCTAACCCCCCCCCCCCCATATATACGGCCACTAAAAAAAATCTATATATATCAAAAAACCACCCCTCCCCCCCAAAATAAAGAGTGAAGAATTAATAAAGTTAATAATATTATATATAAAAAAAACACTCAGAGACAAACAAAAAGAAAAATAACAAGTAAAAATACTAATAAAAAAAGTTAACAAATCTAAAATATCACACGTAAAACATTTTTAAGTCAAACTTAATTACATGTACTTAACAAATAGAGTCCACTTCAGCTTATAAAAAGACATCCTATCTTGAATTGAAAAGAATATCTTTTCCATAATTAAACAAGACTTCATCTCTAAATACCACCTATCTAAGATTAATATATTTCTATCCTTCCAAATAAGCACTATACATTTCTTGGTCACCACTAAAGCTAAATAAATACAAGAAATCTAATAAGCTTAAATCAACTAATGATTGCATATTCCCTAATAAAAATATATCAGGATCTAATACAACATAGATATTATATAAACTATTAAAAATAGATTGAATACCTTTCCAAAACTGTTGCAATCAATCACAAAACCAAACAGTATGTATAGAAAAAAAACAAGTTGATTATTATATAATGGCTTAATTACTCTTGGATACTTGTCCAATAAAGGCTCCAATACCACATTTAAATCTCCCCCAATCATCACATTAGAATTTACTTGTCCAAGTAATAAAGACATATCCACAACAAAAGCTATATCCTCAACATTTGGAGCATAAACATCAAGCAAAGTCCAAGCCTCGTTAAAGATTGTACAATTCAGTTTTAATAATCTTCCACCATTTTTCTCTTCATTTTGTAACTGAAATAGTAGATTCTTGTACATCAAAATTGCCACTCCTTTTGCCTTTGAATTAAATGAAGAATAATAAAAAAAACTTATCCAATCCATTCACGTTTAAGTTTCACATGTTCCTTATCTGTTAATTAAGTTTCCTGCAAAAAAAAGCCACATCAACTTTTAATTTTTTTTTAAGTAAACAAGTATTTTCTTATGCTTAATAAGATTATTTAAACCCTGAACATTAAAAAAAACTTTAATTTAGACCTTTCTTACAACAACACAACAAGAAAAAAAAGAGAAAAAAAAGAAAGAAAAAGAAAACACCAAGAAAAGAAAAAAAAAGACCCCCTCCCCTTATCCCCTCTTAAAACTACAACAAAAAAAAGGGAAATTATTTTTTTTTTTAAATAATAAAAAGAAACTTCACTCCTTAATCCAAAAATTAATAAAAAAAAACAGGTAAGAGGTTACAGCTACCTCCTCCTGTCTAAACCGCACATCCAAAATATTGGATGTGAGATAACTCACACATAGCTGACGACTTCTGGAAAATAATGCCCACTCAGTTCCCTCTCCTAACTCCCATTTCACATTAAACTATCATCATTATTTAAATCTTCTCGAAAAAATTATAGAAAAATATTAATCAACTTTGTCACTCCGACCACCATTGCTTCCATTTCTTCTTGAAATTCGATTCCCATCTTGTGTCTCTACTCTCTTTGGAGACCGTGGAGGACTACGTCGTTCCTGGAATTGCGTGATTGGTAACAATTGAGCAAAGTCCATAGCTTCTCTAGGGTTATCAAAAAATTTTGGCTGACATCCATCCTGGAAAATCTTCAATACTGCAGGGTATCTAAATGTTGCTTTATATCCTTTTTTCCGTAACACTTCTTTCACAAGATTAAATTCACGTCGTTGAGACATAACTTCTTGACTCAAATCTGGATTAAAAAAAACACGATTGTTCTGGACCATCAAAGGAGATCTACTTTGTTGCGCATTTCTAATAGCCACATGTAAAATTGTCTCTCTATCATAATAGTTTAAACAACGAACCAGAACAGGTCTTGGATTCTGTCCTGAAAAAGGCTTTCTTCTCAAAGCTCTATGAGCACGTTCCAATATTAAGCCCTCCGGAAACTTATCTTGTCCTAACACTTGTGGAATCCATTCGGTAAAAAATTTTTCTTGGATCTGGTCCTTCTATATCTTCTGGCAAACCAACAATTTTTACGTTGTTCCGTCTAGACTGATTCTCCAAATAGTCAACCTTTTTCGCTAAATTCTTATTCTAGATTTGTAAAGTTTCAATTGTTTTATTTACGTCTTGTAATTGATCTTGTACCTCAACTATACCTTGGTCACAAACATAAAGTCTTTCATTTGTTTCAAGCTTTAAAGCTCCATAATCAACCATCTGTTGAGTATTAATATCCACCAAGGTATTAAGCTTAGTATTAACTTGAACCAAAAATTTACCTATCTCTTTGATTGAAGAAGATAACTTAAATTCAAGATTCTTGATAAACATATCAACTGGAATAGATTCAGACAAAATAGGGTCCTGCTGTTTCTGAATAACCAAAGGGTCTTCTTTTCCTTCCCTTAGTTTGACTGCTTTTCTTGCAGTATGACTCCGTGTAGAAACCCCTACCACAACCTCCTCAGCAGTATCAGAAGACTGATAGACAGGGTTATCCTTAACCCATATTACATCAAAAGCCTTCATTACATCAAGATCTGTTGAAGTCTTCATAACTGGTGGTGCATTTCGCAGCGCCACCGCTATATCAATCGGCGGACGTCTCTTTAAAGTCGGGTCTTCAGCTGGCGGCATCCCAGCTGTTTCAACTGTCAAAGGTTCAGTGACAGTGCTCATAGCGGGCGTTGATTGAAATACACGCGTCTGGCTAGCCCTTTGTTCCAAAGGCTGCCGGGCGCCATCTTTAAAGAGCCCTACTGGTACAGAGCGGAGTTCCTTTGCCGAATCCTGCACTTCTCCTCTTGGATCCATTCCACGCTGAGTCCTGGCTTCTTGTAAACAGGTAGGCTCAGATAACTTCGGGAAATGTAATTTCTTAGCGATTTGTTGCTGTTTTCTTTTACTTTTTTTCAACAATTGTACCATTAGAAGCTAGTTCAACACCTCTAACTATTTATAAATTTTTTGGAAAGTTTTAACGGGCACTTATAGACAAAACAATAACAAAGAGTCAGGAGAGGACTGGAAGGCACGTCTATTCCTTACGCCATCTTGCCACGCCCCCCCAGTAATGGTGTTTTCTATTTCAATCTAGGTTTTTATGCGCACCATTAGATCAAAAGAAAATTACTTAAATGACCTAGATTAACATTAAAGCCTACTCCTGGCTCTTGTCTGTGAAACTGGTGTATTTACTGTGGCTTTCAAATTGATTCAATCCATAAATTCAATCCATAATTACATTAATACATTTATTTCACCCTATATTTCTCCCTTATTCTCCAGGAGAATTGATAACTGAGGTAAAACCTTGGTAAAATTCTATGAAACCTCTGCATAAGTTTAATGCAGAGCCAAAGGATATTGACTGAACATTATAACCTACAACATCCTGATCTGATTTGTTGAGTTCACAATTAACCGTTCCATTTTTAGAATCCTTCCAATCCTCAATCCTCTGCAGGATATTTATTTAGGTTTTTTTCTCCATTTTTTAAAATTAAAGTATCATTGACCATTGGCTAAAGATCAAATTTATATTTTCATTATTCTGAGGGATGAGTACTTTAATTCTACACCCCAGTCATTCTGTGCTGTGACCTAATTCTACATTCAATGGACCAATCATACACAGTCACTTTCAAACTAGTTATTGTAAACAAGTTCAGTTATATGAGCTTCTTTCAAAACAGAAAAGAATAAACCTTGCTATTCTTCTATGAACTTGATCCAATCCATAGCAGAGAATGTTACATTATCAATAACACAAGAAAAAAATAAAATTGTAGAACCTTCAGTCCTTGTTCCAGCTAATTCCACTGATGAGAGATTCACATTGTTTGATTGCTTAGTGAATAATTTTTCACTCAGTGTTTTTGATTTCAACCATTTCTTTGTGTATCTTTTGTATATGTGTATAGTTTTTGTGTTTATTATTTGCTAAGTTTCACTACTGATCACAGTTTAAGTTTCTATAGTCATTTCTACAGGACTTGCTACACTAAGTTAATTCATATATTTATTCAAAATTACTTTTATCAAGTGACTTTCCAGTTTACTTCAGATGACATTTAAATATCAAATATGTTGTTATTGTTCGGGAGTCAAGGAGATTTTTATGACAATGGCAAATATCTTTCTTGGAAACAACAGTTGAAAAAGATTTTCTGTACTCTGAATTCACAATTGAGATTTTTACTTTCTACCACCTGGTTTCAAGGCTCTTTCGCAGTAAACATTTGTTTCATGTTTCTTTATTCCAAAAGCCCAACCAAGCCACAACCTGGTTTTTGTGTCAGCTCACCTTTCAAGTTTTGGTGCAAATTAATTATTGTGAATAAGTTAGTAGCAGTTGGGACATTAAAGTTGAAGATGTGCCCATTGACTTTCTGAATTCTTTAGACATCAGTGGGCAATAAGTTCATGTTCTAAATTACGCAAAACAATGTGCTAATTCAAATCATGGATTTTATTTTTTAAAATATCATATTTAAAATATCTTAAGTAGCTTATCAATATGTGTGCTTTCTCTATTTATGTGTTTACATGTTTTTATACTGAAGAACATTGTTTTGACCAGTTGTAGTTATACAATTATATGATAATAATAAACTTTAACTTGAACTATGGGTAGAACAAGTTCTCCCTGAATTTTGATTAATTGAAATGAAATGCTTATTGATACAGTGAAAAACTTTGATTTGTGTGCTCTCCAGGCAAGTCATTGTTACCCTTTTTAGCATTCTCTTGAAGACCAATGGAATTAAGCCTACTCTCTCATTTAAAATACAACTACCGGAAAGATACATTCTGCTTACTTCTTGATGGTACAAACCTGTTTGTATGTCCACATGTCCAACTTTAGTTAATGCTAACGATATTTCTACTGATTTGCCTAAGGGTTTTTTTTTAATGATAGAAAAGCCATTGATAAATAGATTGAACAATGGTAAGTTTAAAGTCAAAGGCTTCAATTCTGGAAAATGGGCTCCAGCTGGACCAAACCATATTCTGATATTGTCCAAACCAAGAGTTCAGTTCATCAGATCCTGAGACCCAAAAGAGGCATGTGGAAGAAAAGATGTAAAAGTTGCTGCATCATTTAAAATGGGTTCAAGGGGAACCAGTGATAAAAGTTCAAGGTGGGGTGGGAGGGAGTGATTATTGGTATGTAAACTTGGCAATCAGTGGCATTTCAGATTGAGAAGACTTGGAGATTATTTTTAAAGGTATCAGAGATTCCATTCATTGAGCACACAAATATAAATTAGTGTGGAATGAACACTAAACTCATGAACACTAAACTCTTGAATCTGTTCATTCATCAGCTAGAATTGCATATACATTCATATCCTGGATTAGCATCTGATGTACTTTCAATTGCTGTTTTTCACCAGCGTCTTTGAAAAATGAAACATGTTTTCATCTGTTTAGCTATTCCATTGGACACCAATTTTTTTTTGCAAATCCAACTGAAATATATTTTAGTAACAACTTGGCTTTATACAGTCATGGTTGCGTAGTTAGTTTCACCAGGAGTGGTGCCAGTCGCCACTAATGATACAAGCAAAGTGATGCTCTGGAGTATTTGTGTGCATGCGCAGGTGTGTTAAGCATCAGTATATGGGTGATGAATCTCAGATGCAGGAGGAGGAGAGTGAGCGTGTCAGGATCACCCGTGTGGCAGTGAGCCAATGAGAAGGTCAGAGGGATTTAGCTGGGTGATGTTTGGATGATGTTTGGGGAGTTGAAGATTACAATGTTGTGTGTAGTGGTTAATAAAGAAATCATGGAGACAATCCAGGGGGTTTGTGGGCACAATGGTTCAAACTGAAACACTGACATAAAAAGTCAGAGGCCAGTGAGGCCAAGAATAGTCGAGCAATTTATGTTCTTCAGAGTTGCTACTTTGTTAGTAATCATTGTTTGAAGACATATTTTATAGCATTTCAATGAAAATTCAACAAAATATTGAATTATTTAAGCTCAAGTCAAGTTTATTGTCATCTGATTATACGTACAACCTGATGAAACAGCATTCTCCGGTCCTCGGTGCAAAATATGCAGACACACAACCAGACATAACACACATACAGACAAGCAATACATATGCAGGACAAGTATTTTATCTCTACAAATCAATAAATAAATAAATATGGGTTTGTACGAATGTGAATCTCGGATGGTGAGTGTGAACAGTTCCTATTGGTTGTTCAGCATTCTCAACACACATACAGACAAACAATACATATGCAGGACAAGTCTTTTATCTCTACAAATCAATAAATAAATAAATATGGGGTTGTACAATGTGAATCTCGGATGGTGAGTGTGAACAGTTCCTATTGGTTGTTCAGCATTCTCACTACCCGAGGGAAGAAGCTGCTCCTCAGCCTGGTGATGCAGGTCCTGTCTTCCCCGACAGGATCTGAATGCACTCCCAGTGAATACTCCCTTAAATAAAGGAATCTTTCATGTAGAAGGCCTTCTCTTGAAAGAGATAATTGATCACTCTCAGAAACACCACGAAATTCCTTATCCTCCAATGGTTCCATTGAAAGAATTTTCAGTAAATTGCTGGAAAAAATAATATAAGCTGGAGAAAAAGTATGCATACACTTCCCACTGCTTTCATTCACTTGAATGGTGTTTTGTATAATGGGATATTTTATTCAGATATAAAGTTCTATCATTGTCAATCATTGGATTTAATAGGAGAATCTTATCGAATCTCGTGTTAGATGCCAAGAACAAAAAATAAGTATCTTTACCAGCATAGAACATCTGTGTAATTTAAAATCAATACTTTCATAACAGTCTCACCAACAAAGATGTTTTTGGATCAAATATTGTCTTTAAATTAATTGGAGAGCAGAAAATTAGAATTACAGTACAATAAACTTGGTTTGAAGTGGCAGCAAGATCATCCAAAAGCACATTTTGTTTTGAGTAAGATTTAAGCATCAAAATATTTCTGTACACACCTATCTAAATTTTTCCCATTAATCAATTGTAGATATTCATTAAATGGGACAGACCTGAAGTCCTGCTGTGAGTGTTTGTCACACAGTCTCCAGTGTGGCCCTGATGGCATGCTTTGCAGAATACTGGAAAGCACAGAAAATCTGTGCCAACCAACTAGCTGGAATGTTCACAGATATTTTCAATCTCTCACTGCTGCAGTCAGACGTTCCCACCTGCTTTGAAAGCATCAATCATACCGATGCCCAAGAAGAGCAGAGTGGGCTGCCTCAATGATTAGTACCCAGTAGCACTCACATCTGCTGTGATAAAATACTCTGATAGGTTAGTTATGGCCAGAATCAACTCGTATCTAAGCAAACAGCTGGATTCACTGCTAATTGCCTATCACCACAATAATTCCATAGTAGATACAATCTCACTGGCTCTATACTCTGGATCACTTGGACAACAGCAATACCTACCTCAGGCTGCTTTTCATCTACTATAATTCAGGTTTCAACACCATGAACCCTTCAGTTCCGGTCAGCAGGCTTCAAAACCTGGGCCTCTGTACTTCCCTCTGCAACTCGACCCTTGGCTTGCTCTTCGGAAGACCACAGTCAGTGTAGATCAGTAATAACAATTCCTCTCTGACAATCAACATAGGCGCACCTCAAGGGTGTGAGTTTAGCCCACTGCTCTACTCTCTCCACCCCCATGGCTGTGTGAGCAGGCACAATTAAAATGTCATCTACAAATTTGGCAATTACACTACGGTTGTCAGCAAAATCACAGCTGGCAATGAGGAAGTGTATAGGAGTGAGATAGTTAAATGGTGCCACAGTAATGACCTTGCACTCAACATCAGCAAAACTAAGGAATTGATTGTGGACTTGAGGAAGGGAAAGCCAGGAGAACACAAACCAGCCCTCTCAATGAGGGGTCAGCAGTGGAGAGGGTAAGAAACTTCAAGTTCCTGGGTGTCAACATTGCTGAAAACCTATCCTGGGGCCTTCATGTCAATGCAATCATGAAGAAGGCATGCCAGCAGCTATATTATGTTAGGAATTTGAAGAGATTTGGTATATCACCAAAGACTCTTGCAAATCTTTGCAGTTATATCGTGGGGGACATTCTGACTGGTTGGATCACTGTCTAGAGGTGCCAATGCACAGAGCAGGAACAGGCTATAGAGGGTTGTAAAGTCAGTCAATGCCATCAAGGTCATTAGTCTTCACTCCATTAAGAACATTTTTAACAATAAGAAAGCAATTTCTATCATCAAAGACCCTCACCATGCCCTTTTCTTATTGCTACCATCAGGAAGGAGGGGCAGGTGCCTGAAGACGCACATCCAGTGTTACAGACACAACTTTTTCCCAGCCACCATCAGATTTCTGAACAGATAATTAACCTATGGAGACTACCATATTATTTATTTTTTAAAAACTTGTTTTGGCACTTTTCGTGATTTTTGCACCTTGTTCTGCACAATACTGCTGCCGCAAAACTTATATAAATTTAATTATATTCCTCTTTTAGAAAAAAATAGAGGACCATTTTCAGAAATGGAAAGACTTGCTGATTACTTTAGTGGGAAGAGTAAATTGTATTAAAATGAATGATATGCCCAAATTACATTATCTTTTTAAATCACTGCCATTACACTACCTAAAAATTTATGTAAATTTTTAAATAATTAATTATATAAGGCAATTTTTATAGAATAACAAAGTGCCAAGAATTTCATTGGAAAAGCTAACATTGGAGGACACAGGCTTCTGGAATTTAAGAAATATTATTTTATCAGCATAAGCAAGATTTTTTATCATGCTTCTTTGAAGAAGACAGCTCTCCCTTCTTGGATCCGAATGGGATTGTATTCAATAAAAGAGGGGACAGTGAAGGATTTTATTTATAAGTGGAATGCTAAGATAATAACAAAAAAAGGACAGATAATTGATGGGGGGGGCGTGGCAAGATGGCGTAGAGACTAGTAATCCCTGCCCACTCTGGTCAGAATTTTAAGTGCCTGGTTTTTAACCCTTTAGTTTTAATTTTAAAACTTTAATTTTCAGTTTGATATTTTGGTGAGCCATTATGGCTGCTAATGCAAAAAGAACTAAGTCTCAGTTACAAAAGAAAATTCAGTTTCGAAGTGCAGAAGACTTGGGGCCTAAATGACTTGAAACAGCCTTGGATCCATTTTCAGCAATCCCCAAGCTTCAACGATCGCCAGTGGGGACAAAAGTTAAGGTAACAGCTATTCACCAGTCTCAAGATGGTGCTGGTTCAACCCATTCTGCTGAGGAAGGAGTGCACTCCTGAGAAGTCAGGCATGAGCCTGGAGGCTTGTTACAAAGAACACCCTTGTTGGAAGAGACAGGAGCGTGGAGGAATAGGACTATGACGATAGACATGCAGTCTATAGCAAATGTGGGCTTGGGTAACGTTAATTACTGAGAACTCCGTAATTTTATGAAAAAATGGTCTGCGGGGGTACAGCAGCGACGACCCCCTGAGGAAGTCGGGGGGTCATCGTTGGGTGTCCAAACCCATAGCAAAATGACTATAATGCTGCCTTTTGAAGAACAACAAGAAGAGGACTTACCTTACTCTACCACTGTACAGGAAATGGAAGAAGAACTGCAAGAAAGTGAGTTACAACTTATGGAATCGGATCCTGCATTTCAGACTGCACCTCAGCCTGTTTACATGATGTTTGAAGGTATTGCTTCTTATTTGGATGTTATTACTGGTCAATTGAACCAACTGGTTCAAATGAATACTGATATAATTTGAGAACTAACTGTGGTTAAGGCAGAAGTTAAAGAAAATCGGGAAAACTTTAAAAAATTTGAAGCTTCTTTTTCTGAATGTAAACAACAGGTACAATCCAATACAGAAACAATAGTAAAGGTGGAAAAATCAGTTAAAGATTTAGGAGCCTGGGAAAAAGAGTTAACAAAAAAATAGACTATTTGGAAAATCAAAGCTGAAGAAATAATATGAAAATTGTGGGTTTGCCACAAGATATGGAAGGTCAAGATCCTGTCAAATTTTTTTAAAAATTGGATTCCCCATATGTTGGGGGAAGAGTATTTTCCTGATGGATTGGTATTGGAAAGAGCACATAGAACTTTAAGAAGAACAACCCTACCTGGTCAACCTCTAAGAGCTGTGTTAGTTTGTTGTTTGAACTGTTTGGACAGAGAGACAATTCTTCAACTTGCAGTTCAAAATGCAAGACAAAGGCAAGCTCCAATGATGGTTCAGAATAATAGAGTTTTCTTCTACCCTGATTTGAGTCAAGATATCATCAGACGCCGACCTAAATTTAATCCAGTTAAAGATGTTTTATGGCGTAAAGGTTACAAATTTACCTTTCGTTATCCTGCTGTGTTGAAAGTGTTTTATGGAAACTATCAGTCTCAATTCTTTGAGAGTGAGCATGAAGCAATGGTTTTTGCTAATTCGTTACCAGATGTCAGAGGACAAAGAAGAAGTTCACCATTATCTCCTAAAAGAAAATCTGATGGACTTGGAAATGGGCAAAATGGCAGAAGTGGAAAGAATGGGAATGGAAAGAGTTCACCTACTCTTGAAATGAGTTCACCATCTGAACTGGAATCTTAAGGCTGATTTTTTTTGTAATATATTAATATTTTTGTTTGGCTGGCTGGGGAGGAGGGGATTGCACTAACTTCTTTGTTAGTCATCAGTCACTAGTGGGTAATCCACACCCATTTTTTTTAGTGAGTTACTATCTTTTGTTGTTTTTCTTTTCTCTTATTAACGAATATTATTTTTATTTGGAGGGCCTATATATTTTAATTTGAAGGTCCTATATAAAAAATTCATTTTTTTCTTTGTTATTATTTTGTGATTATATTTGGTATTTAGCAATTGTATTAGATATGTCAAATTTGAAATTTGCTACCTTTAATGTTCAGGGATTAAACAACCCGTTTTGGCTTAAATTAAAAAGATGAAGATTGATATTAAATTTTTACAAGAGACACATTTGAATGGAAAAGAAAGTATGAAATTGAAGAGGGACTGGGTTGGACATGTTTTTTTTTTCTTAATTTAACTCCAAGGCTAAGGGAATAGTAATTTTGATACATAAAAATTTATCTTTTGAATTACAATCAATGGAAATGAATGCAGGATGTATTCCTAAATTGAATTGTAAGATTTTTAATGAATTTTGGACTTTACTTAACATTTATGCACCGAATGTGGATGATGAAATATTTATTTCGGATGCATTTTTGCTTCTGGGACAAGCTAATGAAAATTTTTTGGTTGGAGAAGATTTTAACTGTGTTTTGGAACCTTTATTAGATAAATCTCCAAAAAATGTTAAAAAAATCTAAAATGGCAATTAAAATTCGAGCTTTGATGAAAGATTTCAATTTGGTGAACATTTGGCAACGTCTTAACCCGACAGAGAAGGATTTCTCTTTTTATTCATTTAGACATGAATCTTTTTCCAGAATTGATTTTTGTTTTAGTATCGGCACATTTACAGGCGAAAATATTGCAAGCAGAATATAAAAGTAAAATAATTTCAGATCATTCTTTGTTGTATTTTACTTATGAGAATTCTGAAAAAGTTCGTGCAGCTTATCGTTGGAGATTCAATACGATGCTGTTAAAAAAAGCGGAATTTATTGAATTTAAAAAAAACAAATCAATCTCTTTTTGGAAGAAAATGTAAACTCCATTCAGAGTAAATTTATATTGTGGGATGCTATGAAATCTTACTTGAGAGGCCAAATAATTAGTTATACCTCTAAGGTTAAAAAGAATTATTTGACCGAGAGCCTTGAATTAGAGAAACAGATTGATGAATTAGAAAAGGAATTTCAGAGAAATGTGACAGAAAATCAGAAGATAGAGTTGTCTAGATTAAAATTGAAATACAATATGTTGCAATCTTATCAATTTGAATGCTTGATTAATAGATCTAAACAATGGTATTGTGAATGGGGTGAGAAAGCGCATAAGGTACTTGCATGGCAGTTAAAGAAAGAACAGGTAACAAGGGTTATTAATGCAGTCAGATGAAATTCGACTGTTACTTACAAACTTCGTGAGATTAATGATGAATTTCATTCATTTTATAAGAAATTATATACTTCTGAGGAAAAACAGGAGAGCGGATCGATTGACTCCTTTTTATCGATGTTGAAATTACCGGTACTAGGAGAAGAAGACATATTGGAGCTGGAGGCTCCTTTTACTGATTTAGAAATTAAATCGGCTATGTTGGAAATGCTGAATGGAAAATCACCTGGTGATGATGGGTTTTCAGTTGATTTTTATAAGGTATTTTATGATGATTTATCTACAGTGTTTGGAGATGTGTTACGACAGATTAAAGAACATTATGATCTACCTGAATCATGCTCTAGTGCCTTAATTACTGTAATTCCTAAGAAAGTTAGAGATCTGTTAAAGGTGTCTTCATATAGACCAATTTCTTTGTTAAATGTAGACTATAAAATAATAGCTAAAGTATTAGCGAATCGATTGGCTAAATTTTTACATAAGCTGATACATGTTGATCAAACAGGATTCATAAAGAATAGATATGCTACAGATAATATTCTTCGAGTGATTAGTTTGATTAATAAATATCGACAGTGCCCTGACCATCCGATGGTGATATCTCTTGATGCAGAAAAGGCTTTTGATAGAGTTGAGTGGAACTGTTTATTTAAAGTCTTAGAGAAATTTAAATTTGGTCCTTCTTTTATTGGTTGGATTAAAGCTTTATACAATAAACCAATAGCCAGGGTATTGACAAATGGTCAGATCTCGGAACCTTTTAAATTAACTCATTCAACTCGAAAAGGTTGTCCTTTGTCTCCAGCTTTGTTTGCGTTAGTAATTGAACCTTTAGCACTGTTGATGTGACAAAATACACAGATACAAGGTATGAGAGTTTTAGATGAGGAGGATAAAATTAATCTATTTGCTGATGATGTACTGGTGTATTTAATAAACCCAGCTCAGTCACTTTTACACTTGAAGGAATGTTTAATACAATATGGATCTTTGTCTAGATATAAAGTTAATTGGGAAAAAAGTGAAATTTTACCGATAGGTGAAGGAGATTATTCAGTTTATAAGAATACTATTAATTTGAAGTGGACTGAATGAATTAAATATTTGGGTATAAATGTGGATGTTGATTATCAATCTTTATATAAATTAAATTATGTATAATTAATGAAAAAGATCAAAGCTGATTTGATTAAGTGGAAGGATCTTCCTATAAATTTAATTGGAAGAATAAATACAATTAAAATGAATATCTTTCCACATATACAATATTTGTTTCAGTCAATTCCGTGTTTACTTAATAAGAATTTTTTTGAGATTTAAATAAAATGGTTAGGGAATTTTTATGGAAGGGTAAATTTCCAAGAGTAGCGTTGAATAAGTTAACCTGGAAATATGCATGAGGGGGATTACGTTTAGCACATTTTCAAAATTATTATGAGGCAGCTCAATTTAAATTTATTAGTTCATTAATGGATTTGGAACGGCCCCCTAGTTGGGCTAAAATTGAGATGGCGAATATTTTTGAATTTGAAATACATCAATTTTTGTTTCGGTGGAATTTAAATTTATTATAGCAATATAATGTGCCTATACTAAAACATTTAATGAAGTTATGGATGAGGAAAAATAGAATGATAGGTTCTAAGGGTAAATTATTGACTTTAACACCGTTATATAATAACTTTTTATTATACTTTTTCAATGTATAATCAATGTTTATTACATTGGAAATGTAAAGGTATAAAAAACTTGGGGGATTGTTTTAAAGAAGGTAAGTTTTTATCCTTTAATCAAATGAGGGAAGATTTTGGTATTAATGAGAATTCTTTATTCATTTATTATCAACTTCGATCCTTAGTAAAACAAATATTTGGTAGAGATATGATTTTACCTAAATTGACTAAATTTGAATCTTTTCTTGTGATTGGACCAAAGAAGGGATATATTTCATTGATGTACCAAATATTACAGGAAAGTATGGAAAAAAAGGGATGGGATAGATCTAAGATTAAATGGGAAAAGGATATTAATCTTACTTTTTCCGAGGATGACTGGTTAGATATTTGTCATGATATTGTTACTAGATTGATAAATGTTCGTTCTTCTTTGGCTTGGCTTCGCGGACGAAGATTTATGGAGGGGGTAAATGTCCACGTCAGCTGCAGGCTCGTTTGTGGCTGACAAGTCCGATGCGGGACAGGCAGACACGGTTGCAGCGGTTGGAAGGGAAAATTGGTTGGTTGGGGTTTGGTGTTGGGTTTTTCCTCCTTTGCCTTTTGTCAGTGAGGTGGGCTCTGCGGTCTTCTTCAAAGGAGGTTGCTGCCCGCCAAACTGTGATGCACGGTTTGAGGCGATATCAGCCCACTGGCGGTGGTCAATGTGGCAGGCACCAAGAGATTTCTTTAGGCAGTCCTTGTACCTTTTCTTTGGTGCACCTCTGTCACGGTGGCCAGTGGAGAGCTGGCCATATAACACGATCTTGGGAAGGCGATGGTCCTCCATTCTGGAGACGTGACCCACCCAGCGCAGCTGGATCTTCAGCAGCGTGGACTCGATGCTGTCGACCTCTGCCATCTCGAGTACTTCGACGTTAGGGATGAAAGCGCTCCAATGAATGTTGAGGATGGAGCGGAGACAACGCTGGTGGAAGCGTTCGAGGAGCCGTAGGTGATGCCGGTAGAGGACCCATGATTCGGAGCCGAACAGGAGTGTGGGTATGACAACGGCTCTGTATACCCTTATCTTTGTGAGGTTTTTCAGTTGGTTGTTTTTCCAGACTCTTTTGTGTAGTCTTCCAAAGGCGCTATTTGCCTTGGCGAGTTTGTTGTTTATCTCGTTGTCGATCCTTGCATTTGATGAAATGGTGCAGCCGAGATAGGTAAACTGGTTGACAGTTTTGAGTTTTGTGTGCCCGATGGAGATGTGGGGGGGGGGGGGCTGGTAGTCATGGTGGGGAGCTTGCTGATGGAGGACCTCAGTTTTCTTCAGGCTGACTTCCAGGCCAAACATTTTGGCAGTTTCCGCAAAACAGGACATCAAGCGCTGAAGAGCTGGCTCTGAATGGGCAACTAAAGCGGCATCGTCTGCAAAGAGTAGTTCACGGACATTTTTGAGGTCTTTCATGGCTTGTTTCAGCATCATGCTGAAGAAGATTGAAAAGAGGGTTGGTGCGAGAACACAGCCTTGCTTCACGCCATTGTTAATGGAGAAGGGTTCAGAGAGCTCATTGCTGTATCTGACCCGACCTTGTTGGTTTTCGTGCAGTTGGATAATCATGTTGAGGAACTTTGGGGGGCATCCGATGCGCTCTAGTATTTGCCAAAGCCCTTTCCTACTCACGGTGTCGAAGGCTTTGGTGAGGTCAACAAAGGTGATGTAGAGTCCTTTGTTTTGTTCTCTGCACTTTTCTTGGAGCTGTCTGAGGGCAAAGACCATGTCAGTAGTTCCTCTGTTTGCGCGAAAGCCGCACTGTGATTCTGGGAGAATATTCTCGGCGACACTAGGTATTATTCTATTTAGGAGAATCCTAGCGAAGATTTTGCCTGCAATGGAGAGCAGCGTGATTCCCCTGTAGTTTGAGCAGTCTGATTTCTCGCCTTTGTTTTTGTACAGGGTGATGATGGTGGCATCACGAAGGTCCTGAGGCAGTTTTCCTTGGTCCCAACAAAGCTTGAAAAACTCATGCAGTTTGACATGCAGAGTTTTGCCGCCAGCCTTCCAGACCTCTGGGGGGGATTCCATCCATACCTGCTGCTTTGCCACTTTTCAGTTGTTTGATTGCCTTATATGTCTCATTCTGGGTGAGGACCTCATCCAGCTCTAGCCTTAGGGGCTGTTGAGGGAGCTGGAGCAGGGCGGAATCTTGGACTGAGCGATTGGCACTGAAAAGAGATTGGAAGTGTTCTGACCATCGGTTGAGGATGGAGATCTTGTCGCTGAGGAGGACTTTGCCGTCTGAGCTGCGCAGCGGGCTTTGGACGGGGTGAGGGTCCGTACACAGCCTTTAGAGCCTCGTAGAAACCCCTGAAGTCGCCAATGTCCGCGCTGAGCTGGGTTCGCTTGGCAAGGCTAGTCCACCACTCATTTTGGATCTCCCGGAGTTTGCGCTGAAGATGGCTGCATGCGCGACGGAAGGCTTGTTTCTTCTCTGGACAGGACGGCTTTGTAAGGTGAGCTTGGTGGGCAGCTCGCTTCTTTGCCAGCAGCTCCTGTATTTCCTGGCTGTTTTCGTCGAACCAGTCCTTGTTTTTTCCTGGAGGAGAAGCCCAGTACCTCTTCAGTGGATTGCAGTATGGTAGTCTTCAACTGATCCCAGAGGGTTTCAGGGGACGGGTCCGTGAGGCGGATTGCATCGTCGAGCTTTGCTTTGAGGTTTGCCTGGAAGTTTCCTCTCGCTTCATCTGACTGCAGGTTTCCAACATTGAACCTCTTTCTGGGGGCTTTACTGTTCCTGGGCTTTGGCTTGAAATGAAGGTTGAGCTTGCAGCGAACCAGCCGGTGGTCAGTGTGGCATTCCGCGCTGGGCATGACCCTGGTGTGGAGCACATCTCGTTTGTCACTTTCTCGCACCAGGATGTAGTCCAGGAGGTGCCAGTGTTTGGATCGGGGATGCATCCAGGTAGTCTTAAGGCTGTCCCTCTGCTGAAAAAGGGTGTTTGTAATGATAAGCCGCTGTTCTGCGCAGAGCTCCAACAGGAGGTGCCCATTGTCGTTGCACTTGCCGACGCCATGCTTGCCCAGGATTCCTGGCCAGGTTTCTGAGTCTTTGCTGACGCGAGCGTTGAAGTCGCCAAGGATGACAACCTTGTCGGCTGTAGGGGTGCGTTGGATGAGGTTGCGCAGGTCAGTGTAGAACTTGTCCTTTTCTGCTGGTTCCGCCTGGAGGGTTGGAGCATAGACACTGATGAGGGTGATGCAACACTTGTTTTGAAGGGGGAGTCGCATGGACATGATTCTGTCTGAGTGGCCTGTCGGAAGGTTTTCGAGTTTGGAGGCAATGAAGTTCTTGACCATGAAGCCTACACCAGATAGGCGTCGTTCATCCGAAGGCTTGCCAGACCAGTAGAGTGTGTAGTCCGCGCCGCGTTCTTGGAGGCTGCCTACATCTGCCAGGCGGACTTCACTGAGAGCGGCTATGTCGATGTCAAGTCTGAGGAGTTCATGTGGAATGAGGGCAGACCGACGTTCAGGTCGGTGGCTGTCAGCCTTGTCTAGCATGGTTCTGATGTTCCAGCATGCTAGCTTGAGTTTGTGAGCATCTTTTGAGGGGGAGGACGTGGAGGGGGAGGACGTGGAGGGGGGAGGACGTGGACCTGTCCTCGGGCCTGCGCAAAGGAGCTTTTAGGTGGAGTGCAGTGCGCGCTGTACTGGCCCCACCCTTTACACCCATGGTTCGTGTGCCGTGGCCAAGCAAGCTGGGACGTGGCAGCGAGGTCCTTGGGTCGTAGGTTTTATATCGTAGTGTCCTTCTCCTATGCAGGTTTCTTACCCGGGCTGGAGGGGTCTGCCTCCCCTCTTAGGTCGGTCAATACTGCCCGGACCGGGGCCGAGGCTGCCTCTGCTCTCCCTGTGCCCTGACTGGGCCCGCCGCCTCCAACTCTCTGCCCAGACCGGGGCCTCCGCCTGCCTCACTCGACCGAGGCCGGGGCCGCCGCCTCCCCCTTGCTCCTGCCCGGATTGGGGCCGCCGCCGCCTACCCTCAGCTGGGACCGGGGCCGGGGCAATGGTTAATTACAATTTTTTACATCAATTGTATTTAACACCTGAAAAGTAAAACAAATATGGTTTTAGTGAATCAGACTCTTGTTTTAGATGTGGTAATTCGGTTGGAACTTTTTTTAAATGCTGTTTGGGCATTGTGCAGGGAGGTGGGACTAGAAAGGGGTGTTTGGTTCGGTGTGGACTAGAAGGGCCTAATGGCCTGTTTCCGTGCTGTGATTGTTATGTTATGTTATATATGTTATGTGTACATATACAATATTTTTGGAAAGCAGTTCAATTGTTTTTGGAACATTTGTATAAGATCAAAATACTTCTAGACCCGACAATATTTTTGTTGGGTGAGTTGAAGCCTTTGAAAGATTTGGGATGAGACAAATTTCAGATTGCTTTTGTATATTGAGCTTTATCTGTAGCAAAAAAAAGTGTATAGCAAGTACATGGAAAAATGCTAATGTGATTGATATTAATAGATGGCATGATGAGATGAAAACTTGTTTGGTAATGGAAAAAATCACATATGTTTTACATGATAATTATTATTTTTTTCTTAATAAGTGGTCTTTATATTCAGAATATTTACATTTAGATTTACCTTGATTAGATTTTAGTAAATATATTTCAGTTTTTTTTTCTCTTTGGCTCTCCTAAAGAGAGCTGGCTGAGAAGGTGGGGGGGGGGGGGGAATTCTTCTTTCTTTATCTTTTTTTTCTTCTTTTTTTAATATTATATATATATATATATATATATATTATATATATATAAATTTTTATCATTCAGAATATGTACTTTTTTTACTGTATGTAATATCCTTGTTGAATGAATCAATAAAGTTGTTTAAAAAAATGACAGATAATTGACATTGATACATATGATTAGAATATGGTAAGCAATCAATGAACGTATTAGAGAAAAAGCAGGGATATCACGAAGGTCACCATTATGTAAAAATATGTTTGCTGCCCATGAATATGCAAAACAAAACAATGAATACCTGGTATGACAAAGGAATAAGATATATTGATGATTGTTATGTGAAGGAATCCCTTGTGTCTTTTGAATAATTAAGAAATAAATCTTCTTTGGCTTGGCTTCGCGGACGAAGATTTATGGAGGGGGTAAAAAGTCCACGTCAGCTGCAGGCTCGTTTGTGGCTGACCAGTCCGATGCGGGACAGGCAGACACGATTGCAGCGGTTGCAAGGGAAAATTGGTTGGTTGGGGTTGGGTGTTGGGTTTTTCCTCCTTTGCCTTTTGTCAGTGAGGTGGGCTCTGCGGTCTTCTTCAAAGGAGGCTGCTGCCCGCCAAACTGTGAGGCGCCAAGATGCACGGTTTGAGGCGTTATCAGCCCACTGGCGGTGGTCAATGTGGCAGGCACCAAGAGATTTCTTTAGGCAGTCCTTGTACCTTTTCTTTGGTGCACCTCTGTCACGGTGGCCAGTGGAGAGCTCGCCATATAATACGATCTTGGGAAGGCGATGGTCCTCCATGGAGTAGCTAATGGGACATTCTTTTGTTTCTCCAACTAAGATCATTCCTAAGAGAAAGATAGGGACCAAATTTTGCCCCGCCTGAAATTAGTGAAATGGAATAAGCGATTTGGCTGGGGAAACACCTACATTTATAACTAATAAGTACTTTTCTCTCCAGAATGCAAGTACAAAACAAGGTTTACAGAGATTGAGAGAGAGATGGGAGTCGGATCTAGGCGTGGCAATAATGGAAAGATGTTGATCTGACTGGTATTTGGATGGCATGACAACAATTATAAATACAAGATATGGATTAGTTCAATATAATTTCCTACACTAATTATCTCACACCACAGAAGTAGCACAAATCAAAATCTGAAATATCAGCGATGTGTTTTAGGTGTGGGACAGAAATAGGAATGTTCTTACATGCTATGTGGCCATGTGTGAAGGTGAGACCTTTTCGGCAGGATATTACTGACATATTGACAAGGAAAATGTGGGTGGCCCTCATGGGCAACCTGGAGCTTTATCTTTTGGGTAACTATTGAAATAAGCAACAAATTAACTAAATTCTAAATTTCATTTGTTAAAATAGCCTTAGCAGTAGCTAAGAAATGTATTGTGATTACTTGGAAAACTGACTCCTTCTACATATAGCATGATGGACTGTTGAGATGAATTGTTGTATACCCCTATGGAAAAATTACATATAATTTAAAGAACAAGTATGTCATATTTATCAAGATATGGCAGCCATATTTGGATCATATAGGGGCCCAATTATAATTATAAATATAATAATAAAAACAACAATAGATGCTACAATGGTATAAATGCAAGTGACTTCCCCAAATAATTTTTATGGTTAATATAAATGTGAGCCCTGACGGTGTGTAGATTTATATTATGAATGGGGTGGGAGGGCCAGAGTTATTTTATTTTATTTTGTAAGAACATTTTGTGTGTGTGTGTGTGTGTGTGTGCGTGTGTGTGTGTGTGTGTGTGTGTGTGTGTGTGTGTGTGTGTATATATATATATATATATATATATATATATTTACACACACACTATGTATATTTATGAAAAAAAAACAAACAAAATATTGAAAAAATTGTCAAAGGACCATGATTTGCAGACCCTAAATTCAGACTGGTTTGAGTTCTGTTGAATTATTTCAATAAATAAAGGATGATTGTGTCATGAGGAAAGGGCCGGGTAGAAGGATCAATAATGAACAAAAAGCCAGAAAACCAGGATGAACCTTTGCTGGTTGAGTGCTTTCAATGGCGCAAGGCCTTGAGAAAGTATTGGCTTACAGACAGCAGTATTTTGCAGCTTGTGCTTTTCATAGCCCTTCTGTTGTTGGGGATTTAATTGCAATGATGTGTGTCTGCTCATCTTTCAAACGTTTAATAATTTTCAAGTGATGGGACAGCCAAGCAAAAGGTAGTGCTGTTCTAAGCAGACCCTTGGCCTCATTGTCCACAGAAAATGAGCATGGAGCAAAGTGTGGCACCATGACAAAGTTGGTAGGACCTCCAACTCATAACTCCAGTCATCTGGGTTCAAGTCTGGCTCTGGGTGCTGTCTGTGTGGGCTATGGTGAGAAATTTGGTTGGTTATCTTCAATAGTAAACTGGCCCACTGAGCAGGTGCATGGTTCAGTCCGAGGTGAACATGGGGAAAAGAAAAAAAATCAATTGGTTTCACGTTAAATTGAAATAAATGGAAGCTTGGTGGCTGGCATAGACACTTGCTGTGTTAAATAGCCTGTTTCTATGCTGTACAACTGCAACACTGAAGAGAGTTGCATTTGCACACTCTGGCGAGAAGCGGATCAGTGTATGGCATCAGATACGGGGAGAACAACCCTTGATGAGAAAAAGCTGCAGAGGAGATGACCCTACAGGATGGTGACCACAGCCACAGACTAGTGAGGGATCCAGCGGCTGTGACCCACACAGGCTGCAGCCGATTTCTTGTCAGGGGACTCGAATGGGCTGTGGCTTGCTTGAGATTGGCTCATGGGAACCAGGTATTGGAGCTGAGATTCAAGAGGGTGCTGAGGGTAAGAAGAGATCCCAAAGGGCCTCAGGCACTGAAGACTTTCTGATCATGTCGGTTTTGATCTGGAGCTCAGGATGTTGAATCGAATGGAAAATTGTGTGGCTTCAGAGGATGCTGGAGCACTGGAGGTGAATCCATGGACAGTGACTCTAAAGGGGCTCTCTTTTGCTTCTTTCTCTCTTACTGTAAGGAGCGCCAAGCAACACTAATGATGACTCTTTGTCAGCCTTACGGCTGGCAGAAGATAATTTCTTGTAATATTACATGTCCGATACTATTACATGAAAATAAAGATATCTGGAATCTGGAACCGTCCACATCACATTCACAGCCAGCAAGATGACTTTGAGATCTGGTCACTGTTATAATGTAGGGAATGCATAATCATTTTATGCAAATCAAGTTCCTACATATTTTCTTTTCCAAAAATAGTCTTTATTCACAATAAATTATTTACAAAACAAAAACTGTTCAAAGTCTGTTCCCACCCTTAGTTTCATATCCATGCATACTGTGGATTGTTATATTTGATTCTATTTACACCATCACTGTGGGACCTTGTCACTTCTCCCCACTCTGTAATATGAGAGGATTCCCTTCCATCTCAGCACCTCAATGCCTGGTAATGGAAGGGCTCGATGCTGTCGTCTTTCCCAACATCACACTGGCATTGGCTGCACCAAGCCTCAGTGCAACCCTTAGCAAGTACCCCGGCAGCTTGGAATGTGAGGCAGAATTCTCGCACTGACATCTCCATGTGCTGAAAGACCAATAGGTCTTTCAGCAGTTCTGGATGTCTTACTCTGTGAGCATCCCCAGGAACACACCAGAAGTCCTCTGTTATGCTACTCCTGGGAATGAACTGTGACATCCATCACAACACACTCTTAGCGAATCTGTATTCAGCAAAAATGTGGGCGACTGTCTCCTCTCCATCGGAGTCATTTCAGTGACAATGTGCATTGTGGGTGATGCTCAGTTGTACAGGAAGGATCTGACTGGGAGGACTCCTCTCACCACCAGCCAGGCCAAGTCCTGGTGCTTGTTTGTGTGTACTGGTGATGAGGCATTCCATCAGATGACCTAGACAGACTGCTCAGGGAACCACCTCCCCCGGGTCCATCAGGTCCTCTTAGTGACTGCAGGATATTCCATGCTGTCCACTGACTCAGAGTTGGCACCAGAAGAAATCAATCAGAGGGGGTGTGCAGGGCATTAAGGTAACTGCAGGGGGGAGGGCACAAACTGCTATTCATGAACTCATTCAACGGGAGGGGTGAGTTGGTGCCATACCTGCCATGGAACTCCTCAGTCCACCGCGCTGTTCCACTTCCCCCTCCCTCCAACATTTCAGACAAATGCACGTGCTTAAAGTGCATAGAGACGGAACCACGTGATTCATTTTGGTGACACCCCCTCTAATGGCCTCATCTGGTGCAGCTTGCAACCCTTTAGTGACACTAGTGCTGCGGGTAGGTGGTGGGCACAATAACTAATTTGGGGGTGGGGCATGGCCCCCCCATAACACTGAGCCTGCACTGACTGATGGCCTTATAGTCAAAGGTGTAGGGTTGGAAAAGATTTTCCACGAGGGATAGCTGATGTGCCAAAGTCCAGTTGACTGGAACATTGCATGGCAGTCCCATCCTTTGCAACACCTGGGACAGGAAGAACATCAGCACATAGCAGCACTGTGCCCTAGTACTTTGATTCCACGCATAGCTTGATGCAGCCACACATGAAGGTGGTCATCAGGATGAGGGCCTTGCCCCATTGTCTAGAGCAGTAGTTCTCAACCTTTTTCTTTCCACTCACATACCACTGTAAGTGTTCTCTATGCCATTGGTGACCCATCAGACTCTCTCCATCTTGGATCGCCATATGTAAACCAGAAAACCGCTCTGGTGGCCACCAGGGCAGATGGTCCTACATGAACCAATGTAATAATGACTCCTCTTAGTCAGCACTCATGAATTTGTAGGGGTAATTTACTGCATCCGCTGCTCCCGAAGTGCCCTCTACATCAGGGAGCCTGGACACAGACTAAGAGATCATTTCTTTGAGCACCTTTGCTCTGCTTGGCTAACCACTTTCTTTCCACACTGACATATCTTTCCATGGCCTCATACTGCCAAATTAAAGTGACCTGCAAACGGGAGGAACAACATCTTAATATTGCATCACGGCAGTCTTCAGCCAGATAGTATCAACATGGATCACCAATCAATATGGGCCTCCAATTTCTGCCCACCCCCTCCTCAGACTCTTTCTGTCCTTACCCCTTTCCTCTATCAGAGTTGCTATCCATCATAACCCTCCCTCCTATCACTTCTCAGCTTCTTTCTCTTCTACTCTCCCGCCTGTTAGCCCAGGCTCATATCCCTTTCCCTTCCTCCCTCCTCACCTTTCTTGCTCCCCCCCACCCCCCCCCCCCACCTCAACAGGCATCTATCTGTTTTTCCATGTTCTCAACAAAGGGCTCAGGCCCAAATCGTTGACTGCTTTTTACTTCCTATGAATGTTGCATGACCTGCAGAGTTTCTCCTGCACTCACTAGATCCTACCATCTGCAGATTTTCTTGTTTACGTCCACTCTTAGTCATGTGCTCTGACTGATTTCCCCCCCTCTGAAGGTTGAAGTGCTTAGCAATTTGTGTCACCCTTTAATATTCATGAGCATATGCATTTCTTTGCCAGCGATTACAATCAGGATGCTAGGTTCCTGGAATAGAACATAATGAACAATTACATGATTTAATGAATGATCATTCAGTGGCATACCACTGGAAGGGAACCTTGCCAGTTGATAATGCATACTACAAAATATTCTGCCTAGTCTTTGAGAGTCGATGCATTTAGTTTAATAGGTGAAAAATCATGGGCAGTTCACCATGTAATTCCCGATTTAATCTGTTTCAGTGATCCCTGCAGGCAACACAAATTAGACCATTAGTTCCTAAATGCCAGGAGGATGTTAGAAGATGCAACATATCAGGAGATGACAACTATATGTCTCAGAAATTGCTGATGGGCCTGATAATATGAATAGAAATTACAAAGCTATTATACACAGTGAAAGGCCACTCTTTCAAATGGGATCTATAAGAGAGAGAGAGAGAGAGAGAGAGAAAACAGAGATTCTCCATCTTTACATTGCTGCATTTACCTCCATAAAAAGTCCAAAGGCAATGGATGCTAGAATATGCTTCACCTTCCATCTGCCTAGGGGGATACACTTAAAGGTGGAGTGTAGTCACTCCACCTCTTCCATAAAAGGAATGCCGCTGAAAGTTGCTACAAAGGGGAGGGCTGATGATGCCATCATCACGCCACGACCCAACCAGGAATTTTAAAGCGCTTAGTGTTTTCAGATACAGGGCAATAGCAACCACGATTTGTCTCTAAAGGATCATTACTTTATTTATTGAGTGATGGCTAAAGTCTTTTGTTCTGTTGGTTGGGAGCGAATGTCTATATTTTTTACTTACTGGCGCATATGTTTGACGTTATGGTGATGGGCAGCGCTACTGCACCACCTGACCTGCCTCCAGCAGCTCCAGAAGATGGCTCCCAACTCTGCTCTCCTTAAAGGCAAAGCTGGATCTGCATCATAGGCTGACACCATAAAAGGTAAATTCATCTTTTTTTCCTTGAGCCGGTTTTAATGCGGGGTTGCACCATAAAAAGGCATAGGGTGAGTGAGAGAGAGAGAGAAATTTGAGCACAGTGCAATCACTTGGGTTGTTAACTGCAACCCACATTGCTTTCCTCGGCATAGCCCGATTTAGTGCTCCACTTTTGTTGAAATTGGTATTTTTACAGACTCATCAACAAAGACACATACAGTAACAAACTTGGCTATTGTTTCTCAGATGATACTGACTTGCATTTTGCAGTCAGCATTAAAGAGTCAGCACTCTTTTTTGTCATTGGAGATACTTAATTGCTAAATTTTAGGGATTTCCCCTATTTTGAGAACAATTTCCAGATCAAATTAATAAAAGCTTTAATATAATGCAAAAACATCAATTGCATCAAAACAGCTACACAATTTTAAAAATCAAAATAAACTAATAATTACCAGAAACCATTGCACTAGTTCCCCTCATTTAAATGAATGAGGAAGCAAGCACCTACTGTGACATATCCAAACTGGAACTCAAAAGCAGCCGTGTCAGAAACAAAGGGAGGCTGCTGCCCTCAGCTTCAGGACTTCAACGATTGTGTAGATGTGCTGAATCTGATGACGATTACATAGTGAAAAGGTGATAATTCTCTGCAAAAATCGAGGTCCAATATATAATGTCTGGTTTGTGCAGCGTGGTTCTTTGTTGATTATCTCTCAATTTTAAATGAAATCTGCTGCAAATAGCAAAGTAACTCGTGATGTATGCAAATATTGTATCAGTAATAGACTTAAATCGGCTTCTATTCACACTGCAGCTATTGCAACTCAAAATTCAAAACCTGCTGTTGATGTAAATCAACGAGGATGAGTTTGCAGAGCTCTTACCTGGGAATAGAACACACAGCTTAATAATTAAGACTTGAATATATATTTATTTCATGCAGTAAAACTGAGTATGTCTGTCAAAAATGAATAGAATGAAGCACTGTCAGCTAGAATACTAACAAAAATTATTGTCCTCTAATGGGGGGGGAGGGGGGTGGATGTGCCAGTTTTCCTCCTGGCTTACTATCAATTATAAATAGCTAAAAAGGCAAATAGTCTTGGAAATCATTACCATAATTAGACTATTACAGTTAGCTGAGAAATTAAATTGATAGAAAAAATAATAATCAAGCCTCAAGCAACACAAACAACACACAAATACTCTTTCAAGCTGTTTTGTGACATTTTATTTGGCTCCATGGACATTAAAAATGTTTTACAATTTTCCTGGGATGCTAAATATCATTTATATCAATACATGCAGAACTGGGTGTTCTGAACCTTGGTGTGTTGCAGAGTAATTTTCATCTTGTATGTTATCATATTCATAAAATGATTAAATGAAAGGTCTAGAAATTCAAGAGCATTGTGTATAATGTAAGCATGCCACACAGTAGTATTGTGATAGAAACAAGCTGTTATTTAATTATAGATGGTCAATAAATTGATTTCAAAGCCTTAGGAATATTCACTGGCAAGAAACATTGCTGCAGGAATCAGTTATCCCACATGGGCAGCATGGTTCGCGTAGTGGTTAGCAAAAATTTATTAACCTGGGTCCGAATCTGGTGCTGTCTCTAAGGAATGTATACATTCTACCTGTGTCTGTGTGGGTTTTCTCTGAGTGCTCCAGTTTCCTCCCAACATTCAAAATGTACAGGGTTTGTAGGGGTTTGTGGGTTAATTGGTGTATTTAGAGGGCATGGACTCGTGGGCTGGAAGCGCTTGTTACCATGCTGTATGTCTATATTTTAATTTAAAATTTTAAAAATTGTCTAAATGCAATGACTGATGAAGCAGACATTCAGAACAAAACTTCACAAAACTTAAAATTCCTTACAATAACGCATAAGGGACCAGGTTCCAGCAGACCCATCCCATTCACGCCTTTTTTCTACAACCTATCCTCTCTCAAATACCCATCAAACTTTCTTTGATTCTTTTGCCCTGGTATTGGTTACCAGCCATCAATCTCACCACTTCAACTCCATCACAAGCAAGCAGTTGAGTGCAACTCTCTCCAATTAACTGACTTGAATGTCAGTATTCTCATCCCTCTCTCTGATTGAGGCTCCCAAACTTCCTTTCCTAGGCTTTAGACTTTGCAACTCCATATCTTGATGAGTTCCTCTTTTTTTTTAACTAAACATAGACTTTATTCACAATAAATTATTTACAAAGGAAAAATCATTCGGAGTCAGCCCTGTGGTACCCTGGTACTGATGGAGATTGTGGAGATTATTTTTCCAATCTGCACTGATTAGAGTCTGGAGGTGAGAAAATCCAAGATCCAATGATATAGTGGGGTACTGAAGCCCGGATCTTAGAGGTTGCTGATTAGTTTTGAAGGGATGCTTAACTGTAGTCAATAAAGAGCATTGTGACACATGCATCTTTGCTGTCCAGGTATTCTAGGCCTTTGTGTAGTGCCATTGAGGTGGCATCTGCCATAGACCTGTTGCTGTGGCCACCAACAATGCTACTTTCCTGATGCATTGTATTCCTGCATTAATTGGAAAAGGCAACACAAGCTCAGATAGATTGACTTTGGATGTCAGTCAAACACCATTTCTTTTTTAACTTGTCAAATTATTTTGATGACCATTCAACAAAATATTTAAAAGAGAAAGCCAAGTCTTGAATTTTTGGTGGTTCCAGTACAATCCTGTATAACTGGCAAAACTACCATGTCCCCATCTTTGGACTATTTTTGGGATGCCCTTTGCAGAAAGATCAGGACCAATATTTTAAATGAATGACTTTTTATTAGAATTTATATTGAAGTTGAGTCGTCATTTTGCTCGAGTAAACACCATCTGTTTTAACATTGGTGAATTGGGGTCAGCTCAAGCTAATTTCATGTTACTGAAGATTTTCATTTTCATTAACAACTTTGGGCATAATTCTAGCAAAGAGATTTGTTTCAGATTGAGTGCATTTTGATCTCTCAAAAAAGAAACTTAAAAACATTAAATTTTAATTACCACAACACACAAAAGTGCTGAAGAAACTCAGCAGGTCACGCAGCATCTATAGGATGTGAAGCGTAACCAATGTTTCAGGCCTGAGTTCATTGAGATATGAGGAAAAAGCAGGCAGGCACCTGAATACAAAGATAGGAGTGAGGAGCAGAGGGAGGAGTAAAGGCTAACAGGTAAGAGGTGGGAGGGTAGAAGAGAAAAAAGCTGAGGTGATGGGAAAGTAGGCTAGCTCTCTGAATGGAGAGGGTAGGGAAGGGGATGGCAGCTGCAGGAAAGGAGACAGAGGGATAGGGAAAGGGCGAGAGAGAGACACTGGAGAGGGGTTTAATGGAGATTGGAGAGCTCAATGTTAATGTCACCATCACCTAATATTCCATCTGGGCACTTTTTAACAGGTATTTGCAAAGAAAAACTATTATAGTAAAATATTTGCATTAAAAGAGACAATAAATATATAAGATAGATAATATCCACAGTAATCCAGAGCAAAAAAAGTGACTTGCAATAGCGTAGACAGTCCTTTGGTGCTGTCATATTTTGAGCACCAATAATGCTCTGTGCCAGCAATAAAAGCCAATCAATAGAATTAGCATTGTCATTTATTTTACTTAAAAATACCACATCTGATTTGAAAAATCCAGACATGGATCAGTGCTCAAATCCATTTTTTGTTGATTTAACTAGTTGTTGATACTATGGTGGTAAGATGGGAGACTGTGCTAATTTTGAGATTAAAATGATTTTGAAAATGCATTTCTTGCTTTCACTGATCTCAATGAATTTGTGCTTTATCAAGGCTGAAAACTGATGCATTACTTGGCTCAAGATTTTATTTTCCATTTACTGATCAATGGCAAGCTTTTTTTTTAACAAATACTAATAATAACGAAAATAATATCAAAGCTCAGCCAGAAAAGAAATCATAAACATGCAAGCCCTATACATACTAAACTCAAGAAAGCTGAGTAATTGAGCCCTTTTAGACAGGTGTTCAAATATTCAATGTTGCTAGTATCTTTGGGATAAATGTGGAACAAATGTTGCTCTCCAAATTGTAAACTCTGACTTTCATTCCTGTATAAAATATTCCCTACCATTGGGGCTAATTGGTCCATTGTTGCTGCCTCACAGATCCAAAATCTCAGATTTAACCTTGGCCATTAGTACGTATCTGTTGAGACTGTGTGTTCTCTCTGTGACTTGGGTATTTCAATTTCCTTCCACTTGGCAAGGAGGGTCTGGCTGCTTGTTTAATTAGCTACTATAAATTGCCCTTAATGTAGGTAGTGGGTGAGACAACATAGATTAAATAAAGATAGTGTGTAGACACATGCTTGATGGTCAGTGCAGATGAGGCAGAGAGTATTCTCATGTTAAATGACTCCATAACATAATGCTGCCATAAAAGGACACTTGGAGTTCAAGAGTAGAGATGTGTAGTTTAACTTGTAAAGAACTCTGTTGAGACAGCATCTGGATGATTGTATTAAGGCCTGAGTTACTTTTCTTTTTTTCTTTTTTTTCTTTTATACAAACACTTTCTTAACATAAATACATTGAGTTAATGAAACAAATTTAAAACAGGAAACACAAGACAACTATACATCTATATTAAAATGTTGCCATACCTATCGAGGATGGAGTGTCAGTCCATTCTCTTTGACATCAAACATGAAAGTCTGCAGGCACCGTGATTTTTAAAAACATTTTTAAAATTTTTCACACTATGAACCATATTAATCAAAATACACACAAACATTTCCCTCGAATATACACAGTGTCATTTTCTCCCCTTTTTTCCCCTTCCCTTCCCTTCCTCCTTCTCACCCCCCTCCAAACCCATTAAACGATTAACATATACAATGCAATAAACCTATTAAACAATGTCATCACACAATAAAAATAAACAAGAAAATTGTGTCATCTACTTTTACACACTGGGTCAGTTCATTTTGTCTTCTTCTCATTCTATCATTTTAGGGGGTGGAGGTCCACGGTAGGTCATCTCTGTTGTGTTCCATGTACGGTTCCCAAATTTGTTCAAATAATGTGACTTTATTTTTAAAATTATATGTTATTTTTTTCCAGTGGAATACATTTATTTATTTCTATGTACCATTGCTGTACTCTCAGGCTCTCTTCTGATTTCCAGGTTGACATTATACATTTTTTTGCTACAGCTAAGGCTATCATAATAAATCTTTTTTGCGCTTCATCCAGTTTAAGGCTTAATTCTTTACTTCTTACATTACTTAGAAGAAAGTTCTCTGGATTTCTTGGTATATTGCTTTTGGCTGAGTTACTTCTCAAAGGAAGGAGTTACTTAAGATTGTGAAAGCACAGTGAGTGTTCACCAGGTTAAATCCTGGGATGCAGGGGCTTTTGTAAAAAGAAATATTAAGCTGATTGGGTCTGAATCCTCTTTAGTATATAATTAAGAGATTATTACAGATATTGACATAGCATTTACAGGTTTGATGTTTCCCCTGGCAGAGATATATGGAAATAGGAGTCACAGTCTCAAAATAAGAAGTTGGCTATTCAGGAAAAAAGATGAAAAAGTACTCTTTAGAGAGTGGTGACCTTTGAAATCCTTGCCCAAGAGAACAATGAAGGACCAGTCCCTGAGGATATCCAAAAAAAGAACCAAAACATTTTGAGATATTCAAGTCAAGTCACTGTTATTTATCGTTCATACCATGCTTGCATGATAAAGAGGAGATAGCATTTCTCCAGGACCACGAAACATTTTTACATAAACAGAAGTTAGAATAGAAGCTAAACACTTTGAAATATTAAAGTATTAAGACATATACAGTAAAGATTAATGATCCACTATCCACATATGTTCTGGGAATTCAGGAGACTGATGGCTTGGGGGGAAAAATAGTGTGGGGCAATTTGGACATAGCAACCTAAGTGTTACAGCACCTCCTCCCAGATGGCAGAAGGGAGAACAGTTTACATGAGGGGTATGTGGAATCCTTCACAACTTTTATTGCCTTTTGACTGCATTGAATGTTGTAGATGTTATGATAGGAGGAGAGCCCCCAGTCCACAGACTTCACTCTCTTCTGCAGGGTCTTGGGGTCCAAGGTGGCGCAAACCAGGCAGTGATGCAGTTACACGGGATGCTCTCGATATATCCTCTGTAGACTGTAGTGAGGATGGAGGGTTGGAGATGAACACCTCAGCCTCCACAGGAAGTGGAGGCACTGCTGAGCTTTCTTGGCTATGGAGCTGGTATCAAGGGGCCAGGTGAGATTCTTCGTCAAGTGCACTCCAAGGAACTTGATACTCTTTTTTAAATATTTTATTTTAATTTTCATAGACTCATCAAAAGAACATTATAATCATTTTTAACATACGTGCAATATACAGAGTCTCTATTTATCCCCCCCAACTTGTACAACTGTCAATTAAATTACCTCAATAGCAAAATGAAAAACACCCCATAAATTCCCTGGAACGTGATGCTCTTGACAACCTCAACGATTGAGCTGTCAATGGTCAGCAGAGTGTGGTTTTCCCGGGCCCTTCTGAAATTGACAACCATCTCTTTTGTTTTATTAACGGTCAGATACAGGTTGTTGGCTCTACACCAGTCTGTTAGTGACTGCACTTCATCTCTGTACGCTGACTCCTCAATTTTATTGATAAGAAAATAAAGAGATGTGGGAATAGAATGGAAAGCTCCACTGAGGTGAAAGATCAGCAATAATCTCATTACATGAAAAAATGGTTACAACAGGAACAATGGTTGGACTCCTACTTTTATTTCTCATGTTCTTACTGTTTTCAGTCAGTTAGACTTTCCCTTCCATGTTTAGGCTTTTAATTTTATGCTATGCAACCTTTCTGAAAGCACATGAACTAAGTTGCACCAATAATAATTGGCAATTTAAAAGCTATAGGAACAGACAGTATCTCCTCATCACCAGCAAGACAGGTCCTATGGAATAAACAGAAGAACTGAGAAGCATATGGCAAAATGTTGAATCCACTGCCAGAATGACTACAGAAAAAGGAAAAAGAGAGAGAAAAAATGAATTAACAGAGAAAAATAACAGAAACATAGAAACATAGAAGATAGGAGCAGGAGTAGGTCATTCAACCCTTCGAGCCTGCTCCGCCATTCAACGAGATCATGGCTGATCTTAAAGTTCAGTACCCCGCCCCCGCCTTCTCTCCGTAACCTTTAATACCCTTATACTGAAGAAATAGATCTAATTTCCTCTTAAATAGATTTAATGAACCTGCCTCTACTGCCCTCTGTGGCAATGAATTCCACAGATTCACCACCCTCTGGGTCAAGAAGTTCCTCCTCATCTCGGTCCTAAATGGTTTGCTTATTATCCTCAAACCATGGCCCCGGGTTCTGGATTTTCCCATCATTGGAAACATCCCATCTGCATCCATTCTGTCCAGTCCTGCCAGAATTTTATAGGTCTCTATGAGATCCCCTCTCAGTCTTCTAAACTCCAGCGAGTACAATCCCAATTTGCGCAATCTTTCCTCATAACACAGGATTTTGTTTTTTATTTTTGCCTCAATTCATATTAAAGAACTGGGAGTACTCACATGCAGATTTTACTCTGTGTCTAAGAGGATGATGAACACCTGACATGGTTATTAAGCAAAAGACATAACCTTCTGTGGTTTTCAGTTTGCAACAACTGTGAAAATGTAACATGCTTTGTGTTGTGCAGTGCTATGCAAGGTTGAGGCAAGTACTGTGCAGTTATTTTCACAGAATTAATGATGGAACACCACAAGTTACACCTTGCATCTGATTCCCCACTAAAGCATTTGTGAAACTTACTGTTAAAAATTAAGATGATCATTTAAATTAAAAAAAAACCATGACAAACAGTATCAACCCTATGGCTAATTTGACAATGTGGGTCCTTGTCTGAAGGCAGCAACATTGTAGCAAATATGAAATGAAGTTGTTATGGTGTTTATTCCACTTCAGCAGCCTCATTCATGGAATGACATGATCAGCTGATCTATCATCAGAACTGGGTAAGTTAAAATCAGCTCATTTGGTCAAACCTACACTTTCTTCACATGCCGATCATGTATTGGGTGTTACATTGCAGATCAGCAGCAATTGAAATTCACCAAGACAGTGTCATGGATTTTCTATTAGAACAATATATTTATTAATAACTATGAATAATATAACAACTTATCTAAACAATCCCAACTATGCACGGATATACGTGCACGTGCGTGCGCGCGTGTGTGTGTGCGCGTGCGTGCGTGCGTGCGTGCGTGCGTGCGTGCGTGCGTGCGTGCGTGCGTGTGTGTGTGTGTGTGTGTGTGTGAGTGTGTGTGTGTGTGTGTGCGTGTGTGTTGGATATTCCCAAGCCATTAGAGCTTAGGCACGATTGTGGTAAGTCATTTCAAAGTTCAGTCTTAGAAATTTTGTGTTGAAACTCAGAGTTTTAAATTGATGCTCAGAAGTAATTATGAAGAAAATGAGACACTGAGTGATCAGACTGGCAACAACTCACGAATCCTTGTCGAGTTGCTTCTGGAGAACTGCCATTTCATACGAATGGTTGTCACAACTCCTCTCATCTTTGAAAAGTGGAAATGAAATGTGTGACTTGCACAATGGTTCCAAAGCCCAGGCACGGGTCAGACAAAATGATCATCACATTGATCATAATCTAATGAAGCAATTATCCTGCTTCCTTTACCCAGATTTGGGTCATTCAGAAGAAACTTTACAATGGTCATGGTGGTGCAACATGACAAGGAGAATCAGCAGAATTGTCCATTTCACTGAGTCATTCCACTTCTGTATTTTATTAGAAGATTGGCTGATCAATACTGAAATACTATTACATTGTGTTCCATTCACATGACTCATAATCACATGAGTCCCTCTCACCATCTGTTTTCCCTAGATAAATAGCCATTGTCCTTTTGTTCTTGCAAAGCATTGACTTTATTTTTGGTTTGTACTTATCAGTGTCACTTCGCCTGTGAATGTTGTGAAAACTGAATGTTTGCAGTGTACACCAACCCCACCAAAGTGAACTCACTAAATAAAACAGGAGCTTTGTAATATGGGGAATGGCCTTGATCCTACAAGGCTTCCCTGAAGCACAACCCAAATAGTCCCAATTATCAACAGAATGAACGACACAAAGAATTACAGTGAGATTACAAAGAGAGAGTGAAACAAGAAAGTCTGCAGGCTTTATGATTGTACTAAATACACAAAGGTGCTAGAGAAACTTAGCAGGACCAGCAGCATCTAATAGGGGCAAAGAACTACCACTCCTCATTCCCATGCCGGAATTTCTATCTCACGCACTGCCACATTGAGACCACCTGCAAACTGGAGGAACAACATTTTATATTCCATCTGGGTACTCTCCAACCATCGACTATTCCGGTTTCCATTAACACTCCCCCTACCCCACAATCTCTCCTTTGCTTCAATTCCCCACTCCTTATCTCTCTCTCTCTCTCTCTCTCTCTCTCTCCCCCAATCCCCCCCTCGCTCTCTCTTTCCCAATCCCTCCGTCTTCTTTTCTCCATGTCTGTATTCACAGAGCTACTTCCTTCCTCTGATCAATTCTCAGCTTTTCTCTTTTGCACTCCCCCTTCTTCTCCCCCTGCCCCATCTTCCCTACTCCCCCAACCTTTTTTTATTCAGGTCTGCTTTTTGCTCACATCATGATGATCAAAATATTGGTTTTTATCTTTGCCTCCTTCGGATGCTGTGAGACCTGCTGAGTTTCTGCAGCAATTTTGTGTATTTACTACCAAGTGAGACCTAATCCTAAAACTACACTGTCTACATATTTTGACAAGTTTTAGCACAAAATCATGATATTAGTTGCTATTTAGATATCATCTATTAGAATTTTTCTTACTATGACCAGTGATGAGTACACTCTATTTTCCCTTGCTTTATTATGAAAACATAATGTCTGTCTGAATTTTCTCTGGGCGCTCCAGTTTTCTCCCACCCACCAAAACGTACGGGGCTGTAGGTTAATTTGGGACTAGGCGGCGTGGGTTTAAATGACTGGAAATGGCTTCTGCAATGCTGTGAATAAAAGAAAATAATATTTGCTGCTCCCAGTCCTCATGTAGTCCCCTCATACTGATAAGGATCTGAAACATCAGGAAGCAGATATTTATAATTCCTATTCTGTTCTAAGATAAATCAATAATATGGAAGTAATATTACAAATTTAATAGAATTGATTGCTAAACAATAAGATAGCATTGTGTCTGATAAATAACAAAACAGGTGACTGCTGAACAGAAAGCTGAAAAGATTCACGATTTAGCCAAAGATTAAATAGAGAAAGTTCACCCTCTGGATGAATATATTTCACTGGAATTTCCTAACGATCTCTAAATTATCAAAGGTCTTCTTTTGTGTTCATCATGGACGTATTGCCAGGAACATTTTGCCCCATTCTCTTCACAGTTATATTTCAGTTGGATCACCTATTGGCTGAATATGCATACCTTTAACCCAAAGTAAAATAAAATAATACTTCAGATGCCAGTTGAAAGAAAAGCAGAAAATGTTGGAAAAACTCAGTAGGTCTGGCAATATCTGTGGAAAGAGAAACAATGAACGTGTGTGTCCACAGACCTCAAGCATTCTATTTCCACAGATGTTGCCTGACCTGCAATGTTTTTCCAGCATCTTCCTTTTTTTAAATTTAACTAAAGCCTTAGATATCCAAATTAATGTCTCATTTTGCTCTCACAATATCATTTTTGATACGTGATTAATCTGCCTTAATTTAAACACCATCATGGTAAAATCATCCTTTACCTATATTGATTTGATTTATATTTGGGGCCACTGTCAGCAACTCCACTGAATACCTCAAGAATATCCAGCTCAATCTACCATGTAATTCAAGAACTAATCAATACACCTCAGAACCATCACCACTCTCAGTTCTGAGATCTCTGACCTTCCTGAAGAGCTTCGTATCACATCAATATTCCCCTGGCCTTTCTTATCTCATAGACAGTCCTTTGGGATTGAAAATAGCTTCCTTCTGCACCAGTTTTGTGTGGATTCTGAGGTAGCTAACATGGCCATTATTGAAAATGCAACCTCTTCCACAGATGGAGCTGATGGTTGAGATAGTTTGTGAGCTGGGTGGTTTGCATTCTCCTTTTGCCTCTTACACAGTGCTTTAGTTTGCTTCAGATTCTCAGCCTTAAGGTTCTTTTTGCTATCCTGAAAGTTCCTTCTCACTTTTGACTGGGTGGTCACGGTATTGATAGGGACACTGCATTTCTCAGGTGACAGTGAATCCTTGAATTCTTTCCTCTGCCCACTGGTAAACTCATCCCATGAGGGAGCTTGGGTTGAGCTTTATTTAAAAAATATATATATTAAAACCCTGTCAGAAGTATGGTAAGTCAGATTGTGGATGTCTAAAATATTGGTGATGCTGAGGCCACAGCGGGATATGGAACAACTGTAAAGTAGATCAGAGCACTGGCAGATGGAATATAATTCTAACAAGTGTAAGGTGAAGTTAAAGATGGATCATATATAGTAAATGATAGGGCATGATGAAGAAATATTGATGAACAGCAAACTTGGCGTACTAATCAGTAGTTTGGTGGAAGTTATAGGACAGGTAGAAAGGATGGGGAAGAAGGCAAATGGCTTGTTTGTCTTCATTAGCTGGACCTCAGGATAAAAGAGATAAGATAATATGTTCCAACTTCAAAAAACACTGGTTAGACCACACTCTTTCACTCTTTCTTCAAGTAGTCCATTACACATTCATTGCTATCTGCACAAAATTCAGACTAAACCATAATTTCCTTTTCTCTTTTATAAACATGGATTCATTTCTGGCTGACAAAAGTCTCTTTTTAGATTTAAAGTTTTGATATAACTTTGAAATTCATTGCTCTTCAGATATCACACTGATTATTGAATATAGAGGAGGAAATCTGTCAGACAATATAACTTGGCTGATTTGATTTTGCAATAACAATCCTTTTTAAGTGTGTGGGGATATGAAATATTTCCTTTCAACTGATAGTTGGTTTGAGTCGACCCCCATAAATGTTTTTACACAGATAGTTAACATGCCCAGATTACTAGCCTCAGTGCAGCTCAGAGCAAATTATTTTGGATATGTATGATTGTAATGTGGGACCCGAGCCAGAGAATAGTGAATGGTGCAATGAACTCATCGAAATAATTTACCAGAAAGTGGAATTAATCACTCCACAGCTGGTACTGAAGCTAAATTCATCCCCAGGCTCTAAGTCTCACGTATAAAATCACACCCACATAAGAAATAATCCTGGATGTTTACTGCCTCAAGCTATTGTAGAGTTTTTAGTCTTGACATTATCTTGGAACGCTGAACTCCTTGCATTTAACATTGAGCAACATGATTTGGGAAAAAAATAAGAACAATTGTGACCTCCGCCAACACATTGGAAGATAAATGTTGTTTATCAACCTGTTTTTACAAGTGACTGTGAATTACAAAGATTGCCATAAAAACGGCCAAGCTTCTTCAGTGCACAGTTAATGGATGCTGTCACTATCATTTGGTGGGGGGAGGGGGGGGTTGGGGGGAGGGAAAGCAAAAGATCAAAGAGAGAACTATAAAATTCTTGGATAATACAGAGGCGGATAGAAATCACAAGCCACTTCTGGTAGCACTGGGTTGTAAATCGTACTTCAGTCGTGGTGGAGGTGGAGATGAGGGGAGGGAGCGGGGCCATTTAGGAATGCACAAACGTAAAAAAAAACGGATTGGTCAGACAGCATCAATGGAGGGAAATAGCCAGGAGGTATTTTGGGACAAAACCTTGCTTCAAGACTGATGATTTGGAGTCTTTTGTGTGATCTGGATACTGCCAGGTAGACATAGTTAAAACTCATTTCAGTTGTTCACCAAGGTTCTTGTTGCTGGTGTATCTCTGAGTATTAAAACTGGTTTGGCATTTGCCCTGGCAAATGGTCATATATTCTAAAATTCCTCATCTTTTCATCCGTGTCACTTTTCCTTTATGAGACATTGAAATTTCACTTTGATCATACTCTGACCCTCAAAGATCAACATCAGTCAGACCAACCTGAGGTTATAAATCGTGATGAGTAATTGGGATTTAAAATTCTGTTTTTGCTACCTCTATTAGCTCAGTGGTAATTTTAATTGTGATAGATGGTACATCGTCCTCATCATTGGAGTCATTTTTTTTTCCCCAAGGAGTCTTTGGTACCATCGTTTGAGCAGCAGCATTTTCTGAACTCCTGGAAATCTCTAGGAGTAGAATGCTTGATTCAGGGATCAAAGTGGTCCACCTGCCAAAGCTGACAAGCACCTTGGTGCTGCTGACGTTGACCTGGGAATGGATACTGGAACTGATTCACTGATCCTGATATCAGGTCAGGAGGGTCTATGGTGATGCTCTCCACTTTCTTCTTGGATTCGTCTTGTAATTGAGACCATCTCCAGACCCTCTTGGTGAACAAAATTCACATCATAATACAGGGGGAGCTCTTCAGCCATTGGAAGAAAGCTGATGAGGAGTACTTTACCATACAACAGGGAAAACTCTCTGTAATTGATCCAATTGGACTTGTTTAATTTCTTGCGCATCTCTCGCATGTTCTCCACTTCTCTGATAAGGTACATCATATGTTTCCCATGGAAGTGGTTCTCCACCTTGTCTCAGTACTTCAGCAGGATTTTGACTTCTCCAGAGGCTTTGTTGTTTCTCAACTGTTGGCTGACCTTCCCATCCTTTGGTTAGTTGGGGAAGCAACATGGTTGTACAGGAAAGTCTGCTGTGGAATGTAGTCAAGGCCATTTGCATCCAAAATGGAATCTCAGTTGAGATCTTTAAAAACTTTTTTGTCCACGATAAGCTATCTTCCCTTTTTGTCTCTTCACTTTCTGTTCTTTAGGTCACTGATCTCATTGGCCCACAGATCTGTGTTTTTTTTCCCCTTTGAGGTATTACACTGTTCACAATCCAAGGATGTTTTACATTTATGCATAATTAGTTCCTTACACTCCTTATTGTTTTCACAAAACAACATAGCAGATCCATCAGAGGCTCTGACCTCCCATCCATTGCAGACATTTACATGAGGCCTTCCCTCAAGAAGGTAACCAACATCATAAAGGATCTCCATCACCCTGATTACAACCTCTTCTCACTACTACCTTTGGGCAGAAAATACCAAAGCTTGAAGACCAGAATCTCCATGTTCAAGAGCACTTTATTTCCCATAGCTATCAGATTCTTGAACCTCCCCTTGACCTACTAATCATGGCCTGTCTGCATTATTACAGGCTACATTTTTTGCACGAGGAATCCCTTACTAATCACATTGGATGCCATAGGTGCTCTGTGATTAGTAAGGGATTACTTAAAGTGGGATGTGAGTAGGGGAAAAAAGGTTGAGAACCACTGCTCTAGGATTACTGTGAATATTTATTATATAGCTTATGTGTTTATCATTTTTAAAATTGAGTTCAATTAGTTTACTATTGTAGTTTTTCTTTTTAAGTACCTGTTTAGCTGTAGCAGGTAAGAATTTTGAGCAGATGCACATTGTAGTATATGCATGACACTAAACTCATCATCAACATTAAAGCTGAGTGTTTTGGTACCAAAGTGCTTCATCTTTTCCCAATGACATATTATAGTGGATTCCTATTGTGGAGAACAATAATTAGGATGTTACATAATTTCCACTTGTGTAAGGAAAAGAAAGACACGTGGTCATATAATGGAAGATTCAAACTGTTTTTTTTTCTTTTGCAGCTTTTGCTTCTGCAAGGCTGAGAACCTGCTTGTTTTTTAGAATCAGCAGACATAAGCTAAATTCCACCGAGGGGCCAGAGATGCTGTTATCTGACAAAAGGACATCTGTGTACTAAGAACATTTAATCTTCCTGCTTGTTTTGGTCACAGACTGTCAGAGGCCTAGCCTTGATGCAAAATAAACCATTTTATTCAAAATGATAAGCTGAAAATTACATTATTTGATAGAAGCCTAGGCAAGCTAGCTTGCTCGCTTATCTTTCTTGATGTGCTGGGAATAGGTGCTTGCATAAGCAGTTTTTGGGTAATATAAGCCATGGTCCCGCTGCTGAAGTTTGAGACTCTCCAAGAGGTGGCAACATCTCTCAGCAAGAAGGAGAACTTCTAGAGTCCAGCCAACGTCCCAGTCGGGGGAGGTGGAGAAGCTGCTACCGACGCCCTGACAACCTACTACAAGTGTGCAGTCGTTGCCTCGCTTCGGCAGTTGGGACCAATCCAGGCGTTGGTAAATATAGTTGGGAAGGGCTTGCATATTGTAGTTTGAAATCAGCTTTTGAATTTGTAATAAACATTTGTATAAACTGAACTGCTCTCGGTGTGTGTGTCTATTTTCTTTCGGTTGCCCAAACACTGTGACCAATCTAAAATGAACAAAATGAGAGGTATAAGTTTACCCAAGACAGGTCATCAGCAGTTCACTCCAACACACTTCAAAGAAGCCAGTTCAAATAAATATTAAAAATAGATTGGTGGTCATTTCAGCTTCTTGATCATTTGACTGGAAACAAACTCCAGGAGAGGTGTTTGATGGACATTATTTACTTCACAATACTTTGATAGGTTTAGTGGCACAGCTAGCTGCCTCACAGCTCCAGGGACGCGGGTTCAATCCTGACCTCTGGTGCTGTTTGTGTGGAGTTGGCCTGTTCTTCCTGAGAACATGTGGGTTTCAATTGTATGCTTCAGATTGCTCTCATGTCTTGAAGACATGGTGGGTTAGTAGATTAATTGTCCTCTGTAAACAGCTCTCAGTGTGCAGGTGAGTGGTAACTTTTGGTTGGTCTTGAAGGGAATGTGGGAAGATTTGATCATAGGGAAAACTTGTAAGGAATGGGATTGTCTTATGAACTGAACCAGTATAGACTCAATGGGCTGAAATGGACTCCTGCAATGAGAGAAAGAAATGCATTGCATGGTAATATTAGTTAAAGTCACTGTGGATGGTTGGAGTGGATCAGGTAATTTGTGGTTAAATTGGTGAAAATGTTCAAGCTGATCTGGTCAAATAAAATGATTTCCAGTTTAACTGCTTTGTTGCCGTTGAGGTGATCAGCCTTGGAAATATCTCATTTGAATTCTCTTCCTCAGATTTCAGCAGCCTGTGTTTTGGGGTTCAGGAAGCCTGGTGTCAGAAATAGGGAGCAATTAGAATTGCCACGTGCCTTTGAATTTGATTGTTCAATCCTCAAAATTTAACAGGCCACACTGCTGTGGTGTTTATCAGCATCCTGGCACCGGCACATGGACAGCTATGTCCATGCAAGTCTTGCACCCAATTTCTCTTAACAGAGATAATTCAAGTTCCTCCATGATTTCCTTGTACACTTATCCCTCCCCACCAATTCCTCCCCCCCCTCCCCACCCCCCGGCACCTTCCCCTGTGGCCGCTGGAGCTACCACACTTGCGCCCACACCACCTCACTCACCACAGTCTGGGGCCCCAAACAGGCCTTTCAAGTGAAGCAACACTTCACTTGTATATCCGGAGGATTGATTTTCTGAATCAGGTGCTTCCTTTGTGGCCTTCTCTACATCGGAGAGACTGGGCGCAGACTGGGAGACCGCTTTGTTGAGCACCTTCACTCTGTTCGCACTAGTGACAGAGGCATCCCAGTGGTCAACCATTTCAGTTCTGCATCACATTCCCATACTCTCATATCTGTCCAAGGCCTCATGTACTATCCCACCGAGACCACCTGTAAATTAGAAGAACAACACCTGATTTTCCATCTGGGCACTCTCCAGATGGATGGCATTAACATCGACTTCTATCGTTTCTGCTAACCTGTTCACCTTTCTCCCTCTCTTTTTCCACCTATTACCTCCTGCCTTTGCAACCACCCCTCCCCCTTTACCTTTTTATTCAGATGTCTGTTGACACTTTTCCGTACCTTGATGAAAGACCGAAACGTCAGATATGTATTTTCATCTTTTCCATATAAGGGACACTGCTGAGTTTCTCCAGCATTGTGTTTTTACTTCAGCTACGGTGTCTGAAGACATTTGTGTTTTAGTTATAATTCAAGCAATAGGTCTGCAATGAACCTATGTTTATCAAAAATACATCATTCTAGCAAATATTTCTTGTATGTCAATTATGACAAATTAATACTCAAATTCTAAGAAAATATTAGATTTGATACTTTCCCTGCATGACATTAATGCTAAAGAGAGAAATGCTAAATTTGGTCTTGGGATTCCCAGTGGAAATACAGTGCCAAAACCTGCATGCAATCTGACTAGAGCCTGGATGGAGAGGGAAGGAGGCCACTGTTATGCTGCACTGTGCAACATGTACAGCTGCTTATACACAATCCTGTTTATCCCAGTCCACAAATAGAAGGCTTACGTATGAAATGCACCCAGTCCCAATCTCAATAAGAGGGAATTCAGCAAGCTAAGAATACCCCGCTGCTATGTGAAATTGGTTTTTGCAATGCCCCAGTCTCTGAAGACTTTATCCTATCTTTTCTGAAATGTCCAGCCTAGAAAAATAAAACTCCACTGGATTTCTCTAATGGACATTTAATTCCTCATTGATGCACTTCTTTCACTCAATTTGAAGAATTGGTATTTGTTCATGTTGGATATGGTCATCATTACACCCACAGATTGGATGCAAAGCCTCACAGCAATGCAAAATTGTCCCTGTTGAGCTGACAAATAGCAATCAGGTTTATGTACCTATGAATGCAGTCTCTTCAGTTTTTAATAGATGGCTGGCAAAGAATTTAGGAAATACTTTATTTTGTTGAAGTAATGGTCTGTCTTGTTTAGACTGATGCTGATTAATACAACATAATTAATCCTTGCATGTGGTTGCTGCCTTGTGGAGATGTGCTGAGATGATTGCAGAGGCCCATGGACAGTGGAGCCCTATGACGTAGGCTGGCTGGCAACAACGGCCTTGCTGATAAATTTCCACACCCCTGAAGTCATGTGTCATAAGCTCGGGGAGCTAAAACTGTGAACAATACCTGAAGGGAGTGGGACTTGACTCTGTGATTGGTCCACAATATGGTGCAACATGTAGATGGACTTTGCATAGCTTCATGCTGAAAGATAATGCTTGCTGCCTAGGAGGAGACTGTTTTGAGGTTGGTTAGTGTCAGGTAGCATTGAAGTATACAAATCCACCCAGTTGTATGTTCGGGAGGCTCCTCGATCCTCTGTGGAGGTGATGGACTTCCCACAGACCCGTGCATCAAATGAAGGGAATTGGCTGAAGAAGACAAGTCTGAGTCATTCATTCCTCCAGGGAGTAAACAGCTGATTGAGTTCTCACTGCAGAACCTGGACAAGGTATCGATACTGATCCTCTACAATTTCCATTCATGTGTTTGGCCCCCGTTAGATCTGAAACCTGAAGCCCTGGTCCGAGAATGTTGATGATAAAGGCATTTAACTTACTTTTAAATGACTTTAATAACAGGCTGAGGAGATGGGGAGTCAAGAGGTAGATGGGAGGTCAGTTGGCATCTGACTTCCAGGTTATTCCTGTATGCACTGAGTTCTGAAATGAGCTGATCCAAGAATGGTTGATGATTGGCATTGCCCTACTGTTGACTGCCAGTCACCTCAATCTGGCTTCATGTCAGGCTTACATTTCTAAGTTCTGTCACTTCATTCAGCACCTGACATATGATAGTAAAATGGTCACAAACCATACAGTATTATAATTTATTTTAAAATAACATTGATAGCTTGAAATCAATATTAGAAAATGTGTTGTGTGTCACCTCTGTAGCGAGTTGTGAAGGAACAAAGAACACAAGACTCGCTATGAGCTGACCAGTTTAATGGCATTCTTACAGTCGTTTAACTATCCGAGATTTGTGTGCTCCCCGCATCACATGACTCCCAGAAATGATACAGCTCCCAGAAGCCTTAGCTTCTGGCCAATAGTCCCTAGGAAACTCCCAGGAATCCCAGGCCCACAGAAACCCATGACTCTGAGCTCCAGTGAGGTAAGTAGTGGCGCGATCTGCTACATGACCGCTCCCTTTTCAATAACTGGAGGGAGGAGTTGATGCCCCAATCCTTCACTGGGGCATGCCACCTGTACCGGCTGATCTAAGTCCACATGATCTGGCTTAAGGCGATCTACTAAACTGTTTCTTACCTGCCACCAATGTCTATAACAAATATGGAGCCGTCATTCGTAACACCTTGAAAGGAACTTCATATGGTCATTGGAATGGTGTCCTGTGCGCATCCCTGTGCAGGAACACATAAAGGCAGTCCTTGAGTTCAGGTTGAATATATGAAGTCATGGACCCATCCAGGCCCTTGATGGTAGAGGATGAAACCGGTCCGTGCTGATCGATGTGGTGGCCGAAGAAATCGATTGATGCATTTGGCCAGGTTGGTCGCTAACCCATGGTCATCTAGCCGCTGGCTTAGTTGATGGAGATGGGCACAGTGCTGCTACAGTGAGTGGCTGGCAATAAGGATGCCACGCAAGTAAACAAATACAAAATTCAGTGTTGAAATGTCTGGGCCGCGCTTTTTAAACCAAAGGGCATCCGGAGGAATTCAAATATCCCACAAGGGGTAATTAAGACAGACTTAGGAATGTCGTCCTAAGACTGGGATCTGATGGTACTCGTACACCAGATCGATTTTGGAGAAAATCCTAGCACCAGAAAGGATCACAGAGAAATCCTGTATATGGGAACCAGGTAGATCTTTGCTGTAATGATGTCATTCAGATGCTGATAGTTCCACAAGGTCTCCACCCTACAGAAGTCTTAGGTACCACATGTAGCAGTGATGCCCAAAGGCTGTCGGAATGGCAAAATATCCCGATTTCTCCCATGTGTTGGAATTCGTCTTTAGCCCACTGCAGTTTATCCAGAGGTAGACTGTGCGCTCGAGCATGCAGGGGACGCCCATGAGTTGGAATGTGGAGCTGTAGTCCATGTTTTGATTGGGCCATCATGAACTGTGATGTAATAATGTTGGGAATTCTGCTAGGATTCTGCCATATTTATTGTCCGAGAACATCACCGAGTCGAGGTGAGGTGCGGTCAATGCCAAGGGGTGCAGGGCAAGGGACTCGAAAGTCTTAAATTAACTAGGTGGCAACCTTTGAGATCTACTAGAAGGCAGTGTGCTTTCAAAAAGTCATCTCTCAGGAGCAGCTACAACAACGGTGAAGATCCAACTGAACCGCGACAAGCCGAAATTGGGTGGAATTGTCCGTGACCCATACTTTCGGATGCTGCTGTTGTTGGCGGCTGTGAGGGAAGGGCCCATTTTTCTGAATGTCTACATGGGCTGGAGGGGGGAGCACAGTATCCTCCACTCCAGTGTCGACCAAGAACTGATGGCCTGAGGAAAAGCAGATTGTCTTAACAACAGGTTGTTGTGGCCACTACTGATGGCTGGCCTCAGTGTTTCCCGGATGTATCCATCTCTGATGGCAATAGCATCACTGCTGTCTCTGTGCTGTGTCTGGCTGAGTTTGATGCCGCACTGTTGTTCGGAGTGGGTTGGGTTCAAGCCCTTTGCCGAGATTCGCTATGGGCCCAACCGGAAGCCCTCCATGTTGCTTAGCATGCCACAACTCATCAGCATGGTCTGCTAGGTTACAGGGGTTACTAAAGTCATCATCTGCAGCAGCAAATGGATGTTTTCTGGCATTTGCTCGAGAAAAAGCTGCTCGAAAAGCAAACAGGGCCTGTGTCCACCTATGAGCACCAGAATCTCATTCCTTAGGTCAAAAGCAGTGTGGTTGCCTTTTACATTGGGAAAGGCTGAAAATACTTATGAGCAGGTTTTTGAAGGCTTCATACCTGTCGTTGGCTGGACATTGGTGTAAGAAATCAACCGTACGCCTTGCAGTGTCTTGGTCCAGCGATGTAATGATGGAGTAGTACTTTGTTGTGTCAGCAGTAATCTGTCATAGATAGAACTGGGCTCAGCTGGACCTGTGGCTGCAAGGTCCAAAATACTGGAAGTTTGAGTGCAAAGGTGTACTGTGCATCCATAGTGAGGTCCAAAATGTCATTTGGACCATCGGGGTCACCAATGTAGCAGGTCACCATTGTAATAAGTGGTGAAGCAACAAAGAACACAAGAGTCACTATGAGCTGATGAGCTGACCAGTTTAGTGGCATTCATATAGGCGTTTAAATATCCGAGACTCACCTCTTACAATTGAAGTTCTACCATCTGAAATGACTCAAATGTTTAAAATTGGATCAAAACATCCTAAAATTCATATTTCCTAAATCCCTGAGTGTGACACAAAAGCTTAACTCAATGGAAAGTAGTTTTTAAAAGTTCAATACATGACTTATGATCATTTCAAAAAACTTAAGCAAGTATTTATTCCCAAAGGGAAAAAAAACCCAGTGTTTGACACAAATTGAAGAAAATGATATTCCAATTCATGCCTTGCACTCTAGTCTATTGGGGGATGAGTGATGAGTGATTAAATATTATTCATGTTGATTGGGATATCATTATCTATTGATAAGAATGTGATCTGTGCTAACCTTTCAAAAATCCTTCTTAAATTCTGTAAAGCTATTCCAATGTTGCAGATATTACTGAAAGTAATCCTTCTATAAAATACTGAAGAACTTCTCCAGCAGGGTCCACAAGGAATGTAATCATCCTTGACCTGGGGATATTGCAAAATACATTCTGCTTTTAAAGTGAAACAAATTAGCAGCTATGTTGTTGGATTTGCATTAAATTTGTTGAGATATGGGAATACGAGTTGAATTCAGTGAGCTTGAGTGTACACTTTTAAAGGACAGACCCAGTTTTCTTGCATGAATTTACTTTGGATTAACTCAAGTGGATGTCCTATGAATTTCAATAATTAATTTTTTTTAACCTGATATTTGATGTGTCCTTGGTACCCAGAGAAAAAAATGTTGCTTTTAGATTGAAGTTCAAAAAAATACTTCTCATAATTTGAAAAAAGGGGATGAAAAACACAGGCAGAGTGCATGCTTAACTAAGGGAAAGAAAGGCTGATACTAGAAATTGGAGAAGTAATCAGAAGTTGCGGGAAGTTACGGTAAACACTCAGGATGTGAAGAAACACCTTGGAGGAAACTGCTGTGTAATCAAAGGGAATGCCAGTTTCTCTAATTATTTAAGCTAAAATGGACCAGTTAGCCCTTCATGAGAAGGGAAAATATTTGGATCTATTATCAAGAAAGTGGTAAAAGGGGCTCTTAGAAATCAATGAGTATTGGGCAGAGTTAGCTGGATTTATGAAAAGGAACGTTTACAGATGTTATAGTGTTGTTTGGTTGTAACTGGCAAAGTAGATGAGGGAAAACTTTCAGATTTCCTTGATAAAGTGCCACACAAAAGGTTATTATACAAAATTAGACCACATGGGGATGCCAGTATTGTTTTAACTGGATTTAGGATTGGTTATGGATAAAAAAAACAGAGAATAGGAAAGGATGTGTCATTTTGCGTGGGCATCTGCTGACATTCCTGTTTAATTCTGTTTTGCAGCAGTCCAGCTAGACATTCCATACTTAGAATGGCAAGGAAAGACAGTACAGAAATGCATAATTACGGGGAGAGATCAGTTAGTGCAGAGTAAAAGCTACATAATGTTACTGTTGTGATGTTCATTCAGGAGTCTGAAAACAGTGGAAAAGAAATTGTCCTTCAGTCTGGTGGTATATGATTCCAATGGAAGGAGGGGGAAGAGAGTATAGTTGGGGTGGGGTGAGTTTTAATATGTTGACTGTTTTTCCAAGGGAAAGGGAAGTACAGATAGAGTCAATAGAGGGGAGCAGATTCGTGTGATGGTCTGAGCAGTATAATTCTCTGTTGTTTCTTGCAGTCTTCAGGAGAGCAGTTCCCATATCACACAGTGATGCACCTCAACAAGATACTTCTAATGGTATCTTGAGGCTGAATCAAGACATCATTTGGGATTGCAAATTGATGAATTGTGAGGGGGTTAGAATAGAGTAATTGGAGAATCTGAGAGAAAGAGTGGCATCAAGGCATAAGTAAATAACTTTGTGGATTACCTGAGGGTTGCTCCAAGCACTGAACTCCACAGGTGCAGAAAAGGTTTTTTAAAAGGTGATAATTCCCAGACGAATAGCTTGCAAAAATAAATCATCCATGGCACACAATTAGTTAAGGTAACTAAGATTCAAATGCAATAGCTTAACCCTTTATAAGCAACAGATGTAACTTCCAGTTTTCTGGGTGCTTAATTTATTGAGGACTTACTCTAAAATGTGGGCCTTGCCATTTCTCAGTGTCCCAGTTTGGTGTGAGGTTTCAGTGCCTTTTCTATTGCCACTGATTTGAGCTTTATCCACAACTGTAACTGCTGATGGGTTTTGGGCATAACTACGAACATGATTGTACTTCACTTCTATTCTATTTTTATATCTATCTTCTCATTTATGTTTAATGCCAATTATCCACAGACCGTGAATGTCTTTGTGTTGCCAATTTGCCAGACTAACAAAATGGTCTTGTATGAGATTGTCTTTATTCTAGCGAAATATGATGGGAATCAAAGCCATGTTTCTGTATCATTGGTTTTAACACCACTTCACATATGGTTTGAGGCAATGAAAAATGTTAGGCATTCTATGCCTCACCCCATTGTCAATACAGCATTACGAATCAAGGATAGTGTTACAGCTGCAGAAAGGGAGGATGCTATGGAGAGATTGTCTGCTGAGTCAGTGTGGGGTGTGTCAGAATCTGGAAGGGAGCAATTACTGTATTGTGAATAGACTATAGGCCCCCAAATAATCAAATAGCCCTCAGGACACTGAGGAGTAGATAAGCAGGCAGATTTTGGAAAGGTGCAGAAATAACAGGGTTGTTGTAATGGGAGACGTCAACTTCCTAAATATTGAGTGGAACCTCCTTACTACATGTATCAATTAGTCCCAACAGATTAGAAGTTGAGATTAATAGGCTTTAATTGATATAAAGTTACAGGCATATCTTACATGATGTTGGCCAGATTCCAAGGCAGTACTGAGGGCAGAGATTGGGTGGTACCACCTTTATTAGGAATCATAGGGGGAGGATTTACAGTATCAGGCGTAGGCCCACCAGTACAATACATGTATTACAGTGTTCTACCACACTATAAGAGGGATACATTGGGCAGAATTTGTCAGTTATGTCCAGGAAGGATTCCTGACACAGTAGAGGAGAGGCTTACTGGATCTAGAACTGGGTCATTTTCATGAGGTTCTGGATAGATCTGTCCTACTGAGACAAGAAAAAAAGGTTTAGGGTGCAAAAGACAGAAAGGGCTCATGAGAATTGAATGGTAGCCAGGGAGGAACTTAAGGACTTGGGAGCGCTAGAAGGGTACATGAAAATGCCTTGGCAAGTAAAATTAAGGAAACCACTCAGGTGTTTTATGCATACACGAAGAACAGAAGGATAATGAGAGTGAAAGTAGGGTTGCTTAAGGATAAAGGAGGCAATGTGTGCCTGGAGTCTGAGGAGGTCGGAGAGATCAGGATATTGATAGGATGCGGAGTTGGGTGGAATTGTGGCAGATAGTGTTCAATCCTGACAAATGTGAAGTGATGCATTTTGGAGAGAGAAACTTGAAGGCAGAGTCTATGGTTAATGGCAGGATTCTTATCAATGTGGAAGAATGGAGGGGCCTTGGATTCCAAATCCATAGATCTCTCATGGTTATTGCACAGGTTGATAGACTGGTTAAGAAGACTTATAGAAGATTGGCCTTCATTAGTCAGGGAATTGGGTTCAAGAGTTGTGAAATAATGTTTCAGCTCTATAAAACTCTAGTTTGACCACATTTGTGTTTAGTTCTGATCAACCCATTACAGGAAGAATGTGGAAGGGATGGAGAGGGGGCCGAGGAGATTTCCCAGGATGTTGCCTCGCTTGCAGAATGTGTCTTATGATGCAAGGTTAACAGAGGGCCTTTTCTCTTTGGAACAAAGAATGATAAGAGGTGACTTAACAGAGGTCCACAAAATTATGACAGACATAGATAGGGTGAACAGCCAGCATCTTTCTCCCAGAGGAATTTGTACAAAAAGATGGGTGGAAAGTTTAGGTGGGGTGGGGTTGTCAGAGGTAAGTTTTTTAAAAAATATATGGAGCGTAGTGGATGCCTGGAATGCATTTACAGGAGTGGTGGTGGAAGCTGTACAATTTAAAAGACTCTTAGACAGGCACATGGATGGAAGTAAAATAAAGGATTATGGGTGTGAGGTTGGGAAGTTTTATTTTGTTGAGAAGGTTGTTAGTGATCAGTATAGATCAGCACCATATCATGGGCCAAATGGCCTGTACTGTGCTGTAATGTTCTATGTTCCATATCTTCCATTTTCTCAACATATTTAGATCATTTGTATATCTCAAAGAAAAAGAAGAGTGTGAGATTACCACACACAAATTTTTACATTGAGTGTGGATGTCTTATTCAGGGCTGTTGGAATTGAAAAAGTAGTGAAAGAGCTGAAGTGGGTGAACTGTTTTTCATGAAAAGGAGTACATTAAAGGAATTTAAATTTAAATTTAGAGATACAACACAGTCACAGGTCCATCTGGCCCATGAGCCCCCGCCACCCAAATACATCCATGGGACCAATTAACCTCCTAACCCCTACATCTCCATAACTTGGGAGGATCCAGAGTGCCTGGAGGAATATTATATGGACATGGAGAGAACATAAAAACTCCTTTCAGACAGTGGTGGATTTGCTACGCTAACCGTGCCACCCCATGTACAGACATTGAGATCAGATTTCAAGCAATGGAACAAATTTGGCAAGAAAGTAATAAATTCCCTGGCTTTTCTAAAGATGCATCATGTATGGTGGCTTAGTAAACTTGTAGTTTCGCTGTCCCGCATCGGACTTGTCAGTCACCAACGAGCCTGCAGCAGACGTGGACATACCCCTCCATAAATCTTCGTCCGCGAAGCCAAGCCAAAGAAAAGAGTTTTCTGGATTGATGGCTTTCCCATCAGTTTTCAGAGTGCATATTATTCACTGACATGCAACAGGAACTTCCCTCATTTAACATAGCAAGAGATATTTCCACCCTGAATGAATAGAGAAGAATTAGCAATTACAACTACTATTGTTTTCATCAGGGAGATGAATGAAGTCATGGTTTGTGTTGTCCCTTGCTCCTGTGGATCACCAACTTTACAAGATATTTACCTCCACAAGAAGTGAGCCTTTAGAGGACTAATGAAAGAGATTTTCTCAGTTTGTTAGGGAGAAGTGCAGTCAGCTGTAGTTCTCATGATTGTAGTGATGTTATGTATTATGCTGACTGCTTGCTATTGGTTATGACTGAAGATTGGCTCCACCCTACTGGTATAACTTATCCCACTGATCAGTAGAGGTGGCTTCTTCTGTTAACAAAAGCCTATAGTATGATACAAGACTGGTCCTTGCTTATGGCATATCAATGATAAATATTCAAGAAATTGTTAAAAAAAACACTTCTCTGAATTTATTGCCAATGCTCACTGTAGAAAATCTCTGTGAATCATGATCCCTCAGCTAAGGTGTATGGATCTGATAAGATAATGAGGTGAACAAATGAGATGATATTGAGGGAAAATATAAGACATTTAAAAATACAAGTGAATGTATTATTTCCAAATTGTCTGCCTTTACAAATAAATTCTGCTGTTTTGTAGAAAAAAATGATTTATCTTTCAGATTTGATTGGACATTCAAATCATTTCAATATCTTGTGCAACCTCTTACACATATGTTGCTTATCTATATTGTTTTTCCATAGATGTCTGGTCCTGTGCTATTTCCAGCTAGATTATGTCATTGAAATTTAATGATGCCCTATCAATTTTTTTTTTCTGGATCAATTACACATTTATTATTTTATCAAACTTTTTGTTTAACCTTTCTATGATAACCTTCTCAGCACACAAAGTTGAAATGGCCATAAGATTTCTGGAATGTGTATTACTGTAATTTTGTGCAAAATTTCATATATTATGTTTTACGAGAGCAAATTGCATTTCTCTGCTTTAAGCAGTAGTTTCAGACTATAACCCAGCTTCATCCACTTGTACTTGTTGTTGCCCATTTCTTATTTTGATGGGGTCCAATTTTTATTGACATTGTCTTTTGTTTATTGGGTGTACAGTCATTAAAAATGGCAAAGTAACACGTTCTAATAACCGTAAATACTCGTGTAATAGTCAATCCCATGTAAAATTCGACAGCCCTTATTTTGGCCCCAAAATCATGTATTTTCCTTATGACCCTTGCAAACTTTGACCCACTGAAGTCCCCGACACCATGGCCACAGACTCTCATCTAGGCTGCAGCCACCCATCTGAGCTCCTGATGCCCCGAACGAAGACTCACCACCCAGTCCTGCCCATGCGAACTTCCAATGCCTTGAACGACACAGGAACTTACCGTGGTCAAAAGTATGACCCATGTAAAATTTGACCTGAAAAATTGGCTCGTCAAACTCGACTAATACACTGTATACAGTAATGCCCTTTTCCTGACCAAAGCTAATTTTGGGAGAGAAAGAAGTAAGGATGGCCTGCATGCTACTTATCATCATGTCAAGGCCCACACCATGCATTTCATGGTGATCAACCTAACCAGGGGAACATCTGTGGTTATTTGAGGCTGAGGCAAATAGTCTAGATCTCTCTTTTAGCTGCAGGACTTCAACTCTCTGGTTTCGTGAGCTGCTTGGTAACATACCTTGATTATGCTGGTTGTATGCTCATGAATCTTGAAGCAGAAAATTATTTGTGCTTTGTTTTATATTCCTGTGTCAGCACAATGAGTGCTTAATCATTCCCAATGTTTAAAAATAAAAGCAGACTGAAAATCTGTTCTCATCTGCATGCCAAGGTTTCAGATAGAGTTTGAAAATGTGTGCGAAGTACAAGATTACTAATGAAGACGGTTATGATTATAGAAATGGCTTTGTTGAAATCACACAGTGAGAAATGTTATATGAACATCTTGATGACTAAAATTGCAACACCTGATTGCAATTCACTTAGATTCACATAAACAGGATTTCATTTACTGTAATTGGCTTTGTGATGTGTTGTTTTCTTTTGAAAAATATTAATAATTTTTGAAGTAAAGCTTGAATTTCCATTCCTTCAGCCATAGATAACTATTTACGTTTATCTAAGCGCACAATTGAATTATTTCTAGTTACCGCTGATTCAAGTTTCTGGGCAGGAGTTAATTCTTGAGTAATGATCGTGTTTGGAGAAAATAAACTCTGCCAATTCACACATTAGGTGTCAGCTGCAGACTCTCTCTGTAGGTTTAAGCCCCATTCCAAAGCAAAAGAACATTTGTGATAATGCAGAGGTAAGTAAGATAATCTAAGATGGTAGTTCCTGAGGGAGCGTTACCATCACGGGCGCTGGGTTTTGAATGAGACATGAAATCAAAGACCTGTCTGGATTCTTCAGTGGGAGCGCCAAATTCAATGACACTTATTTGAAGGTGAATTGGGAAATGTTTGCAGGTGATGGAAATAAAAAATGAATAATCAATACGTCCAATGGCCTCTGTGGGAAAATAAATAAAGTTAACATCTCAGAACACCGCTTTCAATCTGAGGACATTGGCCTGAAATGTAGATTTTTTTTCTCTCTTTCCACAGATGTTACCTGATTTACAGTGTGTTTCCAGCATTAATGTTTGGAATCCCCAAATTTATTACTTAATCAATAAAATATGGAATATTTATTCATTATCATATCACTGTTCAGTGGAAACTTACTCCATGCAAATTAGTAGCTTCAATTCTAGAATTTTAGTCGTCTCAAAATGGAGATGAAATAGACAACATAATTGTAAACAATTTTTAAAAATCTCATTTGCATGGTATGGACAGTTAGGAGACCTTCGGGGAGTCTCCAACCTGAAACTACCAACACTTTTACTTTCCGTTTTACTTGAGCTGCAATTATGAAGAAACTTTTCCAAACCATTCTGAAGTTCAAAATGGTACCGATCAGCATCATGTACATGAACTGATTTTTCTCATTTACTTTTGTTGGATAGAACTTTATGTGTTGCAATCAACTGTTCTGCTTATTCGCTGAAACATTACATGAAGAATATTGTAATTTTGCATGATGGAAAATATTATTCAGGGTGAGTGCAGTTTTCTGCATTTATAAATGAAATATTTATTGATTTTACAAATCACACACATACATAGTTCCTTTCTGGGAATGAGATGTTTTTATCTTTTAAAACTATCATTTTCATCATTTTCTTTTACAGTTCTGTAACTCAGTATTTCATCTTTCCATTTCTCTCATGTACTGTATTGTACCAGAATTTATCTTTCATCTTGTTGCTAAATTGTCATTCTATAAACTTTTCAAAATTCTTTGGTGTAGAGCTTGATGAATGAATAGGGGAGAATAATTAGGTTTTATTTTAATCTCCGTCATTTTAATTAGTGATTGATAAAAATTACTTTATAAGACAAATAAAAACGGTTACTCTTGTTGCATCACTGTAAACTTAAAAAAAGTGATATTTCAGTAGATTTAGTATAGGATGCACAGTTAAGCCATAGAAATTATAATAATAACAAAAATAACCAAACTATTAGCCCAATAATATGAATACAAAATGTCTGAAATACTTAATAGCTTTGTTAGCATCAATGGCGAGGAGGAAGAGTTAAAATTTCAGATCAATGTCCTCTCATTATTTTTTTCTAATCCATATGAGTCAAAAATATGTTCAATTTATTTTGAAGAAAAAAATACATGTGCATTATTTAAGGATGAAAAATCGTGAAAATAAAATCATTCAGTATTATTTCACTCTGTATACCGATTTGACAATGGAAGAGTACAGTTAATTACGTGGGCTCCACTAATAGATTTGGGATGTACATACTGCTATAAGACTGATATATAATACTGCTTGCTGCTCTGCCTTTGCTCTCAAGTTGCTAACAGCTATAAGAGATTATGGTATCAAATATTAAATTACATTAAACATAATGCAAGATCAGCCAGACTAATTCTACCATTAAGGAAAGCATTGGCCTTGTGTTAGGTTTGTATTTATAGATATTCAGAAAGCTATAGAAAATTGAATTTGGATAAATGGACAGGTCTATGGTAAATGCCATCTCACCGGCTCTACGCAAAGCCCTGGAAGATCTGGACATCAAAGACGCCTATCTTAGGATGCTCTTTATTGACTACAGTTTGGCATTCAACACCATCGTCTCCTTAGAGCTAATCGGCAAGCTCCAAGAGCTGAGCCTCAACTACCTACTTTGTAATTAGTTCCTGGATTTCCTCACCACCAGACCCAAATCTATAAATTTAAATTTATAAATTTAGACATTCAGCATGATAAGAGGCCATTTTGACCCATGAGCCTGTGATGCTAATTTACAACCCTGGTATGTTTAGAATGGTGATAAGAAACTGATGCCCCTGGGAAAGACCCACACAGTCATGGGGAGAATGTACAAACTTCTTACAGACAGTATGGGATTCGAACCCTGGTCCCGATTGTTGGCGCTGTAACAACGTTGCGCTAACTGCTACACTAACCATGCTGCCCTAATCAGTGCGGTTTGCAAGAACATCTCCACAATCTCCATCAGTACTGCAGCACCAGAGAGTGGCGAACTTAGTCCTCTGCTCTGCTCGCTTTACACCAATGACTGTGTGGCTTGGTATGACAATAACACATCTACAAATTTTATGACTAAATTATGTTAGTGGATTGTATAAAAAGTGGCGATGAGTCGGCATAGAGAGGGGAATGAAAACTTGGTTGAATGTTGTGCTAACAACCTCACCCTCAATGTAACCAAAACCAAGGAGCTGGTTGTGGACTTCAGGAGGGGAAACCCAGAGGTGTATGATCCAGTGATCATTGGGGGAATCAGAAGTGGAGAGGGTGAGCAAATTTAGTGAGTCCAAAATAGTAACAAAAATATAATTAAACTATTAGCCCAATAATACCTGAATACAAGATGTCTGAAATACTCAATAGCTCAGTTAGCATCAATGGAGAGAGAAAGAGAGTCAAAGAAAGATCTTTCCTGGACCTAACACCATTAATGTTATAATGAAGAAAGCACGTGAGTGCCTCTACTTCCACAGGAGTTTTCAGAGTTTTGGTATGACATTGGAAACCTTGGCAAACTTTTACAATTGTGTTGCGGAAAGTGTGTTGACTGGCTGCATCATGGCCTGATGTGGGGCCACTAATAGCTCTGAGCATGAAATTTAATTATCAGTCACGGAATAGGAAATACCACTGTTAAATGTTACCATGAATATAGTCAGATATTTCACTTACCATTATATTTGCTCTTTCCACACTTTGTGATTAATTTTAATTTAGTTTAATTGACTTTATTCAACCGGGAGTTACTATCTCGGAGGACCTTTCCTGGACACAGCATACTAATGTTATCATGAAGAAAGCACATCAGTGATGACTTTCTCAGGTGTTTGAAGAGGTTTGGTATGACATTGGAAACCTGAAACTCGTACAATTGTGTAATGAAAAGTGTGATGACTGGCTGCATCACAGCCTGGTATGGGGGCACCAATACCTCTGAGAGGCAAACCCTGCAAAAGGTAGTAGACACAGTCCAGTACATCACAGGCAAAACTCAACCCTTCATTTAAAACATCTACATGGAATGCTGCCGTTGAAGATCAGCAGCAATCATCAAGGATCCACACCACTCAGGACAGGCATCGTTCTCACTGCTCCCTTCAGAAATGAGATAGAGATGCCACAAGACTTGTACCACCAGGTTCAGGAACAGTTGCTACCCCTCTACCATTGGACTCCTAAACAACAAACTTGATCAGAGACTCATTTAAGGACTTTGCATATTATTTATTACTGAATATTTTTTCTGTATTGCACAGTCAGTTTGTTTACATTTCTTTCTTTGTTTACATTTCTCTTTTGTATCTTCGCGGACAAAGATTTATGGAGGGGGTAAATGTCCACGTCAGCTGCAGGCTTGTTTGTGGCTGACAAGTCCAATGCGAGACAGGCAGACACGGTTGCAGCGGTTGCAGGGGAAAATTGGTTGGTTGGGGTTGGGTGTTGGGTTTTTCCTCCTTTGTCTTTTGTCAGTGAGGTGGGCTCTGCGGTCTTCTTCAAAGGAGGTTGCTGCCCGCCAAACTGTGAGGCGCCAAGATGCACGGTTTGAGGCGATATCAGCCCACTGGCGGTGGTCAATGTGGCAGGCACCAAGAGATTTCTTTAGGCAGTCCTTGTACCTTTTCTTTGGTGCACCTCTGTCACGGTGGCCAGTGGAGAGCTCGCCATGTAACACGATCTTAGGAAGGCGATGGTCCTCCATTCTGGAGACGTGACCCACCCAGCGCAGCTGGATCTTCAGCAGCGTGGACTCGATGATGTCGACCTCTGCCATCTCGAGTACTTCGACGTTAGGGATGAAAGCGCTCCAATGAATGTTGAGGATGGAGTGGAGACAACGCTGGTGGAAGCGTTCTAGGAGCAGTCTGTTTTTGAGTAAAGTGTTTTTTACACAACCAGTAAACAGAGGTTCAGCCTGGCCCGCAGGAAAAAGAATCTCAGGGTTGCATGTGATGTCATGTATGTAATCTGGCAATATATCTGAACTCTTATTGATTCTTTGAATTTGCACAGGCACCTGGTCTTTGTCAGTAAATTTATTGATCCAACAATGAACTGTTTAAATATTAATTGCTGAAGTGCCTCTTGACCAAAATCATTTGAAGGTTTAATAATAAGTCACGGAATCGGCTGTTTTATATGTATAAATGTTACCATGAATATAATCAGATATTTCATTTACCATTATATTTGCTCTTTCTACACCTTGTGATTAATTTACATTTTAATTTAGATTTAATTGACTTAGTTCGAAAAAATTTAATTCTAACGTTAGGACTTTTGCCATGGTTCACATTGTGTGACAATCACTCGTGGCCTGATGAATCACCCAGTTTATGTATACCTTACTCCTCCTTATTATCTAACTGAATCACCAGTTAAGTGATAATCCATTTATGATATTTATGATATGGGGCCACAACACTGCAAACTTCTGTAACTTTCATTTAACCTGAGGCTCTCAACATGGATCATTGTTTTTTCTTTGTAGATTTTATTTTAATTTTCAGAGACTTGTAAAATTCAAACAAACCATATAATCTTTTCTAACATCCATGTAACATCCATGTATTTATCCCCCCCCCACTTACCCCACCCCACTCCCCCAGCCTTCGTACAACTCCACATGGACCATTGTTGATGCCACAATAACTATTATTTTTAGTTGAAATGTGATTATTTGAACAAATTGCTAGAGCAAAAAATTAGAAATGAGCTGATTTTGTTTTGGTGTAAGGAGAACTTGGGCATCCTGTCCAAAATAAAAAAATGGCAGCAGTCTTGGAGTTGCTGCAATGGCAGTGCTGCCGTTGGTGTAGACCCTTGGAGAGTGAGGAGAGTGCTCCTCTGCAGGGTCCAGCTACCAATGAATCTGTAGAGGCTTTAAATGGCCTGTTAAAGGAGTCAACAGTGGTTTATTTTAAAATCCTGTGACCGTGGAGTCTGGACCCAAGATGTTGGTGGCTGTGTTCAGTAGCATCACTGAGGGGTTTTTCAGACTCAGGGGAAGCAGAGGACTGGTGCAGAGCATCGGATAACAGGGAGGCCACAACCCCATTTGAAAAGGAGAAGCAGGAGACAATCTACAAGACAGTGACTATAGCGGCAGACCAGTGAGGGACTTTGTAGCTAAAGAACACACAGGTGGCGGATTGTCGGTGACTCAAGATGAGAAACCCACGCAGGCTGCGGTCTGCTGGCGACTGCAGTCAAAAGATTCACTTCAGGCTGCAGACTGGCTGAGGGGTACCAGGTATCAGAACCAGGATGCGAGAGGGTACTGAAGGCTTCTTGATCATGCCAAACTGGAGCTCGGGTTGCCAATGGTTTGGTCTGGAATCTCTATGTCTGTGGAGGCTGCCCGGGTGCTGGAGGTGAATCCGCAGACACTCTGTGACTCCAGGGAGACTTGCTTTTTCTTCTCTCCCTCTGACTAAGATGCACATGGCAATTCCTGCTGATGGCAGATCTGTCTGCCTTACAACAGACTAAAGTAAATGTTGTGTAATATTACACCTGTTTTATTACATAGCAATAAAGGAATCTTGAAACTTAAGTTATAGTCAGAAAGCACAGGTATAGGACCTTTGCCCCACCATGTCCATCCATCCTTTTTTTACCCCATCAACACTAGTCCCATTTTTCAACATTAAGTTTATTATATCTTCTAGCCTTTCCTTTTCAAGTAGACATCTTAATGTCTTCTAAATGCAGTGATTGTATCTGATCCCACCACCTCCTTTGGCAGCAGTGAATTCCAGATATCAATCACTCTGTTTAAAAACTTTCCGCTCATCCCGCTTTAAAATATTCCTCTCATTTTAAATATCTTTTAAAAAAATTCAGACATACAGCACGGTAACAGGTCATTTTGGCCCTCGATCCCATGCCATCCAATTAACCTACAAGCCCCGGTACATTTTGAATAGTGGGAGGAAACCAGTGGCGTAACTAGGTGGGATGGTTCATGGGGAGCAACTGCTCCCCTGAACACATTTTTCAAAAGTGGCACCTTTTCGCCTTGTCACCAACAATCAGTATGTGTCTGTTCTGGGCTGTGTGTGTCCTTGAAAAGCGTAAAACAACTCAACGCCTTCCATTTTTTTTTAGAAGCCTTTCAGCACTCATAACAATAATAAACAACGTAGTTTAACCAGGCACACCAGTAGCACCAACTCCAGCCGCAGGCAAGCCCGTTCTCAGGACCCATTGAAGCAGCTGCAGCCGTGCCTGATCACATTTCTTAAAAGCACAGAACTAACAACAAATCTTTGACAAATGAAATCAGAGTAATAATGAACATTCTTGAAGTGCATTCCATTATTAACATTTGAAGTGCAAAGTCAACCATAAATGAGCCGTTTGATGAAGGACCCCAGCAGAACATTTGAAGAGCAGCTGTGCAGTGAGCCATGAGATGGGCACCAGCATTCAATCGGAGGGCGTGTCATGTTCCATTGGAACAGCTGGAAATGATCTGTGGGATCTGATTGTGAGATAGAGGTTTGCAGCACTGGCGACACTAGTCCAGTTGTCCTGTACAGGAATGTTATTATCAAACCCAACAGCCATGGCTGGCTTGGAAAAAGCACCACAAGAATAAGGTGTATGTAGTCAAGGTAAGAACTGGATTCGGTGGTCAGCTAAAATAAAATAGCTGAAGATTTACTGTTATCAATACTAAACACGCCACATTATATCTTTTGGTGTTCTACTGCAGAGAGAAAGATTGTAATTTTTTTGTGACATTTGGGCATGTGCAGGTGTGCCTGATGGCGGGGGGGGGGGGGCAGAAGACACTTGTCCACGATGGGTCCATGATGGGTCTGTGTCCTCATGATTGACCTCCAATGGGATCACGTTGTTGGGTACTGATGCTGGACTGTCCCACAAGCTCCGCTCACTAAGCCTCCACCTCTGGCTGCTCTCCTCCAGCTTTCCTCCTCACCTGCCGACAGTGAGCATGATCAGTAAAGGGGGCAAATGGAAGGGATTTGGAGTGAGAGCTTGTCATTTCTGATGGAAAGTCATCAATTTGCAACATTAACCGAGTTTTTCTCTCTCCTGGCTTATTGGGTATTACCAGCATTCTTTTTTAAGATTTCTGGTAATTGTTGTGGTCTGTAGCTCAAATTTCCCTAAACTTTTTCCAAGACTATTGCTTTGATCTCACTACCTTTCCCTTTCCTCCTCTAAAACATAAACTGTTTCAGTTTTCTAACCTTTCCTAGTTCTGTTGAAAGGTAATGGATCTGGAAAGTTATCTGTAGATGTTTCTCCACAGATACTGTCTGACCTGAGTATTTCAAGAATTTTCTGTATTTATTTCAGACTTCATTTATCTGCAGATTTTTGTTCTTCGATTGCTTCTGTTCTTTGTTGATGACCAACCTTTAGTTCAGATGAGTTTCTCTTTGTATGTCGTCTTTTTCCCCATGTTTTCAGACCTGAAGAGATTTTCAATGGGACTGCCTCTATAAATTTTGCTCTTGCCATATTTCCACAAGCTTTTCTTCTATAATGTAAATGATGTGCCCTCTCCTTTTGATGATCAAACAACAGATCATTTTTTTGCGACTGCTCTCAGGCTAATGAGGGAAAGAAAGTGAACATTAGATATAAATGTAGCGAGCTGTGAATTTTATTTTATTCACTCTCCAAAAGATTTTCCTTCAGAGGTTTGTGTATTCATCCACCAGCAATATTGCCAGCTGATAGCCCACCATCCATCTTCTTTGGAAGGCTTGATTCCTCCACTCAGCTTTTCTCAACAGCTGGCATCTCAAGATTCTGCAAAAGTGATCAATTAACACTTAACTGAGGTTCATTTAACCTAACAGTTATCTGCTGCACTCCAGACCCGGGCTGTGAATAGCCAGTCCTGTGTTCTTTCAATGGTAACTGAACCATACATTAAAATAAGTCATTAATCACTTTGACATTACTTCAAATTTATTTTAAGCGTCATTTGGTGAAGTGGCATTGCAGCTGCAGGAACTTCGGTTCATATCTGATCTTCTGTGCTCTCTTTCTGGACTTTGCACGTTCTGTCACTGCATTGATTTCCCCTTCACGCCAAACCACTTTAGTTTAATTGGACACCACGATTTAACTCTAGCATGTATGCAATACTGTGGTAGAATCTGGAAATAAATAAATAAGATGTTGTGAGAATAAAAAATGCAATTGGTTCGCATGGACTTTATGGTGCAAAAGGCTAGTTTATGTGCTCTATGACAATTAGGACAAGCCAAGACCATATTTAACCAATAAACAATTATTTTAATAATTCAATTACTCTGAAAAAATGATCCCTTTTTAGTTTATTGAAGAGGTTCTTTATATTCTTCAGTACTGTTTGTCAAGAGCTAGAAGGCAAATGAATGAAATATGTGACAGACACTGGTTATAAATTAGACATAATATATGAACGATGAGATGACTTTTATTTAAGAAAAAGAATGGTTATTCAATGAATTCTGGTGATAATCTTTAAAGTGAAAGTGGGGTTGGTTATTAACAATTAAAATATTGCATGTGTGAACTTCTAATCATTGTAGGAATGCTTTAATGCAAAACTCCTTCAAGTTTATTTTGACAGTTATTTCCTTTTCTGTTTTTCATTATCTTTGTAGCTGTGAAGACCACCCGGGTATGTAGGATGGGAGTAATTTGACCCTTATGATTTCTTTCTCAGAGGAAAAAAAAGAGCAAATATCAATCTGACAAAGATTGGAGATACAAAATCCTTAAAACATATTTAAAACTTGCAGTGTTTTCCATAAGTTAATGCTGTGGTTGGTGTTGCATCACAGGACGATGGTGATCCTTGAAATGATGGCTGAAAGTCACTGTCAAAATCTTCCAGCTAGGCACCCTCACAAAAGGCTACTGCTTGTCTCATCATTGTTTCTGCATGTCATTGCCAGGATTTACTTGCCCATCAAACAAACATTCAGCATCAGAGAGGTGTACTGCAGTAAGCTGCTACTGGAGAGAAGGATGGCAATCGCCCATTACAGTTGTTAAAATGAGACTGGAGCTAAGATAAGTAAATGCTAAGCCCAAGACTTTCTGTTGTGGGCACCGCTCAATGTTAAACAGCCTCAAACTAATCTATAGACTTAATGATTTTTAACTTTTTCCTGTGATATCATTCTAGTTTCTTGTTGATGAAATATAAACATTGATGACAAACGATTCAAGTTCATTATCATCTGTACAAATACGACCAAATGAAACAGTGTTACAGGATACTGTATACCTGCGGGAATATGCTATTTCTCAACCTGTCAGTTATAATTTTGATGCTCCTGTGCCTCTTTCTTGATGGTAGTGCATCAAAGATACTGTGTGCTGGGTGGAAAAGATCTTCAAAATGATTTGAGCCTTACTTAACTAATGTTTCTGGTGAAAAGTTCAAAGTTTAGATTTATTGTCAGAGTACATACATGACATCACATGTAACTGTGAGATTTTTTTTCCGGTAGGAACATAGGAACATAGGAAGTAGGAACAGGAGTAGGGCAAAAATGGCCCATCGAGCCTGCTCCGCCATTCAATACGATCATGGCTGATCTAATTTATGACCTAACTCCACCTACCTGCCTTCTCCCCATATCCCCTAATTCCTCTATCATGTATGTGATAGTACAGATCTATCACCAATGTATATAGTGTATATAGTTACAGTATCTAGACTGTGCTTACAGCGATTGGCTGAGAGCTAAGCCATGCCTACTGTCTGGGCCTTAAAGGGTTGTGTCCCTAGCCAGGTCGGATCATTCCGGACTGGTCGGCCACCTGTGAAGAGCTCTGGTCTTTTGCTAATAAAAGCCTTGGTTTGGATCAACAAATCTTTGATTCTTTCGACGAGCTCTACAATGTAAAAATTTATCTAACCGAATTTTAAATATGTTTAATGAGGCAGCCTCAACCACTTCCCTGGTTAGAGAATTCCAAACATTCACTACTCTCTGGGAAAAACTATTTTTCCTCATCTCTGTCCTAAATCTACTCCCCCGAATCTTTAGACTGTGTCCTCTCGTTTTAGTTTTCCCGGCCAGCTCAAAAAACCTTCCTATATCTATCCTATCCATACCCTTCATAATCCTATATGTTTCTATAAGATCTCCTCTCATTCTTCTGAACTCGAGTGAATACAATCCTAGACGATTTAATCTTTCATCATAAGTCAACCCCTTCATCCCAGGGATCAACCTAGTAAACCTCCTCTGGACCGTCTCCAAAGCCAGTATATCCTTCCTCAAATATGGAGACCAGAACTGGACAAAAGTTCTGACAAAAGAGGCAGAATTTCTTCTATTGGTAGTGCAAAACACTACTCAAAAGATAAATATACAAAAGAAACTGCAATACAAAAAATAAATATTCAATAAAAAAATAATGTGCAAAGTAAGATTCCTTAAATGAATCTCTGATTGAATTTGTTGTTTAGGAGTTTGATGGTGGAGGGATAGCAACTGTTCCTGATCCTAATGGTGTGAGTCTTGTGACACCTAGACCTCTTTCCTGATGGCAGCAGTGAGAACAGAGCATGTGTAGGGTGCTGTGGGTCTTTGATTATTGTTGCTACTCTCCAAGGCAGTGTTCTTGATATAGGAGGGAGTTTTACCTGTGATGTACTGGGCTGTACCTTTTGCAGAGCTTTCCACTCAGAAGTATTGGTGCCCATGTACCAGGCTGTAATGCAGCCAGTCAGCACACACTCCACTATAGAGCTGTAGAAGTTTGCTGAGGTCCTTGGTGCAAAATATGCAGATAAACAATCAGACATAATGCACATATAGACAAACAATACATATGCATGACAGGTATTTCATCTATACAAATAGATAAATAAATAAATAGATTTAGTTTTGCACATATGAGAGTCTCGGATGGTTAGTGTGAGCAGTTCATTTGCTCATTCAGCATTCTCACTGCCCATAGGAACAAGCTGTTCCTCAGCTTGGTGGGGCTGGCTCTGATCCTGTATCCCCTCCCTGACAGGAGCGGCTGAAGGATGCCGTGTGCAGGTTGGAAGGGGTCCTCGATGATTTTGCACGCCCTCTTCAGACAACAATCCCGGTAGATCACGTTAATGGGGAGGGAGTCTCCAGTGATCCTCTCTGCCACTCTTATGGTCCTAGGGATTGACCACCGATCAATTTCTCTGCATGAGATGTTCAGCATCCATAATGTCACTAGTTAAGTGTAATCCAAGGATCTTTGTACTCTCCACTCTCTCTACTACAGGATTGTTGATGTGTAGTGGAGGGTGGCTGTTTCTAGTCCTCCTTACACTGGTATCTCAATGGCGGAGATGTCGCCGTGACTGCCGCGACAGATCAGTCGCGGCAACTCGGGTGACCTGGGAGACCAAACAATGGCTTGCGCTCTCATCAAGGCAACACCAGGGTGATGTCCATGATGTCTCCAGACTGGGTGATGACCAATTTGCCTGGAAGTCAAGGTGATGTCTCCGCGATGTCTCCGTCAGTTGCTGCAACGTCTCTGAAATGTCTCCACAACGTTGCCGCAACGTCTCCTCAGTCTCCAATAGGTCTTGGAGACGTCGCGGACAAAATGTGTCTCCGCGACGTCGCCGCAACTGATGGAGACATCGTCGCGGACAAAATGAGTCTCTGCGAAGTCACCGCAACTGATGGAGACATCTCCAAACAAATCGAGCATGTTAGAATTTCCCGTGACTCCCCAGAGACCCGGCTAGTCTCCAGGAGATGTCGTGGAGATGTCTCCGCCACCAGTGGAGACTCGAGTCGACACTAGGTTGCCACCTAGTCTCCAGGCCAATGAGATAGGCCCTTTAAGTCCACAATCATCTCCTGTGTCTTGTCCACTTTGAGATTCAGGTTGTTACTCTTGAACCATTTCACAAGATTTTCCACCTTTTCTCTGCAGTGTTGCTGATGAGACCAACTACTGTTGTGTCACCTGCAAATTTGATGACTGTTTGAACTGGATCTAGCGATGCAATCTTGGGTCAGTAGAGTGACAGGAGTGCGCTGAGCGCCCAGCCCTGAGGTCTGCCAGTGCTCAGCGCGATGACGCTTGATGTTCTGCTACCAACCTGAACAGACCGTGCTCTTTCTTTAAACTAGGAAGTCCAGGATCCAAGTACCGAGAGGCGTGTTGAGTGCCAGCGAGGACAACTTCTCCATCAGCCTCTGGGAAATGATTGAATTAAAAGCCAAGTTGGTCAATGAACAACAGTGTGGTGTATAAGGCATCGTTCTCCAGGTCGGCCAGGATGGAATGAAGCAATAAGGCTATAACATCGTCTGTGGAACAGTGCTTCTATAGGTGAATTGAAATGGGTCCACCATCTCTGGGAGGTGTGTTTCTATGCATTCTGTCACAGACTCTCGAAGCATTTCATAATGGTGCTGGTCAGTGCACAGGCTGGTAGAAATTGAGGCCTGTCATTGTTGCCCTCTTAGGTACCAGGATGATGGTGGCTGTCTTAAACCCTGCGGGAATGATGGACTGCTGCACTGAGGAGTTGAAGATGTCCATGAAGACCTTCGTCAATGGTCTTCGCTGTTCTTCAGTACTTGACCAGGTATGATGTCTGTTCCCGCCACCTTGTGTGGGCTCACCTTAGATAGGGTTCTCCTCACCTCAGCCGTGGCTATGCAGGGGGCCTGTTCATTAGGGAGGCATGGAGCTTTCTTTGGTGTCATCCTGTTTTTCTCATCGAACTGTGCAGAGAAGATAAAAACATAAAGCTGGAGGAACTCAGCAGGTCAAACAGTATCCTTTAAATAGCAAAGATAAAAATACATAACTAACGTTTCGGGCTTGAGCCCTTCATCAAGGTACAGAAAAGTCTCAGCAGTCTTTTGAATAAAAGGGTAAAGCGGGAGGTATGGTTGCAAAGGCAGGAGCTAATAGGGAGAGAGGGCACAGCAGCAAGCAACGGGAAGGAGGATGGTTGGGTGAATAGAGAAGGATGGAGATGGAGAGCAGGTTAGCAGAATTTGGAAAAATTGATGTTAATGCCATCCGGTTGGAAAGTTCTTCCAATTTACAGTTGGTCTTTGTGGAATAGTGCATGAGGTCATGGACAGACATGGAAGTATGGGAGTGTGACACAGAACTGAAATGGTTGTCATTGGTGTGGATAGAGCAAAGATGCTCAGCTAAGCGATATCACAGCCTGCGCTCAGCTTCTCTGATGTAGGGAAGGCCACAAAGGGAGCACCTGATGCAGTAAATCAATCCTGTCGATACCCAAATGAAGTGTTTCTTCACTTGAAAGGCTGTGAAACGCAGTTAGGGAAGCCCTAACCCGCCTCCACTTTCTTGCTGCTGTGCCCTACCTCATTTCTCCACCTATTACCTCCTGCCTTTGCAAGTATACCTCCCCCTTACCCTTTTATTCAGATGCCTGCCAACATTTTTCCATACCTAATGAAGTGTTCAAGTCTGAAACATTGGTTATGTATTTTTTACCTTTGTTATATAGACGACACAGTTTGATCTCCTGATTTTCTCCAGCTTTGTGTTTTTACTTCAACCACTGTGTCTGCAGACTTTCATGTTTTACTTCGTGCATAGAAGATGTTCAGTCTGGTAAGAAGGGAGATGTCATTGTCCATATCTCACAAGGTTTACTTGGAATCCATTATAGACTTGATCCCTTCCCACATGTGCCTCATGTCGCCAGTGTCACACAGCTGTCTGTTGATCTTCTGGGCATAACCCTACTTTGCCTTCCAGATTGCACGGGTGTGTTCAGCCTGGCTGATCTTTGTGCCATTCTAAACCCTGTCCTGAAGACAGCATCATGAGCTCTGAGAAGGACACCTTTGAATCCAACCATGGTTTCTGGTTAGCCCTGGTTGTGAAGCATTTGATCTCAGTGACATCCTCGATGCATTTGATGATGTAGCCAGTCACTAAGCTCATGCACTTCTCTATGTTTACATGACCATTGGAGGTGGCTGCCTCCCTGAAACAGCTCCAGTCTATGCTCTCAAAGCAGTCTTGCAGCGCTGCTGTGCCCCCCTCCCCATGCCGGCCACATCCGGATCACCCTGTGACTGACCTAGTTTGCTTTACCAGCAGTCTGTATGCCGGGGATAGCAGGATGGACAGGTGATCTGAGTAAACAATGTTGGGGTAAGGTGCAACCAGGGACGTCGGTATACACCCGATCCAGTGTGTTCCTCCTCTGGTGGCAAAGTTCACATGCTTTTGAAACTGTGGTAAGACTTTTTAGGTTGGCGTGATTGAAGACTCCAGCAACAATCATGGCACCTCAGGGTGTGAAGTCTGGGCTTCGCAGATTGCACCATAAAGTTCCTTCATGGCTTCACCCTTGTTAGCCGAAGGTGGAACGTAGACTGCGCAATCAGCATGACTGAGAATTCCCTGGGCAGATAGAATGGTCTGCATTTCACCAGGAGGTACTCTATCTCTGCTGAGCAAAAGGTCTTCAAAACAGAGATATTGGTGCACCAGTTCTTGTTGATGTAAATACACAGTCTCCCTCCTCGAGTCTTGCCAGAAGCAGTATTGTATTTGTTTGCCCTGAAGGAGATAGGCCATCAGCTGGATCACTGAATCTGGAATGGTGTCCTGGAGCCATGTTTCTGTAATCACCCTGCATTCTCACTGGTTCAGATGCTGCCTCAGTAATCCATTTTTTTCTCCAGCGATCTTACATGTGAGAGTAAGATTCTCAGGAGTGCAGGTCTGAAGGGGTTTAACTCTCAGTCTCTGATCCTGGCCCATTTTCCATGCTTCTGCCTTCTCCAGTAGCTCTTTCAATGGTCTCCCATGAGTCATACAAAACCTCTGCAAATTCCTGAGGAAGTTGAGACGCTGATGTGCTTTCTTCACAATGACGTTTAGTGTGTTGGGTCCAGGAAAGGCTCTCTGAGACAGTGACTCCCAAGAACTTAAATTTGCACACTCTCTCTCTCAACCTCTGACTCTCCCAATGATCCCTGGATTATACACCCCTGGTTGTCATCAATAGAAGAAAAGGAGCCCCCCCACCCCGCCAGTGATCCTCTTGGCTGATTTATTGATCCTCTGCATTGACTTCCAGTCTGATATTGAGCAGCTACCATACTAGATAATGATACAGCCATACAGGACACTTTCAATTTTGATGAGGAAGAGTGCACCACATTGTCCACTTGTAGCCATTCAGGATACTCTGTGCAGGTTGATCTTCTGTTAATTTATGATCAAACATCATAAAGTCAAGGTGGACGATCAAGATCGAGGATCTTGGAGGACATATTCTCCACATTTACAATGTAACTGAGATTATTTTTTTGTTTTTATTGGGTTAGATCTTGCCAATAAATGCCCATCATTTTTCAACAACTGGAGAGTCTGCAGAAGGCAACTTTGAGTCACCTACATTGCCATTGGTCTGGGGCCACACAAAGACTGGCTTGTTCTCCCTGGAACGAAGGAGACTAACATAATTAGAAGTGTCCTGCAATAGTGGAATAGAACATTGCTTCTCACAAAACAGCTGTAAATATGCTGCTTGTTGATGCTTGCCTAATTTTAATTAGACTGTGTAATTCTGATCTTTAGTTGGTTCTTCCATAGAAAACAGCTAGCTAACTGCAGGGTGCCAGTCTCACTGGGCATTGCAACATGGAGGTGAGAAGCAAGCTGGACATCCATTTAGTGAGTCCAAAGACAGAGTAACAACCCTTTGATTTGACAGGCTTGACCCACTCCCCGTGGGCAGGGATGACTGCCGTTTGGATCAGGAGCCCAGTCATTTGAATGGATTGAAAAAGCATGTGCAGATCAGCTTTTTACAGTTTTACTTAATGATTTTTAATTAAATTCTTGTGTTTAAAATATCTTAAATATTCTGTCGGATCTTGGTGGTAAATGCTGGTCATTTTGTGGCAAATAGAAAGCTAACAAATGATGATTTTGAGTCGATTACATTGTCGATCATCTGGAGCCACACAAAGACATGACTGACTGAGAAAGACAGATTTCATTCCAAGATGAGCTGAGTGAAGCAGCTGGATTTTAATGAAAATCCAGCTGCTTCAATGTCAGTATTATTAATATTAGTGGTTTATTTATCCAGATTTACTTAATCACTTGAATTTAAATTCTGTCACAACTATAATGAAATTCAAACTCATGGCTCCAGATCAGAGACCCTGATCTTGGGCTAATTGTCCACTAACTTTATCACTTAACCATATTATTAATATATACTGCGCTGCTGTTCCAATTTTCTGCAACCACTTTTGTTATCTTGGATCAAAGGTGGTCTCAAACACAAACTGGTTTTGTTATTTCCTTAAGATTAATAATTAACAGATTAATAATTAATAATTGTCCTCGTGGATAATTAGCAAATACAGATTTAAGCCCTTTTTAACAATTGGAAAACATAACATCAGGAATATAGCACATTGCTAATAGACCAAATATATTGCTCCCACTCTCAAGACTAAAAGGAGAGTTTCAGCTGCAGGTAAATGAATTAATGCACATTTATTTCATTGATGTTTAGCTATGCATCAGTTAGGCTGCAAACGTATGACTTTAGCAGAGTAGATTTATAAACCCAACTTTGAACTATTTCTCAAGGTCCAAAGCAGACTTGCTGGCCTTTTCCTTAGGGTCACTGTGAGAAGTTTGCTTGAGACTGACTTTGCCACACCCAATAAAGGATGCCAAATGATGAGTAAATGTGGATTTGAATTCTCTCTCTCTCTTGAGGGATCTTTCCCCTAGAATTGCAGAATCATGATAGAACAGAAGGAGAGCATTTAGTTCATTGAACCCACGTCTGGATTTTGTAGACCAATCTATTCAGTCACTTTCTTCCACTTTTTCAAAGACCTGCAAATTATCTTCCATATTTGGCAACGAATGACCAAAGGAATTGCTCACAATAACCATCTGAGACCCTCATATTCACAAAGCAACATCTATGTATTTATTTATTTATTTAGTCAGATAAAATACTTAGAACACAGAACATTACTGCACAGAAACAAGCCCCTTTGGCCCTTCTAACCAGTGCCAAGCCATTTTTCTGCCTAGTCCCATTGATCTGCAACCAGTCCATAACCCTCCTTAACTCTCCCACCACTCTCTGTGTAAAGAAGTCCCTCTTCATGTTCCCCTAAACTTTTCCCTTTTCACCCTTAACCCATGTCCTCTGGTTTGTATTTCACCTACCCTTAGTTGAAAAAGCCTACCTATATTTACTGTCTATCTCCCTTATAAATCTTCTATGCTCCAGGGAATAAAGTACACACCTGTTTAACCTTTCCTTCCTCACAGGGCACAGGGATCGACTGTGCTTCTCCCTCCCACAGAAGTAGCACTTCGGGGCTGCCAGGCAGTGCGGCGGTAGTGAGGCCATTGACGGGGCATAGGGAGACTGGGTTAAATGCAGGCATTCTACAGGGGGCCCAGGCCTGTGTTTAGGCGTCCATGCTTAGGGCTGCAGCCTCCATCATTTAAGCGATGTGAACTGTCTCTGTCAGGCTGGCTCCAACAATCGTTGCCTTACTTCATTGGAACGGACCCCTGCCACGTAAGCATCCCGGATCAGGTCATTGGTGATCCCAGCCGCCGTCTTGTTGGTGCACGCACACGCTCTCCCCAGTAACTTCAGTGCCTGGAGATAGGCTTTGCAAGACTCACTGGGCTGCTACCTCCTGGTCGCTAGCATGTGCCTGGCATGGACCTTGTTCACAGGCCGCTCGTAGAGTCCCCTCAGCACATTCATGACAGCCATGTAGGAGGTTGCCTCCTGGATGTTCTCATTGACCCTAGAGGACACCATGGACATCAGCACCAGTAGTTTGTCTGCGTCTTCCTCCACGATGGGATCTGATCACTGAAGGTATGCCTCGAAGCACCTCACCCAGTGCCTGAAGTCACTCTGGGCAGTAGCTGACTGCGGGTTGATGCTGAGGCGTTCTGGTCACAGCATTCACTCCATCTTTTGAAACTTTTGCTGATTAAATTGTAGCACATCGAATGACTCGAAGACTTGTTAACTCAAACCAAGGCTTTAATCAGCAAAAGACTGGAGTGTATTACACCATGGTCGACCAGTCCAGACTGACCTGGGTCTGGTTAGGAACAGCCCTTTATGACCTGCCAATCACTACCACTATAAGTAAATATATACAAATATATACATTGGTGATATCTGTACTATCACAACCTTTCCCTGTAACTCAGTTCCTGAAGTCCAGGCAACACCCTAGTAAATTTTTCTCTGCACTTTTTCTATCTTTTACTCTAGTTAGGTTTCAGAAACTGCACACAATGCTCCAAATTTGGCCTCACCAATGTCTTATATACTATACCATAATATCCCAGCCACTATACTCAATACTTTGATTTATGAAGGCCAATATGCCAAAAATTCTCTTTACAACCCAATCCACCTGTGATGCCACTTTCAGGGAATTGTTTATCTGTATTCCCAAATTCATCTGTTCTACTGCTCTTCTCAGTACCCTACCATTAATCATGTATCTCCTTCCTTTGTTTGTCCTTCCAAAATGTAACACCTCATACTTGTCTGCATTAAATTCCATCTGTCATTTTTCAGCCCAGATCCCTCTGCAAGCTTTGAAAACATTCTTTGCTGTCTACAACATTCCAATCTTAGTGCCATCTGCAAACTTGTTGATCCAATTTACCACATTAACATTCAGATCATTGATATAGATGATAAACAACAATGGTCCCAGCACTGATCCCTGAGGCACACCACTATTGCCGAATTCAATTTCCTACTTCACCATGAATAGCAAGTGTCTGAACCTCCCATGTTGACCTTGTCAAAGGCCTTCCATGTAGACAACATCCACAAAATTTCCTTTATCAACTTTCTTGGTAACCTCCTCGAAAAACACAACAAGATTGGTTAAACATGACCTACCACGCACAAATCCACGTTGACTATCCCTAATCAGTTTCCGTCTATCCAAATACTTGTATATCTGATCTCTTAGGACATCTTCCAATAATTTACCTACTACTGATGTCAGGCTCACCTGACTAATTTCCAGGGTTACTTTTTGAGCTTTTTTTAAACAATGGAACAACGTGAGCTATCCACTAGCACCACACATGTAGCTAAGGACATTTTAAATATTTCTGCCAGAGCCCCTGGTTCAAGGGAATATCTTGTTAGACCCTAGGGATTTATCCACCCTTATTTGTTTTAAGACAGCAAGCACCTCCTCCTCTTTAATCTGTATAGGTTCCATGACCTCACTGCTTGTTTTCCTTACTTCCCACAACTCTGTGCCAGTTTCCTGCATGAATACAGATAAAAAAAAACCTTTTAAGATCTCTCCAAACAAAGCTGAACACTCTGATCTTCAAGGGGACTAATTTTGTCCCTTTCTATCATTTTGTTCTTAATAGAGCTGTAGAAACCCTTAGGCTTTTCCTTCGCATTGTCTGCCAAAGCAACCTCATGCCTTTTAGCCTTTCTGATTTCTTTTGTAAGGCTTTTCTTGCATTTCTTCATACTCCTCAATGCATAATTTGCTCCATGTTGTCTATATCGGCTACGCACCTCTCTCTTCTTCTGAATTAAGTCCCCAATATTCCTCAAAAACTAAAGTTCCCTATACCTGTTAACTTTGGCTTTAATCTTGATAGGAACATATAAACACTGTACTCTCAAAATTTCACCTTTGAAGGTCTTCCACTTGCCAAATACATCCTTGCCAGAAAACAACTGATCCCAACCCATGCAATTTGGATCGTTTCTCATATCTTCAAAATTGGACTTTCTCTAATTTAGAATTTCAACCCAAAGCGCAGATCTATCCTTCACCATAATTAATGAAACTAATTGCATTATGATCACTGGACCCAAAATGTTCCCCTACACATACTTCTGTCACTTGTCCTGTCTCGTTCCCTAATAGGAGATCCAGTATTTCACCCTCTCTAGTTGGTTCCTCTACATATTGACTTAGAAAACTTTTCTGAGCACATATGTCAAACTCCAAACCATCCAGCCCTATTACAGCATGGAAGTCCCAGTCAATATGTGAAAGTTAAAATCTCCTAGTATCACAAACTTTTGGTTCCGGCAGCTGTCTGCTATCTCTCTACAGATTTTTCCCTCCTGTTCTCATTGATTAATACAATCTCATGAATGCGGTCATATCTTTCTCATTCCTCGGCTCCACTCATACAACCTCAGTAGACAAGCCCTCTGGTCTGTTCTGCCAGAGCACAGCCGTGATATTTTCCCTGATGTGCATTGCCACTCCTTTCCCCCTTTCATTCCCCCTGTTCTATCACATCTGAAGCGACAGAGGCCTGGAACATTGAACTGACCGTCCTGCCCCTCCAGCAACCAAGATTCACTAATTGACGCAATGTCATAATTCCACATGCCAATCACGCTCTAAGCTTGTCTGCCTTTCCTATAACACTCCTTGCATTGAAATAGAAGCACCTGAGAACATTTCCACCATATTCAACCCATTGACTTATGCATGCAATGCATGCAATTTTCACATCATCTTTACATAGTTGCCAATAAAAGTAATGCATAGAACGTAATTTTAGTTAAAAAGTAAAATACTGTAACGATGTTTTCTATATTCTGATATTTATGTTAATATTTTCTTGTAAAGAAATGCTTAAGACATCTAAGTCCATTGTTTCTACAGAAAAAATTGTTTTATCAAATAGTAATACAACTGATACTGACTGATTTAATTAAGAGTAAATATTTTCTCATTGATCTTAATCATCTCTAAGTCCAAAGATTCACTTCATTACAGGTACTTGAGAGAGATGATATGAATTTAAGCCATTTAGTTTTAAAGCATTAAAGATATGACTTGACATTAAATATTTCTTGTTTTAGAGCACTGTTTCATCTTTTTTTGACTTTGTGCATTCTTCTTTCTTGTCACATTTTTTTCTTAGATTTAAATAACTCTGTAATGGATTGAAGATACAGATAACAGATCAAGTGCAGCCAGTCCTTTATCACCCATTTTAAATGTCAAAGAAGCTTACAATTTCTCCTAACATTTTCTCCTTATTTATAATTTATTTTATCTGAGGCTTCAATAGATCAGCTTTATCATTAATGCTGTAAAATGACAGTAATATAAAGCAAAGTTTTTATGGTGAATTCACAGGGCAAATCTGAACAAAACAATGCCTATAAAGTTGTTTTTGTTTAGGGCCATGGGTTGGCCATTATAAAGAAAACTGTACCCAGATTTGGCTTCCTCTAATGAAGGGGAATTCTAATGCTCACAAAACATCGTGGACACCCGGAAACGCTCAAAACAGTGGGATCTTCACAAGTTAGAAAATATGAACAATTCAAATTAAGTTTGTGAATCAATTATGTACATTGAGCATGTGGTGAACTAGGGTGTCTCACTTGAAAGTTATGCATGAGCAGAATGATTTGGCAATTAACTGCTACTCTTTTTTGAGAAAATAATGAAGTTACTGACTATCTTTTCAAATGAACAGTGATTCTCTGAATTTCTTAAAACAGGAATTAAATCTTTCTCAGGCTTGCCTGGAGTTCACCTTCACAAAAACTAGTTTTCCTTTACAACTCATATGATGTTACTTAATCTCCTTGGGTAGTTTACCTCCAAGTGTCAAAGTTTGAAATCCTAAATTAGTTGGCCAAATTGATCTGTTTTATTTCCTCCTCCCCAGATCAACTATTCCAGATGGGCAGTGTTCATCTTCATTGTGGCACATAGCATACAAAACTAAGCTTTTCACTGTATCTCTGTACACGTGACAATAAAGTGAACTTAAAAACATTGGACCATTTAATGGTATGGATTGGGATAGATGGGCCATACACCTGTCACTTCTGTAAGTTTGTTTTTTTTCTTCACATTTTATATTTGCTATTAACCAATCAAATTAACCAAGTGTTTCATTATGTTTTATTTATTTAGCTTCCAAAACACACATTCCTGACAATTAATTTACCACATTACTACAAACACACCTCCTCCTATTCAAATAGAGAAATTCTGTTGACGATTGAATATGCAAGGAACTGGAAATGTAAAAAATAAACAGATCACCTGTCAGATTTGAACTTTGTTACAAATGTTCGAACTTAGATCTGCTTTTTAGAAGCTTGTACCTCATTTTGAGCTCAAATCCAACTGTGTATTTGCTGGTATCTCAGTACTCTTTTTCTAAATCAGCTAATTTCTCCAACACTTGAACTAAATGTTGGCAATGGACTTACAGAATTTATAAATGCAGCCCTCTTAAACCCTTCAGGTTGGAGATAAGTGTAAATACACCAATGGTTTTCTTGGTCTATTTTAGAATGGTGGGAACTGAAGGTGGATGTACTGAAATTTACATTCACAGTATTGTCGACACAGACAATCAAGGATACAGAGCAATTCAGTTACGGGAATCACTAGGAATGAATTTTGCAATAATTGACTGGTTGAGAATCTCAGTATAGTCATGCATAAATAATATTTTAAACCTTCCAGACTAAGGTGGTAATAGTACTATGCATTTGTATTCTCATGATTTGTAAGGAGTGGTGTAATGGCAGTTATGAGTGTCATTCAATTTATTCGGAGTTAAGTCAGTTTGAGCAGCTGGAAACTATTATTGCTTCAAAGCTTGGCTCTCATAGGCAGGACATCTGTTTGCACTTAAGTGGTCTATTTGTAATAATTGCTTGCTTAATCAATATATTCTGAGAACAACATGATTAGTTCAAGGCACTTCTAGACACTTAATGTGTTTTGGTGTTCCCTATATTAGTCTCCATTGTAAATCACATATCTCTTTGATCATGAATCTTTCTCTCCCTTGGAACAACAATGGGACCTTCGTAATGAGGGCTAAAAGAGAAAAAAAGCTAAAAGAGAAAAAAAGCACAAAGGTAAAATGTATCAATATATGTTCTGGAAATATGAGAATTATTGTTCTATTTCTTTAGGATAACTGTCAATCATCCTAATGTTTAAGGAAAATAAACAAGATAGTTTCTGCAATGATTATACATAGGCTATTTTTGCATAGGCTTGAATTGGTATTCCCCACTCACAGGAAAGTTACCAGTGGCTTGAAGGTGCTGGAGTCTTTGTAAGCCAAACCTGGGGAGGAACTTAATACCAATATGGCTGTCAATGTCACCACCTTCAAGAGTCTGTGGTAACTTGAACCTGTTATTAGCAAAACCCCGAAAATCCTATTATTTCTGCAATTCAACGCTGCTGCCAAGTGAAACTACCAGTGTAATTGCTGTCGTCTTGCCGTGGCACCATCTGCAGTGTTTGATAGTGAAGCAGTTTGGCTTGAATAAAAATACATACCTAGCTTGTCAGAATGATCCTTGGTAATTAATACTTTGTACAACCGTCTACTATAAATGATCATGACGTTTCCAATGTTCAGATACTATTGTGTGGGAGAACAGAATATTTTCTAGATTCATCTAAAATGAAAACAATCTTTTGCTGTCAAACATCATATTGCAAATATTCATTGTTTCATAAATTTTAATCTTGTCATATAACCTATTGTATGATGGGTTTATACCCCAATAAATAATATTTTGTTATCTGAAATGCATCATTTGAAATGTGAGGAACTGTTGAAATATTTGAGACGTTCACCCAAACATGACATTTATTGGGCATCTGCACTATGTTCCATATTTAGTTCTTCCTTCCAACATACTGTCAGAAGTGAGACTGCCTGCTGACGATTGGATAAGATTCAATTTAATTCAAAACTGCTCAAATAACCCAGTCAGTATAGCAGTTAGTGCAATGCTATTACAACACAAGCAACCCAGGATTGTATCCAGTGCTGTTTGTAAGGAGTTTGTACATTCTTCCCATAATCTACCCATTTAAGAAAAAAATGGCGGTGTGGACCCTTGGAGAGCAAGAAGCAGAGAGACAGAACTCCCGCCCACTTCAACTACAGTCAACTCTATACAGGCTTTGAACAGCTCTTTAAAGAAGCCAGCGGTAGATTTATTTAAAATCCCATGACCGGGTGTCTGGTCTCAGGATGGGAGCGCCAATGATTGGCAGCAGCTACGAAGTGTTGCAGACTCCAGAGAAACGGAGAACTGGCGCAGGGCTCCAGAAAATGGGGAGACCACCCACTGTCTGAGAAAGAGAAACAGAGGAGACGGCCCACAGGATGGTGACCACAGCATCCCTCCTTCTCAAGGTAAAGAAATATTTAGTGTTCTCTATCACTTTCTTTCCAGTGCAACTTAAGTAACTGAACTAGTTTATTTACACAATTATCGACATAGCACTGGCGGCAGTATGTTCCTTTGCCATCTTGTGGACTTGGCTGCGACTGTTGGGCTCCGTGCTGCTAGTACACGTGTAGGTGATGTAGCTTGTTGCGCTTCACCTGACAACTGCTGTGTTGATGTTTCGGTATTAGTGGTTGTGGTCACTTCACTTGATACCTCACTTGATATTGGTGTTGCAGGCTTTGCTGGTATGAAAACTTTCTGCTTCATCATATCTTGTGTCGGCTGGATGTGAATTCTGTTCCTCCTCAGCTGATTGCCAGAGTCTGTCTCCACAATGTATGATCTTGGTGTCTCAGCTTCTCTGATGACCTTTGCTGGGGTCCATTTTTTCAACATCGACTCTTGAATATGTACATGCTGCCCTCTGAAAAGTTTTGGCAGTGTTTGTGCATATTTGTTATAATGTTGGCATCCTTGTGTGTATTTTGCTTGGTAGAGTTGTTTTACATCTTCTGTCATTTTGAAGTTCTGTCAGGGACTTCATGTCAGCCCTTAAAGGTGCTGCTCGTAATGATAGAAGAGCTAGGTCTGGGTCTGCTTTTGTTTTGCGACGCTTAACTCGTGTGCATTTCACAGTGTGCACTTGTCTTTCAATGAACCCTTGACCTTTGGGGTAGTTTGGGGATGATGTAATGATAACCAACCAATACTCTGCAGCCAGAATCCTGAATTCTTGTGACATGAACTGTGTTTCATTGTCACATATTACTTGCTCAGGCATTTCTTGTTCAGCAAGGAGTGCTCTCATTTCTGAGGTGATAATTAATGCTCTAAGGTCTTTCATCCTTTTAATGAATGGAAACTCAGTAGTAACAGGCTACTATTAAATACCACTCTTGATTCTGGTGAAAAAGTCTGCTCCCACTGTGTGCCATGGCCTGGCAGGTACTTCTATGGAAATAATTTCCTCTTTGTTGTGTGTTTCTGTACTTTTGGCATATTTAACATGTAACCACCATATTTTCAATGTATTTGTATATATCAGTCCAGTACATGGCTGACTTTGCTCTGAGTTTGCATTTCTTCATTCCCATGTGACCTTCATGTATTTTCTGGAGAATCTCTTCATTGTTTCAGATATAGCCAGTCTTGATCCAGGGAAAAGGGGAATAGAGAGAGGAAGATAGAGCTGGGGGAAAGGCAACAGGGAGGAGACGAAGCAAGTAGGGGTGGTTGATGTTAATGCCATTCGGTTGGAAGGTGCCAGATGAAAGATGAAGTGTTGTTCCTGCAATTTGCAGGTGGTCTCGGTCCGAGTGCAGGATGGTCTGTAACCACCAAGTTGTTGACCTGGAAGTGTATGGTTCTTTCAGCAACATGGGGTAAAATCTTGAAATTCCCTACTAAAGGACTGCTTCACCTTCTCAAGGTCATGAAGGATGGGTGATAAATTCTGGTGTTGCCAACAGTATCCTCATTGTATAGATAAATTTAATTAATTAAATGCTTCCTGCTACAGATAATTGGAAAATGTATTGAATTCTGGAAATAATACTTAACCTTTGTGGCTATACAGCTTAAGATAACATCTGATTTCAAAACCGTATCTTTATAATTGTAGAGGCAATGACTTTTAACTGATGGATGTGTAATGCAATTGCACAAAATGTAATCTATTTAGTAAAAGAGAAAGATGTAATGCTATTTAGGGAAGCAGTGGAATTTAAGTCTGAAAGATTTTGAGAATTTAAACTGATATATTGAAGAATTATGTAAACTTTAATTTGAACTAACACAAGAAATAAAAACCTGAATAAGCAATTCAGTCTCTTGAGCTTGCTGCACCATTTAGTAAGATCTTGAATGATCATGAGTGTCACTTTACTGCTTGAACCTCTGGTCCCTTGATTCCCTTAATATCTAAAAGTCTATCATGAATGCATTCTGTAAGTGAGCCCTCACTTTTGCTGGGTGCCAAATTGTAAAAATTCATGAACCTCTCTGCTAAAAAGTTTTTCACCATGTCCAGAATAGCCAATCCTTTATTTTGAGAATGTGATCTTTGGTCCCTCGATATCAGAGCCATGGAAAAATTTTATTCGTCTGTGAATAAGTGAGGAATCTGTTTGGGACACTTCATGTTTAATGCAGAAGCAAGAAGTTACATAAACCTGGCAACAGAAACCTTGATGAAGGGCTCTAGCTAAAATGTCGGTTTGGTATTTTTACAGAACTGCTTGACCTGCTCATTTTCTCCAGCATTGTATTTTTACTTTAACACTGTTGTGTTGCACTATACGGTTACCAGGAGCACTGTGGAGGCTACAAATAGAGACAAGGTGAAAACCACTCTCTCTAGGCCCTTTCATACAGTCAAAAAGCTTGAATGTACAGGCAGAGATTCTCTGCCCTTGCATCAGGAGACTTAACTCCATGAATGCACCCTGACTGGCTCAAGGTGTCGACTGCAATCCTTGGGGGAAGGGTCAGTGGCGGAGCACTACGTCGTGCCACCCTGCATGAATGTACTGCCACTGCAAGCGGCTGGCTAGGGACGGGCTAATTTCATTGTGATGACATCGTCAGCCTGCAATCCATTTCACGCCCCTCTCCCTCCATGACTCCCTCAGGGCGGGGTCCGTCAAAGCAGGTGCGGTCGGCAGGGGAGGCTGGATAGGGCCATCAGGGGGAAGTCGGCGCAGCTATGACAGCCCCACGGTCCGCTTTGACCTTTGGGGTCATTCGACAGCAGCTTAATACACGGCAGAGCAATGGTTGTCTTCCCTACCCATAATCCCCCATGCAACTAGAACCATTCTGGGAAACGCAGAGCGATTCCAGCTGCATGGAGAATTATGGGTAGGGAAGATGGCCTTTGGTTTGCTGCACATTTATTTTGGGCGGCTCCAAGGCAACAGTCGCCCTGCCTACAGCGGCTCTGGATGACGCACTGAGGTGCTGCTCGCTATAGAAGCAGCACTGGAGCAGCCTTTGCTCCATGAACAGGTAAGTTTTAAATTTTTATCTGCCTCTGCAGCTGGCCTCCAAGTGGAGGCCCAGCATGAAAACACCTTCTATTGTGTGTGTCTAAGATCCACTCATGCCATGCCTGGATTCACAGTTCCCTTTCACTGTTTAGTTCTCAGGCCCAGGGAAAACCCTGACTATGTTGGTCTGAGTCAATGGGGCCTTGGGAAAAACTTGGTACAGGTTCCCAGGATGGATCTAGGTCTCAAGTACCCACCCAACATTACACTGGGTTCCTGAGAGCCTAGCTGGAAATTGGTCAGGTCTGGGAACGTGGTCAATGTTGGACCCAGTCCTCTGGGAACAGCCACAGCCTGGGCCTTTGGTGCCTTCTCAGCAAGGCCTGGATCTCTGGGACAAACCAATATTCTTTGGTCCAACAAATATTGGGCCCTGATCGTCGTGACTCAACTTCAAAGGGGGTTTTTCTTTTTCTTCAATTTATTTCTTGGGAAAGTGCAGCCAAATCAAACTGGACTGCCTACACATGGACAGGACTGGAATCGATGCCCGTGGGACATTGTCTGCTAGTGTTGTTGGGGAGGGTTTGAACTAATGTGGTAGGAGGGTGGAAATCTAGGCAGAAAGATGGAGAAATAGGTGGAGAGGGAGTAAAAGTTAGAGAGAAAAGTAAAAGCGGAGGACAAAAATCAAATGCAAAAGGAAAGCTGATTACAAGATTTAAAAGGACAATGACAAAGGGGGTTTCATCTGAATGCTGGTAGCATTTGTAGCAAGGCTAATGAGCATATGGTGAAAATCTGAACAAAGGGGGTTAACTTAGTGCCCATTACAGAAACTTGGTTGCACGGCAAAAGTGATTGGGAATGAAATATCCAGGCGTAGCAGATAATTCAGAATAGGCCAGAAGATGTGAGGTGGTGGTAATGCTCTTAATTAAGGATGAGATCAGGGCGATAGTGAGAGGTGATATAGGCTCTAAGGAGCAGAATATTGAATCCATCTAGGTAGAGATTGGAAATAGTAAGGGGAGAAAATCTGTAGTCTATAGGCCACCAAATAAAATCATTTAATTGGCACGGGCAATGAACAATGCAATGAATATCGAACAGTAGTTGTCAAGGGGGCTTTTAACGTGCTCATTGATTGGACCAAACAAATCAATCATGCCAGTCTTCATAGAATACATAAGTGATCTCTTTCTTGAACAGTATTATGAAACCTGCAAGGGAACCTGCTATTTTAGATCCGGTCCTGTGTGATGTGACAGGTAAAATTAATGATCTCATAATTAGCAATCACTCAGAAAGATTGATCACAATATGATTGAATATCTCATACAGATGGAGGATGACAAAGTAAGGCATAAATCCAGTGTATTATGCCTCAACAAGGGACACTACAATGGAAGGAGGAAGTTGGCCATCAGAGACTGGGAAGATAGGCAAAATGGTGGAAAGGTATGAAGAACGATGGAAGATTTTTCAGTGCTTAATTCTAGCTAAAACATGGACAGTGTAGGTAGGGAGAACCAGCTTTGGATAACAAGAAAATAAAGGAAGGCATCAAACTAACAGCTCAAGCATACAAAATTGGCAGGAGCAGTGGGCAACTAGAGGATTGGAAAAGCTTTAAAAATCAACAAAGAATCACCAAGAAAGCAGTTAAAAAAGAAAATATAGATTATGAAAGTTCGGTAACCCTTTTGAAGATAAGGGGGACTTAATAGTGGGTAATGTGGAAATGACTGAGGCTTTGAACAAGAATGTTGTCACTCTTCACAGTGGAAGATATGGGTAATGTTGAAAAGAAATGTTAAAGATGCTATTGGCGGCAAGGACTTCAATACCAATGCTATCACTAAAGAGGCAGTGATGGGTAGACTAGTGGGCCTAAAGATGGGTAAGTCTCCTGGTCCTGATGGAATGCATCCCAGGGAACTGAAAGAAATGATGGAAGCTATAGTTGATGCATTTCTGATAATGTAGCAAAATTCTCTGGTCTCTTGGGATGCCCCAGGGAATTAGAAGACAGCAAATTTCATGGCACTATTTGAAAAGGATGGAGACAGAGAGCAGATGATTTGGCTAGTTAGCTTAATGTCCAGAGATGGGAAAATGCTTGAAGTTCTCATTAAAGAAGAAATGGTGAGTCATCTGGATGGATACTGTTCCATCAGGCAGTCGCAGAATGGACTTGGGTAAGGCACGTTATGTTTAACACATTTTTCTCGACGATTCTGAGGATATAATGAATGCAGAAGATAGAGCGGAATATGTGGATGTTGAATACTTGGATTTCCAGAAAGTGTTTGATAGGTTGCCACTTAAGTCTTCTGCATAAAATAGGATGCATGGAGTTGGTGGGGCATGACTAATGTATTCATTTGGATAGAGGATAGGTTAAACAATAGAAGGTAGTGTTTTGATAAATGAGTGATTATCTGGTTGGCAAGCAGTGGTGAGGGGTGTGCTGCCGGGATTGATGATGGGCCCATGATCCTTCACAATGATTTGGAGAAGGGGGCGATATATAATGCATTTTAGTTTGTGATGACAATAATTGAGTGACAAGGCAAATTGGAAAGTCTGTGGAGAGATATGGATAGGTGAAGTAATTTAGGAAGCCACATTGGATGCTGGCCTTCATTGCCAGAGGGATTTAATTTAGGGGCAGGGAGATTGTACAGCTAATGTATAAGCTACTGGTGAGTCCAGACCTGGAGTACTGTGCACAATTCTGGTCTCCTCACTTTTGGAAGGATGTACCTCCCCCTGGAGGTGGGGCACAGCAGGTTCACCAGGTTGATTCCAGAGATGAGTTTAGCCTGTGAGGAAATGTTGAGTCACCTGGGAATATACTGGTACTTGCTGTGGTTTAGAAGAATGAGAGGGGATCTAATAGAAATGTCTAAAATTACGCAAAGAATAGATAAGATAGAAGCAGGAAATTTGTTTCCATTGCTAGGTGAGATTAGGATTAGGGGACATAGTCTGAAAATTTAAGGGAGGAGATTTAAGCCAAAATTAAGGAGAAACTGCTTCTGGAGATAAAATTACATCAGATAACAATTTTTTTTCAAAAGGTTTTCTTCCTGTAAAGATATTGGGGATTATTATAGACAACTTCAACACAAAGATAATTTCAGATTTGTTGTGTCGTGAAGGAAGTTGGAACAACATTAAATTAACTTTTGTTGAATTTTGGATGTTTAATTGCATAATGATGATGACCCATTGGGATAGCTCAATTGACTTAACAATGTTTATATGCCGATTTTCATTTGTGCCTAGCATCTGATGCCTCTCATGTCAGTGTTCAACAACAGTTGGCCAGCATTGATGCATTCCAGTTGCCCTGATACTGCTTTTCCATGGTCACAATGTCCTGGTGAAACCTTTCACCATGTTCATCACTGACTGCACCAAGGTCAGCAGGGAAGACGTCCAAGTGCGATTCCAGAATTTTCAATGGTTTTGTATGTTTGAAGAAGGTTAAAAAATATGACAGGAAGTCGCAAATAGGTTACATCTTAAATTCATTACGTGATTTGGAAATTTTTAAGGTGCTTTTTTTGTGATCAGCAGCCCAAAATCCATAAAATACACCTAAAAATGTTCAGGAAGCGAAATCTTCAATATCTAATGTTACCTGTCCAAGCAAGCAGTGGAGACAGCTTCATCAATGATATCTACGACAGAGTGAGATGGATGTTTGCATTGGAGGGGAATTGAGGGCAATGGGGGGGGGGGGGGAGTGGTGCTGAGTCAGATGGCCTATTCCTGTCCCTATTTCTTCTGTAATTTTCGAGATCTTGGCTCTTTGGTGAGCCCAGTTTAATAAACCATCCATAAATGAACTTGCAAAGCGATGTGAGCTGCCTTCTTGAACCACTGAGCTGCTTCTGGCGAAGGCCATTCCCACAGTTTTAGGAGTTCCAGGATTCCGACCCAGTGACGATGCAGGACAGATGTCAATTTCCTGGACATGATGGTGTGTTACTCAGTTGGTGGTGTTCCCATGCTCCTGCTACCCCTGTCCTTCTTGGTAGCAATGTGTACCTGTTGAAATAGTCTGGGCAGGTTACTGAAGTGCATTTTGTAGACAGGTGACACTGTGAGCAGTTGGCATCAACTGGGACGGGAATCAGTTTTCAGAGTGGTTGTTGGGCTGCCAATCAAATAAGCAGCTTTTATTTTGGCATTAAGCTTCTTGAGAGTTGTTCTGTTCCCTGCATTTTGGGCAACGGAGTGTATTCCATCAACGCTTGATGTGATTTTATGATGTTGAAAATGCCTTGGGGTGTTAGGAGGTGAATTGCAGCCTCTGACCTGCTGTAGCCATTATATTTATGTGGCTGGTTCAGCTGAATTTCTAGATCCATGGTTGGATATTGAGGTGGGGAAAATGACGGTGATAATGCCATTGAATGCCACTAGTAGGTTATTAAATTCTCTCTTGTTGAGATGCTCTTTAACTGATACTCTTGTAGTATAAATGTTACATGCCACTTATTAGCTAATGTTGTCCAGGTCCCTCTGCGCATAGAACTCAGAGTGATGCATTATAAAGAAATTGAATTCCCATCTATACCACAGGTTTTACACTCATTAAAGACAAATACTTGCGCATGAAATTAAAAGATTCTCAGGCAGAAGTGGTGCTGTGAAGGACGCTGAGTTTTGAGGGTACATCGAGAGGAAGTGTCCATTTTCTTGACAGGTGAAATGCAAATGTTTGCCTTCCAAGTTGAATCCTTTTTGAGGAAAAACATGTTTTAAATTATGAATGAATGTTTTGAAAGCCCAGAGTGTAAACTCTGGTGTTCAGTGGTCAGATATCAGGAGCGAGCAACTGATAGATCCTATATTTTCTTTTCACTTAATGTTATTACACACAATGTCCACAATGAAATATTTCAGCTCATTGAACCTGTACGACTTCCTAAATCTAGTGCCATTCAGGTGAGGGTGTTTTCCATAATGCACAAGCTGCACAGGCAAACTCTCTCTTACTGCCCGCAAAACAATCATTTCTTTTATTTGCAGAATGCTTTGCAACATCTTGAGGAGAGAATGAAGATCTACAAATGCATATTCTTATTACGTGCTAAATTGAAAGACAATGTATGACTAAGATGAATGCAAATTAATTGCTTGGGTTGTATTAGGGGAAGGAATAATTTTGGACATCAGATATACAGTATCCTAAAACATAGGAGCAGAAATAGGTTATTTGGTCCATCAAGACTGCCCTGCCATGAACTGATCCATTTCCCTACTCTGCCCCACTGCCTGGCCTTCTCCCCATAACTTTTCATGCTCCAGCTAATCAAGAATCTATCAATGTTTGCTTTAAATCTACCCAATTACCTGGCCTCCACTACTGTCTGTGGCAACAATTCCACAGATTTACCACCCTCTGGATGAAGAAATTCCTATGTACCTCTGTTCTAAGTGGATGCCCTTCAATCCTGAAGTTGTGCCCTCTTGACATGAACTCTCACACCATTTCATATGACCTCTGTACATACCTTTCAACATTCAAAATGTTTCAATGAGATCCCTCTCATTCCACTAAATTCCAGTGAATACAAGCCAAGAGCTGTCAAACACTCCTCGTATGATAACCCTTTCGAACATGGAATCATCCTAGGAAACCTCCTTTGAAGTCATTCCAATGTCAGCACATCTTTTCTTAAATGAGGATCCTAAAACTGGTCACAATACTCCAAATCAGGTCTCACCAATGTTCTAGAAACCCTCAACATCACATCGCTGCTCTAATATTCTATTTCTCTTGAAATAAATGCCAGCATTGCATTTGCCGCCTTCACCACCATGCAAGTTTTTACCTTCCTTCAGGCTTTACTGCAAGAGGTAAATACCCTTTGCATCTGGGTATTTTCAATTTGCTCCCCATTTTAAAAAAGTCTGTCCATTTATTTTTGCTACCAAAGTGCATAACTGTACACTTTCCCGCATTATATTTCATTTCCTACTTTGTCTATTCTCCTAATCTGTCTAAGTAGTTCTGCAGTCTCCATGTTTCCTCTACACTACCTGATCCTCCACTTACCTTCATATCACCTGCAAATTTTCCATAAAGTCATTCATTTCATAATCGAAATCATTAATATACAACATTAAAAAAGAAGAGGCCCAACATCAATCCCTGTGGGATACCACTAGAAGCTAGCAGCCAATCAGAATATGATCCTTGTTTTCCAATTCTGCTTCCTGCCCATCATCCAATGCTCTACCGTTGCTAGTATGTTTCCTGTTATACCATTGGCTCTTGTTAAGTAGCCTCACATGCAGCAGCTTGTTAAAGGCCTTCTGAAAATCTAAATACACAACATCTATTGGCAGAGCCTAAATTACATACTGCAAAACAAAATCCGGTGCAGTAAATGATGGCAATGCTTCACTTCTAGACAAAACTTCTTGTAATGATAGAGTGCTAGAGGGAGACTAGTTTGTGGTAGCTTGGGTTGGATTCAAGATGGATGCCTCCACACGGTTGTAAATGGGTTCTATACTTTTTTTTACCTATAGTTGTTTTAAAAGAACCCAAGTTTCTTTATTACATCACATGATGCCAAGAGTGTGCAGAGTGAGAATCAGTCAATAACAGCAGAGTAAAGGCTCCTCACACTGTAAATTGGACTAGAAATGTCAACCAGGAGTGGAGGCTGTTCAAACTTGCAAGCCAGTGTACTTGATTGTAAACCTGATGCATGGAAGATTCCACTGCTACTTACCATGATGGGACCTCAAGCACTAGAGGTTTTCAACATGTTTGTTTTTGCCAAGGCAGAAAGTCATAGCAATTTTGACAAGGTTATTGAGATGATTTAATGAAGACTGTTCATCAAAGTAAAGCGAAACATTTGAGTGGTATGTGCTTTGCTCGTGAGAGGGTGGGAGGGAGGGAGGGAGGTTAAAAGCAGGTAAATGAAATTTTGGATTGCTGCAAAATTCAATAATCTGATCAACACAGATTTGGGATTATTGATAAGAAAGTGAGAGATAGGTTTCTGTGAGAGACTGGGCTTACCTTAGTTGATGCTATGAAGATATGCCACACTTGTGAAATAGCTCTTCAGTACACAAAAAAAGTTTGGTGATAGGTTAAAAGCTAGTGAAAATGAAGGCATAGTCATCGCAACACACACAAACAAAAATGAGATATATGAAACAACACGAAGGAGAGACATTCATTTGCAAATGATGTGGCACTTAACATGCACGGTGTATGGAAAAGCCTATAATAAGTGCAAAGAACAGCATCATTATGCAAAGCAATATTTTTCAAAAGAGAAACAAAACAGACGTGAAAGCATTCACCCTATAGAAGAAACTGCTCTGTGATGCCCTCTTCATGGGCATGGTAGTGCAGGAAGACTAAACCAACAGACACTGAACTGTCAAGTGTGAACAGAGTTGAGAGGATAAAGTAGACTGTCATTGCAAACAAATAGAACAAATATTCCTTTGAAGCTGAACGCAGGGGCAAAGGTCAATTTGATCTGTGAGCGCAACATCAGGGCAATGAAGATGAAGCCATACATCCATTCAAATCCTGGAGAGCTCAAAGCCTACAGTTGACAGCATCAACACGAAAGGTACATGTAAACTTAAGGTGAAAGATAAAGAGCACCACCTCAAGTTCACAGCAGTCCCAGATGGACTTGAATCACTGCTGGGTAACAAAGCATGTGAAAAATTGAGCCTAGTCAAGACTGTGTACACACCAGAGAAATCTATTGTGTTAGCTGATGCATTATCCAGGGCACAATGCAGAGTGAAGCACATAATGAGAGTTCCACAGAGACTGATGTGAATCTCCACGTGAACTTGATCTGATAATCTCTTCCCATATCTGACAAGTAATCCAAGCAGATCGCAGCTGAAACAGAAAAAGACAGTTCTACAGAAAGTCGCTAAGAATCTGAATGAAGGATGGCCTTGAGGTGAATGTCAGCCATACTACAACATCTGAGCTGAGCTAAATTGTCATTCCTTAATCACTGAGACAAGAAATGCTGAAAAGAGTGCATGAGGTGCCCCTTGGAATGGAAAAAATGCAGACCTGCTGTTTATTGGCCAGGGATAAATGCTGACATTGACAGGATGGTTTCCAGGTGTGAGACCTGTTTGAATCATCACGCACAGGAATCCATGATCATAACTGACTTACCAGCAGAACCATAGCAGAAAGTTGGGACTGATCTGTTCCACATGGATGGAAAGAATTACTTGCTAGTTATCGATTATTTATCGAATTATCCTGAGATTGTGCTTCGAACATGCCTGCTGCTTATGTGATCAAGTGTATGAAATCAATCTTTGTAAGACATGGAATTCCTCAAATTGCCTATAGTGACAATGGACCGTGCTGCAGTTGTACGGAATTCCAGAACTTTGCAGAAGAGTGTGATTTTTCGACAAGCGACTTCAAATCCTCTGCATCCACAGTCAAATGGTAAAGTAGAGAAAGGAGTTCACATCATCAAACAGTTGCTCAAGGAAATGCAAGACAGTGACTCAGATCCTTATCGAACTCTATTGAGTTGGAGCTTCACCAACTGAACATGGCAGGTCACCCGCTGAGCTTGTGATGAGATGGATAATATGCATCACACTTCCCTACTCTGCAGACCCAAACAAAAACAAATGTCAAATGGAAACAAAAGCATCTGCAATGGAGATGAAAACAAGTCCGCAAGAAGCTTAGGGCCACTGGCACAACGTGACACAGCGAGACTCTGAGATTCCAAATCTTGGGACAAAAAGGCCACTTCGGTAGGAAGTAAATCCAAGATCCTACATGGTCAGAACAGAAGATGGTCAAATACTGAGAAGGAATTGAAAAAGCCTGATTTTAAAAATGCAAGAGACATTGCAGGGACAGACAAATGCAGAAGATCCAGCCTGCACTGCAACAGAGGAAACAACACCAATGCGAGACAATAGTGGACCAGCAGAGCCGACACACGCACCTGTGTTAAGATCCGCACGTGTTATCAAGGGACCTGATGGGCTGAATCTCTGAAAGAAAAAGTGCACAATTAAAATGTTTGTGCTGACAATGTTTGTTTGTATTGAACTTTAAATTGAAATGAAATCAGTATTAGTGTGTTTATGTTGTTAGATGAAACATCTCAAGGAAAGGGGATATAATTATAGAGTGCAAGTGATCCTTCTGACCATTAGAGGGTGTCGGACACTAGTTTGTGGTGACTTGGGTTGGATTCAAGATGGATGCCTCCACACAGTCGTGAAAGAGTTCTGTAGCTAATAAAGTGTAGTTGTTTTAAAAGAACCCAAGTTTCTTTATTACAATAAAAGAAACAGGAGAAGGCAACACTTCACTCCCAGATGAGACTTCTACACCTGATTCGACTACAAGAACAAGAAAGAATCACCACTGTACATCCCCATGTCCCCTGATGCTCCTCTCCTGTCTGTATCTGAGGATGATGTGAGCCTGCCCTCAGGTGAGTGAGTTCAAGGAAAGCATCTGATCCAGACAGAGTACCTAGCCCATTATTAAAAATCTCTGCTGACCAATTTACCAATGTATTTACGGATATCTTCAACATCTCACACCACAGAGGTGACAGTTGTACTGGTGTCCCAAAAGAGTGTAGTAACCTGTCTAAATGACTATCAACCAGTGGCACTCATAGCAACAGTGATAATGTATTTTGAAAGGCTGATGTTGCAGCATATCAGCTCCTGTCTGAGCAGTGATCGGGATCTGTTCTGATTTGGCTATTGTAGTAACTGGTCTACAGCAGATGCCATCTCACTGCCTTTACACAAATCGGGAAAAAGTGGACAGCAATGATGCATACACCAGGATGCTTTTATTGACTAGATTTTGGCATTTAACACTCTCAAAACTGATTATCAAAATCCAAGATCTGGGACTCAACTCCCCACTGTGTAATTGGATCCTTGATTTCCTCTGCTCCAGACCACAATCTGTGAGGATTGCTAAGAATATCTCCTCCACAATCTCCATCAGTACCCGAGCACCACAGGGCTGCATTCTTAGCCCCCTGCTCTATTCACTTTATACATGTGTGACTTATTTTGGTAACAATAACATCTACAAATTCGCTGACGATACTCAGTAATGGGCTGTATAAAAAGGTGCGATGAGAATGAAAACTTGGCTGAATGGTGCACCAAACTGATTGTTGACTTCAAGAAGGGAAATTAAGATGTGTACAATCCAGTGATTATCAGAGGTGGACAGGCTGAATAAGTTTAAATTTTTGAGAGTCACTGTCTCAGAGGATCTTTTCTGGATCCGACACACCAATGGCATCATGAAGAAAACACGTCAGCACTTCTACTTCCTCAGGAGTTTGCAGAGTTTGTATGATATCGGAAACCCTGGCACATTTCTGCAGATGTGTGTTGGAAAGTGTACTGACCAGCTGCATCAGTCTGGTATGAGGTCACCAATACCCCGGAGCACAAAGCCCTATAAAAGGTAGTGGACACAGCCCAGGACATCTCAGGCAAAACCTTTCCCACCATCGAGAACATCTACGGGAAATGTCACCGTTGGAGAGCAATGGAAAATATCAAGATTCTCACCACCCAGCACACACACTGTTCTCAGTGCTAAGGTAGTAGACACAGCCCAGGACATCTCAGGCAAAACCTTTCCCACCATCGAGAACATCTACGGGAAATGTCACCGTTGGAGAGCAATGGAAAATATCAAGATTCTCACCACCCAGCACACACACTGTTCTCAGTGCTAAGGTAGTAGACACAGCCCAGGACATCTCAGGCAAAACCTTTCCCACCATCGAGAACATCTACGGGAAATGTCACCGTTGGAGAGCAAAGGAAAATATCAAGATTCTCACCACCCAGCACACACACTGTTCTCAGTGCTAAGGTAGTAGACACAGCCCAGGACATCTCAGGCAAAACCTTTCCCACCATCGAGAACATCTACGGGAAATGTCACCGTTGGAGAGCAATGGAAAATATCAAGATTCTCACCACCCAGCACACACACTGTTCTCAGTGCTTAGGTAGTAGACACAGCCCAGGACATCTCAGGCAAAACCTTTCCCACCATCGAGAACATCTACGGGAAATGTCACCGTTGGAGAGCAATGGAAAATATCAAGATTCTCACCACCCAGCACACACACTGTTCTCAGTGCTAAGGTAGTAGACACAGCCCAGGACATCTCAGGCAAAACCTTTCCCACCATCGAGAACATCTACGGGAAATGTCACCGTTGGAGAGCAATGGAAAATATCAAGATTCTCACCACCCAGCACACACACTGTTCTCAGTGCTTAGGTAGTAGACACAGCCCAGGACATCTCAGGCAAAACCTTTCCCACCATCGAGAACATCTACGGGAAATGTCACCGTTGGAGAGCAATGGAAAATATCAAGATTCTCACCACCCAGCACACACACTGTTCTCAGTGCTAAGGTAGTAGACACAGCCCAGGACATCTCAGGCAAAACCTTTCCCACCATCGAGAACATCTACGGGAAATGTCACCGTTGGAGAGCAATGGAAAATATCAAGATTCTCACCACCCAGCACACACACTGTTCTCAGTGCTTAGGTAGTAGACACAGCCCAGGACATCTCAGGCAAAACCTTTCCCACCATCGAGAACATCTACGGGAAATGTCACCGTTGGAGAGCAATGGAAAATATCAAGATTCTCACCACCCAGCACACACACTGTTCTCAGTGCTAAGGTAGTAGACACAGCCCAGGACATCTCAGGCAAAACCTTTCCCACCATCGAGAACATCTACGGGAAATGTCACCGTTGGAGAGCAATGGAAAATATCAAGATTCTCACCACCCAGCACACACACTGTTCTCAGTGCTACCATCAGGATAGAATTACACCACCAGGTTCAGGAACAGCTGCTACCCCTCCACCATCAGACTTCAAAAATTAGCTCAGGGACTCAATTAAGGACTCTTACTTTTGCTCTTTTAATCCTCTCTGTATTGCACAGTTGTTTACATTTCTTTATTTGTTTACGCATGTACATTGTGCAGGGTTTTTTGCACTACCAATAAGTTGTAGTTCTGCTCACCCACAGGAAGAAAAATCTCAGCGTTGTATGTGATGTACGTACTCTGATAATAAATCTGAAATCCGATCTCCATAATCTAGACTGTTTGTCACTTTCTCAAAGAATTCCAAAGGTTTATAAAGCAGGATTTTTCCTTTTAGGAAAACCATGCTGACTTTGGCCTATCGTGTCATATGTCTCCAAATACTTCATACGCCATCCTTTACAATCGACTCCAACATCTTCCCAAACACTGACGTCAGGTTAACCAGTCAATAATTTCCTTACTGCTTCCTCCTTCCCTTTTTGAATAGTGGGATCACATTTGCAAATATTTTTTGCAGTCCTCCTGGACCATGGCAGAATCTATTGATTTGTGAAAGATCATTATCAATGTCTCCACTATCTCTACTGTAAGTTTCTGTATCTTTAATGTTCACCACATTCCTTCGAAAAGACAGTCAGGGCCTTATTTTAAGCATCTCATCTGATGGATTATCATGCACTCCTGCAGAAACAAACTGGGAGGTTATGGTTTTTATTACAATGTGCTCCTCCACAATCTAAAATCAATAGTAAAGGATATTTTCAATGTACCCTTGAGGAGAAATTTAAATTATGTTCTAACTAAATTAAAAAAAATGTATAAAATAGTTATTTCTAATCAGAAGCAATGATTTAATATTTATACTGTTCTCACCATATGAAATCTGTAACTTTACAATATGTGAGGCTGCAATATTTTGACCAATTACTGAATTAATCCTTTAGGGCTCTGCACAAAGAGTAGAATGTTTAGCTCTAAATAGATGTTGGCATTGGTACAATGATCCATTAGCATGAATTGCTCTCACTGTTGCATTGAACAGTGCTTTTAGTTTTGCATTTGCATTCTCTCTCAGACCTATTATGTAAGCTGCAAAGTTTGACCATAAGAAACCATTATCAGATTTGCAGATTCCAAAAAAAATTGCTTGGAGGTATTATTCAAGAAATGGATTTTCTATTGCAATGAACACTTCATCAAAATGGGATGTTGAAGCAAAATGGCAGAATATTAACTAGAAACCTGAATCTGTGGCTTCATTGGGACACCTGAGGCAAAGTCAGAATACCCTTTAATTTCATTGCAGCAGTAACATTGAAAATAAAATGAACCCAGTTCACCTTGTAAAATCTTTGATACACCAATAAAGCATGTATTGTATAGTTCTGCTATATTTTTATTTCAGTCTCTCATTTAATCTTTTAAAAGTAATTTTCTAGCACTAAATTCTGAATTTCAGCAAATTAAACTATTTTTCATGGGATATTTGATGTTGTGTTCCGTTTTATCTATGTTGTCAGTTTGACAAATGATTCAAATCAAGCAGCATGTTCTATGATCAAAAGGCTAATATAGCTGCCAAGTGGAACAAAAAATTGAAGCCTGTTTCACGGTTTAAAACAAAAATCAGTGATACTTTCTTTATATAAAACATTTTCAGCCATAACTATTCTTATATCAAATTCCTTCAGCTACTTTAACATTGTGTTTATAATAAAGAAATGTATGGTAGTGTATAACATAATAATTTGAAATGAAAGATGAAACAAAACAAATGTATGAATTGTTAAAATAACATGACATTAACAAGCAGACCAATCATATAATTACGTCAAGATTATTGTCATCTGATTGTACAAGTACAGCTTTCTCCAGATCTTTGTGCAAAACATGCAGACACACAACCAGACATAATACTCATACATTCAAATAATACATATGAAGGACAAGTATTTTATCTATACAAAAAAAAATATTGACTTGTACAATTGAGTCTCAGATGTTTAATGTCAGCAGTTCTTTTGGTTGTTTAGCACTCTTACTGCCCGTGGGAAGAAGCTGTTCCTCAGCCTGTTGGTGCTAGCTCGATACTCCTGTATCTCTTCCCCGACGGGACCAGCTGAAAGATGGTGTGCACAGGGTGGAACTGTGGAAGGGGTCCTCAGTGATTTTTGAGCACCCTCTTCAGACAATGATCCTGGCAGATCACATTGATGTGGCCCTGTGGATTGACCTCCGATCCATTTCTCTGCAGCAACTGTACCACACTGTGATGGAGCTGGACTGGACGTTCTCAGTAGAGCTCCTGTAGAAGGTTGACATAATGGTGGCTGGTAGCCTTACCTGCTTCAGTCTTCTCAGAAAGTACAGTTGCTGTTGGCCTTCCTGACCAGTGAGGAGATATTGAGTGTCCACAAAAGGTCACTATTTAAGTGAACTCTAAGGAATTTTGTTCTCTCCACTACAGAGTTGTTGATGATACAATCAAATCGAAAGGTGAAGACATGGGAGACTACAGATGCTGGAATCTGGAGCCAAAAACAAGCTGCTGGTTGAACCCACTGGGTTGGAAGTATTTGTGAGGGGAGAAAGGAAATGTTTGAAGTTTCAGGTTGAGTCATTTTTCCCCTCACTGAGGTTATTTGACCTGCCGAGTTCCACCAGGAGCTTTTTTCGCTCCAAATTTTAGGGTCAGTTTGATGATTCTGAACTCTTGATTGGGAGTGAGATTGCATTTGCGGGGAGTACAACTCAAATCTGGGGGCTGCATTTGTGTGGAAGCTGCTTTTGGCAACACTGAGGCACTCTTTGAGGCTGTGGCTGAACTGAAGTTGGCAAGGCTCGCAGCTGCAATAAAAAGCCATGCATGATGCGGGGAAAACCGGGTCGTGGGTCCTCCATGACTTCCTGCCTCAGATTTAGTGTCAACCCCAGGCTAGATAATGAGGAAGTGCAATCTAATTTCTGATGTAATTGATGTGCTCATTGCAGATTGATATGCAATGGGTCAAATGCAGCTCCTCATCATGGGATCCTGTCTCATTTCTGATCCTCTATACTTCTCCAATTTCATTCAGCAACTGACTAGGACAGAAGCCTGAAGAGAGCACTTTCTTTACTATTTTCTATTGACTGTGGCAACCTGAAACAACCAAAGAAAGCAACCAACTCTTGGAGCAAGAACTGATGCAAACTAGCTGGCAATCTACTGCATGTGTTAATTCTTTTAAATTGAGTCATACAAGATGGTAATAGGCCCTTGCGGCCCTGAGCCTGTGCCACCCAATGAAGTCAAGTTTATTGCCATCTCATTGCACAAGTATAACCCCATGAAACAGCGGTCTCTGGTCCTCAGGGCAAAACACACAGACCCACAACTGGGCAAAACACACATACAGACAAACAATACATATGCACTTTTAATGTATACAAATATTGTTTTGTAAATATGAGAGTCTCAGATGGTTTGTGAGCTGTTCCTTTGGTCGTTCAATATTCTCGCTGCATGTGGGAAGAACTATTCCTCAGCCTGATGGAGTTGCCTCTGACACTCCTGTATCTCTTCCCCGACAGGAGCAGCTGGAAGATGCTGCGTAGAGAGTGAAGGAGTCTTCGGTAATTTTGCATGATCTCTTCGGACAATTATACCAGTAGATCACATTGATGGGGGGAGGGAGACTCCAGTGATCATTCAACCTTTACATTCAGCACTGGATTTGAACCTACGTCACTGGCGCTGTAACAGCAGAGCGCTAACCGCTATGCTAACTGTGCCTCTGCATTGAATGATCCTTTCTCGTTGCATGGTGTAACAGTCTGGGAGAGCAGGGACATTTTCCAGTGGTTGAATACATGTTCAGCTTTGTGTGTAAGAGAGGCTTTAACTTGGAAGTACTGAAGTAAAAACTGGCAGCATGGTCAAATCAAGATGCAGTCCATAGACATCCTGATCTACTTAGCATATCTCTGGCAGATGATTATAGACATAGAATATTACAACACAGTAAAGGCTCTTTGGCCCATGATGTTGTACTAACCCATATATACCTACTAAAAAGGATGCACAAGGTTCGTGTAGTGGTTAGAGCAATGCTGTTACAGCACCAATGAATGAGGTTCAAATCCCACAGCCTGTAAGGAGTTTGCACAATCTCCCCTTGTCTGCCTGGGTTTCCTCTGGGTATTTTGGTTTCTTTCTACCATTCAAAACATACTGGGGGCTTGTAGGTCAATTGGGTGTAAATGGAAGACATGGGATCGTGGGTTGAAGGGGCCTGTTACCATACTATATGTCTAAATTAAAATTAAATTAAACTCTCCATACTCATAATCTCTATTTCTTCAGTATATGAATTTCATGTCTTCAGGAATATTAAACCTGGACCAAATGGCACGGTTAGAGAAACGGTTAGTGCAATGCCATCTGGGTTTGAATCCAGCACTGCCTGTAAGGACTCTGTGTGTTCTCCCCATGTCCTGTCTCAGTTTTGTCTGGGTGTTCTGGTTCCCTCCCACCTTCTAAAGATGTTGGTAGGTTGCTGGTCTTAATTGGGTGCATGGATTTTAATGACTGGAAATGGCTTTTACCATGTTGTTTCTTAGATATATATATATTTAGGACTGCCTAAAGAAATCTCTTGGTGCCTACCACATTGACCACCGCCAGTGGGCTGATAACGCCTCAAACCGTGCATCTTGGCGCCTCACAGTTTGGCGGGCAGCAACCTCCTTTGAAGAAGACCGCAGAGCCCACCTCACTGACAAAAGGCAAAGGAGGAAAAACCCAACACCCAACCCCAACCAACCAATTTCCCCCTGCAACTGCTGCAACCGCGTCTGCCTGTCCTGCATCGGACTTGTCAGCCACAAACGAGCCTGCAGCTGACGTGGACTTTTTACCCCCTCCATAAATCTTCGTCCGCGAAGCCAAGCCAAAGAAAAAAAAAAAATATATATATATATATCTAAATCTACATATCTAAATCTACATATCTAAATCTACATATCTAAATCTACATATCTAAATCTACATATCTAAATCTACATATCTAAATCTACATATCTAAATCTACATATCTAAATCTACATATCTAAATCTACATATCTAAATCTACATATCTAAATCTCTATCTCTAAATCTCTATCTCTCAATCTCTATCTCTCAATCTCTATCTCTCAATCTCTATCTCTCAATCTCTCTCTCTCTCTCTCTCTATCTCTCTCTCATCAATCTCTCTCTCTCAATCTCTCTCTCTCAATCTCTCTCTCTCAATCTCTCTCTCTCAATCTCTCTCTCTCAATCTCTCTCTCTCAATCTCTCTCTCTCAATCTCTCTCTCTCAATCTCTCATCTCTCTCTCAATCTCTCTCTCTCAATCTCTCTCTCTCAATCTCTCTCTCTCAATCTCTCTCTCTCAATCTCTCTCTCTCAATCTCTCTCTCTCAATCTCTCTCTCTCAATCTCTCTCTCTCAATCTCTCTCTCTCAATCTCTCTCTCTCAATCTCTCTCTCTCAATCTCTCTCTCTCAATCTCTCTCTCTCAATCTCTCTCTCTCAATCTCTCTCTCTCAATCTCTCTCTCTCAATCTCTCTCTCTCAATCTCTCTCTCTCAATCTCTCTCTCTCAATCTCTCTCTCTCAATA